>NC_143441.1:49916250-50254375 GCF_987193195.1 Phasianus colchicus | reverse complement strand
AAGACACCACCGTAAGGCAGATCTCATTGATCTCACACCCTTCCTGCACCACACGGCTACACATAAGCCTCAAGATTAACGAGAAGACAACCAACCAACCAGCACCGGTCACAAAACCCCGAAATAACCCAACGTACCTTGCACAAGGCGGCCAATTAAAATTCCCCTGTGCTCAGTGCTGTGGCAGCAGCCGCTCGCAGCTCCCAGCCCTGAAATACCCACAGCCGCCGCTCTCCCCTCCCACCGCTCCCTCCCACATCCAGCAAAACACAGATCTGGGCCTGTTCATTAAACGAGACACCCACAGGGCCCAGGGAGAGTTACGAAACCTGCATAAAATGAGGTTTCTACAGCAATTGATTGTTACTTGCTTGCTTTTTTTTTTTTTTTTTTAAAGACTCTGTGAGCACGTGCATGTATAGGGAAAAAAATACAAACAGGAAACTGAAATGGAAATCAACAGAATACGCTTTTTTTTTCCCCCCTGTGTGCAGTGACAGCACTCAGCTTCAATCCCTTTTTTTACCTACGTTGCATTTCCATAGCTGTTTGCCAAGCTCCTGTACTTCCATCCCTGTTCTGCCGGTCTCTCTCCTCACGCAACTTCTGCACTTGCTGGAGGAGCTCACAGGAGGCATTTCCCTGGGAAATGGGACATGGGGACATTTCCTGCTATTCAGAGCCGGCAGCTGGCAGTGTGCAGCAGACACTGCATGTGATGTGCAAGGACTGTCCTCCCAGCTAGTGGAAATAGTGCCCTCCTTCTTCTATAAAATAAATTGAAAGAAAAAAGAAAAATGCTGGGAGAGGAAGAAGAAATGGGGGAGGGAGGGGAATCAGGAGCTGGGAGGGTGAGAAAATTAGAGGGGGGGAAAGGAAAAAAGGGATAAAAAAGGAGAAAAAAAAAAGATGAGGAAAGAGGAAACAGAAGAAGAGGAAAGGAAAAATGAAAGGAAAAAAAGGGGGGGGAGGGGGCAAAAGAGAAAGAAATAAAGAAAAACAACCAACCAACCAAACTCTGACTCCATCAGAACAATCCAGAGTACTCCCAGCCACATATCAGAGCTCTAACTGCATCCCATGTCCTGAACATAAAGCCCTGCTTCTTTTTCCCCAATCAATCTGCAATTAGCAAACTCCCACAAGCGCTTTGTCAACGCAGCCGCCTCCACCGCATGCTCACTCTCCCCATCAGGAAAAAATAAATATGATGTAAGACAAAGCCCCCACACCCTCCCCATCTGCTTCAGAGCACAAACAAAGCTCCATTATTTCCCAGCACTCCAACATGTTCCGACTCAGCCACTTGCCTCTTCCTTGGCTTTACGACCTCCAGGACTCTTCCAAGCTACTGGAACTCGCAGTAGGCAGAGGGATGAGGACAGTCCAGCTTTGTGTAGTGATGATGCATGGGAGGCAAGAGGTGCCTCGATTACCCTTTGTTCAGAGAGGTTCTTCTGCTGTGTTGATTTCCTTCCTACTTTCCCAGCCTCACAGGATGTTTTTGGAGTGGGACGTGCACATAACTCACTGCCTGCCTCACACAATGGTTTGTAAGACAGAGAGACAGAGCAGCAACCCCTATACACCCAATACTGGGAAGGATGCAGCCAAGGGAATGGAAAGGGTGAGCAAGCGATGAGGTCATTGCCAGCCTCTGACCTGCTCTGCAAGCTGAGAAGGCAAGGAGCTGGTGATCAAGGCTTCAGCACAACTGCAGACCTTTCTCTTCCTACCCCAAATCTGGAATTAAAATCAGATTTCCCACATCCAGAGGAAGTGCTAACCCATAGGGACTGGATGGCAGGTGGACACCTTGCCACTTGAGACAGATCTTTGCAAGATCTTTGCAAAGGTGCTTGAGTCAAGGAGGACCTTCCAGCCTCCTGACCTTGAATGAATGGAGATTTCTCCATGACAGTGCTTATGACAGTGCCTACCCTGCAAAATGGGTTTCAGAGGTTGCAGTACTAAGCATTTCCTCACCAATGTTGGTTTGTGGATCTCCAGCAGAACTGCATGTAAAGCCCAGGAGCTCTGCTCCCTTCAGATTCACCCATTGAGTGCATTTGGACCTGGATATCAAGCTCAGCTTCATGACTTGGCCAAGTGTTCCTTGAAATCCTGTTTTTCACCGTTTATGCCTTTCAAATCTAATCTAGTAAAGATGCAGTGAGAACCTGTGCTGACATACAGCGATACAACCATTTCCTTTTGGATGCTTCTTTTTCTTTCACTTGCACTTCCTTATGCTCCTGCTCATTTCATGCCCTTCCTCTTCTCCAGCTTCTCCACAGGCCTGATAACCCTCAGGCCTTCCGGTTTCTTTGAGAGATCCTGGCTGTCTAATCTGCTTTCTTCATCCTCCTCTGAGCAGTTTTGCATCCCTGCTCCCTCTGTCCTCAGCACTGAGATAAGAGCTCCACCTTCCAGACCCAGATATTTCCCACCATCAACTATCTCCACTGCATGGACAACTCAACTGGTAGTACAGCAAATACCGGATTGCCACAGTTTTTACAGCAGGAATTGACTTTATTTCACTGCTGACTGCCCTGCAGCCACAATCAGGGCCTTTATGTGTGCCCCATCCCCAGAGGTGCTCAAGGTCAGGTTGGATGGGGCCCTGGGCAGCCTGATCAGGTGGAGGGTAACCCAAAAAACTTATTTTTTTAAGGGAAAAATACAGAAATTACAAGGTAAACCTGATAGACTTTCAATAGCAAAAGCCAAACCAAACCAAAATCAGGGACACACTGAAAGCCAGAGTTTTTGAATAAAAAAAAAAAATCTTCACCTGCAGCTTTGTGAAGCCCCTTCTGCTTATAATTTTTATTAAGTGAAAACAATGTTTTCCACTGAAGTCCTTAGAAATCTTCTCTATCAGGTCTAGGTCTCCTTCATTATCCAACCAGATTGTTGCTACTGAAAACATCTCTGGCTATTTGCAGCCACAGATCTCAAAGATGGACTGATATAATTTTCACATGGGAGCTTAGAGGATACCACTATCATTCCTCTGTCCACAGCCAGCAACAAGCACTCCAGCCTTTATATTTTGCTCTTTAGCTCAACTGCAGTTTTACAGCTTTGTTTCCTACACTTTACAGATGTAAAATCATCACTACAGATAGCTAATAAGAAATCAAAAAAGAGACAGTTGCAGTGTAATGGTACCAACAAACATGCTTTCTCTAAGAGGTCCAGGTCTGGCCTTAATTAGATGGGACAGCAAGATGGCATTCAGCTATGTCAACTAAAAGCCTTTACTCATCAAGAAAGTACAAAACGGGCTTTGATCAAGAGAACTATGAGAAGTTTGCCTTGTTCCTTGTGCTTTGAGTTTTTAGCCATGGAAACAGAATCATCCCCACCAAATCTCACCAACTACTGAGAAAATCTTTTCTTCAAATCCAGCTTCCTTGAAACAAGAGGCATTTTCCACCAAGGAAGGTTTTTTGTTCCTATTTTTCATTGCTTTGGCCTATTTATAGCCTATGTTCCTCTATTGAAATTGGGCACATTTTTGAGTTCTGGTGCTAATGGCTCTGTATATGCTGAGTCAGTACTGCTGGCTGGCACATCTTTCTGTCACCAAGGCAATACCACCCCATGTTACAAGAACCAATCATTCTGGAAATAGCCGCCTTGTGACTCACTCAGTTACAAGAACATCCTTGACGATGCCAGCTCCGATAGAAGGTTACTGAAGAATGCCCCAGAGCAGCAACACAGTCTGCAGCCTTCAATTCTCACAGTGCCACTCAGAAAAAATTCAACTCCTGCTGAAACTGAACAGCAGAGGCTGTTGGAAGGTACGAAAAAACATTTTTCCCTCCCCAAAAAAGTTCTCCTAGCATAAATGTAAGTATGAAAAGATTTACTTTTCCCTCCAAAAAGCTGTTAAAAAAAAAAATAATAAAAATCAACAGCTTTGCTCACTTCCCAGTGCATCTTAAGAGGGCTGGGTTGAGAGATGAGGAGGAAATACAAATCAAAGATGGCACCAGGTCCATGTTCCCAGCTAGCACCAATGCATTATCTCTGCCTAGCTTCAGGCTTGGACCAGGGCTGTCTGAGGCTTTGGCAGGGATGAGAGAAATTGTAGGTGCTGGGACCTCATTGGGTCTTCTCATGCTAACACAGTGGTGGATTTCTGATCTAACCACATTCTCTTTAATTCCTGTGCCTTGCAAGGTATTTGTGTGTGCCATTGGGAAACTGTGCATGGAAACAGTAGCTAGATGTATGCAATTATTCATATCTCATGCAAAAGAACTTTTGCAACCTTCATGGTTATCAAATTTGTCCTGGTTGTTTTCACTGAGGGAACACTTAGTTTTTTTTCTTTAAAGGGTGAGGTAGGCATACAGTGCAAGTGTGCTTAGAAAACAGCCAGAAAACTAGGATTGACGATGAGCACAGACGTGTTTTCTACACCTGAGCAGCCATTCACTAGTAAACGAGTATAGAAACCAATCACTTCTAAAAAATTCTCAAGTCACATCAGCATGCACAGTAGCAAATTCAAGTAACATACGTTGCAAACAATTGGGTATACTTCTGTACTCTCTGCCAGAGATGGAGCTGATGACAAGACAAGATCAGAGATGGACTGCAACAAAAGTGGCCAGAAGCAGGACCAGCACAGAGCAAGCATAAGAGAAGGCATGGAAAGGTTATTTAAAAAGAAAGAAAAAAAAAAATCACAATCCACATTGAGATTATTTCCTTACCATACTCATTTCCTTTCATAGAAAAGCTCTATGAAGAGTTGAGAGGCTACAGCATCTTCCTACAACCACCAATTTCAGTGTCTCCTAGGCAGAGCTCAGATTCAGATCAAATATCATGGTACTGATCCTACAGTGACTCTCTGCTTGAAGACTCAAGAGAGTTGATCCCTACAAGCATGCACAACCTACTCATTCCAGTTTTGCTTAAGCAGCTATTTCCCCAGCTGTTTACATGACTTTTGGCAAGTCTGTCCCACCTAGTTCTCACCACTGGCACAGCATAAGTTCCAACACCAGTAAGGACTCACAACCAATTCTTTAACTAGTAGAAAGTGTGGTCATCCTAAAGGCATCCTAAAGGACAAGGCCCTGGACTTTGCTGCTTTGGTTAAGTGAAACCTGTCACCAACCTGGTTCTCTTCACGGTAAGTAAGAGCTAGTAAGTGGCAAAAAACAAACAGGAGCACACTGGCCATCAGCATAATGGACTGAACGTTGGTCATGATCCAAGGACCAAAAAGTATCCAAGAATGACATGTGTTAATCACCTTGTGCCTGTTAGTCAAGCTGTACCAGTTCTAAACTAAACAGGCTAAAGCCTGTTGGACAAACACCACCTGCAACGAGGTGGTGCTGAAACTGTTCACCATCAGCTGCACCGATTCTCAGCCTGTCCCACACAGCACTGTAGATGAGCCTACAAAGTCAGAACAACCAGATGGCCATGGGGGTGATGGTCACCATGTCAAGGTGTACCTCCCTCCATGTGGCTGTGGTACTTACCTCTGCTCTCAGGGCAGAGGGGCCAATTGAGATGTCAGTCTGTCTTGCAGTAAATGCCCTCATGGTACTACGTGGCTCTCAGGACCTTGGAGGGCCCAGATAATTTGCAAACACTTTGAGAAGACAAGGGGCACTTCTCCAATTGTACCAAGCCACTCATCATGTCCGAAGACAAGCTCAAGTGCACATCTAACATCATGTGGTATGATGTCCCATTGCCAGCCAACCAGTTCAGGAGAGGCATAAGAACTCTATTTGGATGATTATATATATATATATTTTTTTTTGTACCAACAAACAGAAACAATAAAGTCTTCGTTAAACAAACCCACAAAGCCCACTTAGCTACAGGAATGAAACGTGACTCGTGATTCAAAACTATTTACTGCTCTGTAGTAGCTTGTCCAACTATGGCCTCTTGGTAAAGAGGAAAACAAACACTGGCCTCTGGCAGCCAGTCCCCATTACATAAGAGCTGCTATATGTGCAGAAAGCATGAAAACAGACAAAAAGAGACCCACACAGCACCTGGATGTCACCTTTCAGCTCGGAACTATATCTATGCAAAGTCATTTGAAACCATGAAACTTCTAGTCATTAGTTAGCTGGATGGATAAGTTTCCAGAAAACCATACAACACTAAAAAAAAATAAACCCAAACACATTGCTCTATCATTGTAGAAGAACAATAGCAACCCTTCGGGCTCTTAAAATAACATGCAATTTGTCTGAGTCAGGTCAGAGAAATGGTACTGGTGAGATAAGCAGATACTTGTTGCCTGTGTCCTTCTGGGCTGCAGAACTGCTGGGGAATGGTGCAGGGGTATCCCATGCTTGCCTATAGAGAACAGTGACTTTTACTTGTGCCCCTCTAAACAATCTGAGCAGGGTGTCACAACACTGGCTTCAATACTGGGACCTTCCTACCTTCCTCCCACTCCCTGGCAAACTCTGCCTCATGCATTCAGTTGGTGGATCAGAGGAATCCAATAGCCAGAGGCATCTGGCACGTGGAGACATGAAAGAGGAGCAAAGATGCATAGGTACACAGATACGACAGCCTTGCAGAAGGAGAGTGCAGAAAACCTAATTGATTTCTGCTCTTTCTCAATGCATGGGATGTTTCTGACTTGAGGCCAGGACCAGTCCCCCGCTTATCACACAGCTGGCTTTTATCAGTCACACCTGATAACAACACCTTTTCATTTGGGAGGCTGGGAAGGGCTTTCTCCACCTGCAAACACATGCAGCAGCGTGGGAGCAGATGAGAAGGGGCAAGCCATGAAGGAGCAAATCAGAAATCTCATCCCTCCCAGTTCTCCAAACCCTTGTTGGGACAGCAGCGTAGGTCAGCACATCAACAAACCACTTCTGCTGTAAAAGCAATGAGTCACTACGAAACTGTCCTAAAGAGGTCCAGCAGACCAGGAGGTGTCCTTTCCACTGTGCCACAACACTTGTGTAGCTTTCTTCTTACCACAGCACCACTTAGGCCTGGTTTGACCTCTCCCTTCACACAGGGACAGCCACGTCCTGCCCCACTGGGCTGGATGCCACCTACAACCACAGGGCACGCCACTGACATGAATCCAGCAGCACAGAGATGTGGTGCTGGAGGAACAAAGGCAGCTTGTCTGACAGCATTGAGGTGAATAGCACCACAACACCTTGCTCCTGTGGTACACACCCTGTAGACTTTGTGAATGTCTGCCTCCGTGCAGTGAGGAAATAGGTACAGCACAGAGGTAGAGATGGAAGGATTTTGCTGAATTCAGTCTCCTCAGATTGTCCTGTATCTTGAACATGGATGCATCCACAAAATAAGTGCATCCCAGCCTTGTGAGATGCTGGAGAGACACTGTCATTCACTGAACATAACCCTGCTTCAAAGCTGCAGCTGCCTGACCTTCAGCACAGCACAGAGAATAATCCTTGGCAATACAACCACATTATCCCGTGACACCACCCCAACAGCATCTCCCACCCAAACACTACCTGAGCATAAAGCTCCTTTCATAGGTTCATTCGAGTTGTGAGGGCCCCTTAAAGGCTCACTAGTCCAAATCCCCCTGCAACAAACAGGGACACCCACAGCTCCATCAGATGCTCAGAGCCCCATCCAGCCCAACCTTGACTGTCTCCAGGGATGGGGCATCCACCACCATTCTGGGCAATCTGTGCCAGTGCTACACTGTACTTATAATTTTTTTTTTTTTTTCTTATAGCCAATCTAAACCTCCCCTCTTTTCATTTGAAACCATTTCCACTTGTCCTATTCCCTCTTACCATGGGCTGAGCTGTCATCTGGGGACACGCAGCCATAGGCGTGGAAAGCAGAACCAGCGACAAAAAGCACCCGTTCTATCAGCTGCTTTATTTACTCATTTTCAAAGGAAGGGAAAAGAAAAAAAGTGGAGAGGAAAAAAAAAAAAAAAAAAAAAGAAAGAAAAAAAGAAGGAAGTAATGTTTCTCTCCCAAATCGCACTGCAAAACATTCTTGGTAGACATGGAAACCCCTGGCGGGCTGCCAGCCCTTGGCAGGTCTCAGCAATTAACATTTCAGCAAGCAACTCAACCCTCGAATGGCTTTTAGGGAATTTAAAGAGAAACGACAGCTTCAGATGGGCAATGGGATTGCTGCTCTCCATTGGTAGGTATTGAGGTTGTTCCTTGGTTTCCCTATGGGGAAGCTCGTCACCCTGCTGTGTTACTCAGGGCAGGAAAGCTGTGATGGAGCAGGGTGGAAATGATTGCAGCCTCTGCACTTCTGCAAAAGAGATTTTCTAGCCACAGCCTTCAGGGACAGAGGGTAACCTTCAAACACACACAGGGAAGCTGCAAGAATGAAGGGGAACGCATTTGACCATGCACTGGGGATTAAACTGCAGCAGAAGGTATTTAAGAAGCTCTGTTCCTCCCCTGCCCTAGGGCTGCCTTCTCTTTGCTCATGGTTGTGTTGGAGAGCAATGAGGAACTGGGAGCACGGGCTGCTCTGCCTGGAAGTCTGAGAGCACAGAGAGCAAGAAAGCATGTGGGCTTTGGACCTCACTGCTCTGGGAAGAGAGAACAGAAAGCCTGGAAGCAATGCACAAGAGCATGGGGTCTTTGGGGGAGGTGGGCAGGGATGATCCCCATTCTTAGGCAGGAGAGGAGAACCAGTTCCTCAGACTTCCATCCACAGTGCATGCAAGCAATTTTATGATGTGTGATTGAGCATGAATACAACATGCCAGATGCCCAATGCAAATGCATTTGCATTAGAAACCTCTTGTTAAGAATCCCTATTTCCATGGTAAATCAAAGCTAGAAAAAAGCAAGAAGTCTCACTGCCCTGCTTTCTGCTTACACGCATAGGGCGTTTTCCTGGGATACCTGAGCTTGAATCTCCCACGGCTCTTCGTCCATAAGCCCAAAAGCAGGCAGGCAGTGAAGAAGCCCCAGGGTGAAGAAGAAGATGAGGAAGCAGGAGCCACATCTCCATCCACTTGCAGTGGCTTGACTGCAACACAGAGAAAAATTGCATGGTTCAGGGCTGCTACAGTCTCCAAAGCAACACTACGGTGCAGCAACACCAGCATCCTGATTAACAAGATGCCATGTCTAATAAGATCCATATTTATTTCTCAAAAGGATGCAAAAGACACAGGTGATAAGTAGGAAGCTGTGGTTTCACTGAAGATTGGTGGTCATCTACTAACCAGTGAGTACATGAAAGCATGTGCAATCTGGACTATTACAAACCTTATCTGATGAGCTGTCTGGTAGGATTGTATGTTGGAAAAGACAATCATTTCCCCTCTTTGCAAAGCCCACTTCCTCACTATTGCTAATTTCGCAAGTTTTGCAACACTTTTTCTACCTGCAAAGCATCCTTGAGATGCCAGGTGGCCTAAGTAAAAGTAAACGCTTGCATGGGAGTTTCCTTGTCATGAATAAAAATTATTAAAAAGTAATAAAAAGAAAGAGAGAGGAACTCTCAGTGCTCAAAGAGCTAGTAGGTCAACATATAAAATCCCAACAGGAGATTCTGCTCTGACCTGCTGAAGGTGTTTCCAAGTTGTCTCAAAGGAAGAAGGTAAAACAAAGACGTTGAAAAGTCTGGAGACTGCAAAAAAAAATATGAAGTGCTTTTTTTTTTTTTTTTTTCCCCTGAAAACTGAAGGGGACATTCAACTTCAGTGACCCATATATTGAATAATAAGTAAAAACACTATCAAATTTGTTTGTGCTATTTTTGCATGGCTCTTGGTACAAAGGATTCCCAGCAGCGATTTGATGTCACAGCAGTAGGGAATTCACAGTCAAACCTGCTCTGTGCATTATGGAAAAAAAACAACCTCCCTGCTAAAGCAGGTTTCCTACAGCAGGTCACAATGAAAGCATCCAGGAAGGTTTTGAATATCTCCAGAAAAGAAGACTCTACCACCTCTCTGGGCAGCCTGTTCCAGGGCTCTGACACCTCACAGTAAATAAGTTCTTCCTCATGTTCATGTGGACTTTCTCCAGCAGTTCCCTGTCTGCCTGGAACTGGGGAGCCCAGAGCTGGACCCAGGTCCTCCTCTGCAGAGCTCCCTTCCAGCAGCTCAGCTCCCAACCTGCACATGGTTATTCCTTTCCAGGCGTAGGACAGAATGAGATGTAATGGCTTTAAGGTGTGCCAGAGGAGGTTCAGGTTGGATATTAGGAAAAACTTCCTCTCAAAAGGAGTGAAAAGGGCCGGGCACAAGCTGTCCAGTAAAGCAGTGGAGTCACTGTCCCTAGAGCAAGGAACAAGAACCATGGAGATGAGACACTGAGAGACATGGACAGTGGGAATGGTGGGGTTGGGCTGACATTTGGACTAGAGGTTTTCCAGCCTTAATGTTTCTACGACTCCACACTTGTCCTTGCTGAACCTCATGAGATTCTTCTTTGCCCAACTCTTAGCCTGCCAAGATCAAGCAAGAATTACCCTCATATCACCCTTCCTCCTTCCACAGGGAGGATAGCTAGTAAAATTTTATCCAACATCACATTTTTTAAATGAATTACACAAAAATTCAGCATCTCCCTTTATCCCTTGGCCAGTTTCAGCTGAATTAAAACACCAGAAACAAGGATTTAGAAGTCCAGTGAAGGAAAGGTAAAACAACGAAAGGTAGAATGGTTAAAAATTACAGCAACCATTGAAATCCTCATCCAGTGAACCATTGTTTGGGATCTCAGAACCCCAGATGGGATTTTCATAGGATCAGGGAGGACCTGAAGCTGTACAACTTGTGACAGATGCGTAATTTTCTGCCTCAGTGCTGCCACCATCTGTTGTTGACGAGGCCAATAATGCAGCATTCCGCCTCCCCTTTCAACCATGCCCTATTCTTCCATCAATTTTCAGAGAACACAATTTTCCATCATCTCATGGGTGGGAACACCTCAGTGAGCATTCACTGTAAGAGTGTGCAAATGCAACAGAGAACCAAACCACTGCTCTTCCTCCAATGTGATGGGCACACCACCATTTTTCCACTCTCCTCCAGTCTTCATAATTTAATCAATAATGCCTTAAAGCTCGCCTACCTATTTGAGCTTATAAAATATTAATTGCCTATTTAGCTATTTCTCCTGAAATTGTGCTCAATTCAAATAGGGCTACAATACAGTAGCAGAAGTGACCACAGCCTCCCAGATCTCATTGTTTGTTTTCTTACCAAAACCCCCCTGATTTCTCCCAGCAAAGAATACTACAGCAAATTACTTTGGGTATAGGAGAATACAGTTAACTCAGTTGACTCCAAAGATTTTGGAATTTTTGTTATTCCAAATTAAAGTAGGACGGGACTGATACAAGGCCTTGAGTGGCTGCATCATCTGGAGTATTGCACCTTCCAACCCAAGTCATTCTGTGATCATATTTCAAAAAAGAGAGTTATTTTTAAACAGTTTTGTGTTTCCTGGTGGCTTTCTGGTAACTGCACTTCAAAGTACCTTTGATAATCCATCTCCTAAAACTATGGGGAAAAAAAATGTATTCCTAGTTTAATACTCAATTGTTCCTCTGAAACAAGAAAATTACAGCTGGAAAGTTCATAAAACTCGGAGAATCATTAAGGATAGAAGAGACCTCTAAGATCATCAAGGCAAACAATCAACCCCCTTCCCACCATGCCCACTCATAGAACCATAAAGGCTGGAAAAGACCTCCACCAAGAACATGAAGTCCATCCATTGACCCATCACCACCATGCCTACTAAGCGAAGATGCTCAGTGTGTTCATCTGGGCTCGGTCTGTTCAGATTTCTTTAGCCAAGCATTTTAACCCGTTCCATCCAATCACTCTCCTTCTCCTCTTTAGTCTGCGGCCAAAGGCAGAAGGGCAGCACAGCTGAGAGTCCTACACTCCCTCAAATCCATGCTTTCCTTTCCCATCTCATCTAGAAAAATTCGTTGAGCCTTTCAGCTTTAGCTCCTACTTCCAACCATGCATAGAATCATGGAATGGTTTGGGTCAGAAGAGACCTTTAAAATCATCCAGTTCCAACCCCCTGCTATAGACAAGGACACCTCCCTCTAGACCATGTTGCTCACAGCCCCATCGAGCCTGGCCTTGAATGCTTCCAGGAAGGAGGCATCCACAGCCTCAGTGGGCAACCTGTTCAGTGTCTCACCATCCTCACAGTAAATAATTTCTTCCTAATAATCTAGCCTAAATTTCTTCCTAATATCTAGTCTATGCAGATGCTCTTCCCAGCTGCCATTCACTCCCTCCAGACTTAAAGATCAGATGAAGCTGCAAAGTGCAGCAACACATCCCTCCAAGGTCCTCCAGGGATGAAAGATGCTTTTAAAATCCAGAGACATCAAATGCTTATCTCTAGTAACACTGGACTCGTCTTGCTTAGGGTTGCTATGATGCCGGTGATGCATCAGCTTGGCTTACAGCCCTATTTCATTAGGGGAAGAGACTTCTCTCAGGAAAGAAAACAAGAGCAGGAGAGCTGGAATCAGTCAGGCAGCTGTAAAGAAGGAAAAAAAGCCACAGTTTCAATGAGTGGACTGCTTTCCTTGTGAGGAGCAGCAGGAGCTCCAACTGCTACTTCACTCCCTGCATCCCTCTCTACAAAGCCCAGCTGGAGAAGCAGCAGAGCACTCTGTAAGCGACACCAATCTAATTAATTAATGACTTTCAGCGTCGGCTCTGTGGCTGCTGGGTTAGCAGGAAGGCAGTAACGAAGGGCTGGGACAGCATGCAACTCATCTGGTAAATGCTGCATGCTGCTGACAGCCAGCTCGGTTATTCATCACCTCTCCTGCTTTGGGCTACAGCACAGAACAAGTCAGAGATTATTCCGGGCAGAGAAGATGGCGTGGGATCCACCCTTGCAGCATCCTCTCTTTTGGATGAGGTCTTCTTCCCTCTTCTTGTCGTGCTCCAGAGCTGCCATGGCACAGTTGATTGAGGTAAGGAACAACCTGCTTTGTGGATTAGGGGCTTGGGGGTGGCCAGGAATCCTGTTTTTTTCCATACAAGGGTGGAAATCGGGGAATTTAAGGTGGCTCCGAGGAGATAGAGGCTCCTTCAGGTAGTGCTTGTTGCTTTCCTCAGGCCCAGCACTCTAAAGGAACTGCTTTTAAAGTGCCAGTAGCTGGTGATCATAGAATCATGGAATCATTAGGGATGGAAAAGACCACAATGATCATCTAATCCAACCCCAAACTATCCCATTATGCTGACTGTGTCCCTCAGTGCCACATCTTCACAGTTCTTAAACACCTCCAGAGATGGTAAATAACTTCACCATTTCCCTGGGCAGGGCATGATGATCGATCACAGGTGAGACTCCGTGCTCTTTTAATCCCCAAAGGTGGATTGAAACAGCATGGAAACTCACAGTACAGCTCTTCCAGCCCCATGTTGCCTATCCAGCAAGTTCTGTCAGTTCTGTCCAACAAGTGCCCCACGTCAGGCACTCAGGGAAGAAGGACCAGGTTTGACCCTGTCCATGGAGGCACCTGTCCAGGTTAAGTGGTTGTGCTACATGTTTGTCCCTGTACCTTCCCTCATTTCCAACCAAAATGTTAGCACTGGAGGTGATTCTTCTCACCCACAGCTCATTTGGCCATCCTGCAAGTCTAGGACTAAACAAGAGCGAAGAGCAGATGAAAGTACCAGCAATTAAGTTATAGATGCTGTCAGAGTGCAAAAGAGCCCCCAAAATTACAGCTGCCAAAAATTTTGGAGATGTTTTCAACTTCTTGATTGCTTTTCCTAACTACAAGGCTGAGCCATGTTAGAGGAAGGTCTGAGGTCAGAGCCCCAGTGCCCTGGTGCTGAAGAGCATTATCAGCATGTCCTTACAGCAGAACTCACTTTGCTCACATTCCTCATTTTGGTTATGCTGTTCAAATGGCCATGCTGATGCAGCCATGTCTGCTTTAAGAGCTCTAATGGGCTAGAAGAAGAAAATATAGTTTCATCATGTTAGATTTTAGCATCCCTACCTGTTCTGCTTCTCACCCGGCCTCACATCAAGCTGGATCCAATCTCTGCAGCCTTCAGCCTGCACATTTTAACAGTTTACCACCAAATGCATCAGAAGCAACAAAAGCTGTGCTGAGTTCATATCCCCGCCCCATCTTCTGCCTCATCTCCATCTCAATCTAAAGTTACTTAATATGGTATTTTCAAATGGCTCTACCAAACTCATCCTATCTGACCATGGTATAACACACCCCCAGCAAGCCAAACCAGAACCTGAAAGCTCGTTTGGAAAATGCACACACACTGCTATAGGCATTTTCCCAATCTGTTCACCTACAGCAGATCTCAAGGTGACAAGCCAGGCAGAACTTTCTCTTACGGTGCACATTTGACAAAGTATGCTTCACTGAAGCCGAGTCACTGTGCAGACCCAGTTTCCACCCCACCAAAAAGAGATATCTATTTAAACCTTTCTTGCCATTTCCAGCATCCAGACAACCACCTGAATAAGCAGCCTGATGCTTTCTGTTTGAAAATAGATATTTCACAGACACACACTTTCCAGGATTTGTCTTCATGCCAAAGCAGAGCAAGGATAAATGTCAAAATTAGGCAGATGGCTATAAAACAGGTCTGACTTTCTGATCTGTTTTACTTATACCAGACTCTTGGAAACATTTTCATTATATCATGTTGGAGAGAGCAAATCTCATCTAGGAACTCAAGCTGCTCAGCAGGTTAATTACCAGATAGCCAAAAATGGGATTAGATGAACAGCCAGATTCTGTATTTCATAGAATCACAGAACCATTTGAGTTAGAAGGGACTCTTAAAGGCCACATAATCCAATCCCTGCAGCAAACAGGGACATGTACAGCTCAATCAGACTAAAGGCAGATGAATTACAGGCAGCTCTAAAGCTCTGCAAGGATTTTTTATTTTTTTTTTTACTTCAAATAATTACACAATGTAGTTATTGTGAATAATTCAATTTGTGCTAAGCTAGCCTGTTGAAGCAAACAGAGAGAAGGTCAAAGGGAGCAGACATCAGAGCATATCAGTGAGCCCAAAAGAAAAGCAAGCAAACCCACAATAAGGTGAAATGAAGAAACAAGATGCTCTTGGTTAGTGATGTCCAAGTGTTTCTTAATGTGCATAACTGTGTGCATATTCCACTGAGAGAGAGAGAGGAGGCAATGAGAGCCTCTGATTACCCAATCTAATTGCACTGACAAAAAGCTTTTCTCTGTCATTGATATTTTATCTACGTATATCCAAGGCAAAAGTTAAGTTTTGCAAACTGCTTTTGGACAAGGTACATTTGAAATTAACTAAATGGGCTGTCCTGGATCTGCACAGACAGTGCCCTAGGAGCATCCCTATAAGGTGCCAGTGCTTCAGCCAGAGCTGGGGGCTCTTCTCCAAGAACATCTTGTCCAACTTCAGCTGTAGCTGTACAGATTGGTGAAGACAAACACTCATGTAGCTTTATCCGGATGACTCTCATACCCCACATGTAAACTGCGTTCACAAGCTCAGAAGTTATCAGGTACTAAACAAGTCTCTGGGTTTTTCTGCAGCTTCTTAAACAAAAGGGAAAACTCCATCTCTAGGAAGTCATGTAAAAAAGTCTCCAGAAGCTTCATCATACTAGAATCATGGAATCACAGAATCATATAATAACCATTAAGGTTGGAAAAGACCACTAAGATCACGTCAGCCCCACCTACGGCAGTGGGGTTGGATCTAGATGATCTTTAAGGACCCCTAAGCCATCCTATGATCACTAAGTCCAACCCCAAACCAACCCCCACCGTGCCCACTGACCACATCCTTCAGTGCCACATCTCCACATTTCTTGAACACCTCCAGGTGACCCCACCACCTCCCTGGACAGCCTGTGCCAGTGCATTACCACTCTTTCTCAGAAGAAATTTGTTGCCCATTCTTTTTATTAATAAAGCAAGAATAATAATGATGTTTCTGGTCTCCCTACGTTCTAGCTTGGACTCCATGCAAAAGATGTAGCACAGATTCAATAGTAGGGCAAAGATATTCATTAATAGCTTCAGTTTATATTGTACATAGCCATGTATTGTTGGACTTGAGGGACAGTATCCCTCAGTTGTAGCCTACAAATGAATGTGATGGATGGGACTGTATGCAATACCTATAAATGCTCAGAGGTGTGATTATAGTTGAAATAAAGATAGGTAAAAATTACAGAGTGGACTCCTGAGGTTGATTTCCCATGTGAATGCATAGCTTTAATTTAAAAGCTTACCACGGAAGCACAAGTAAGAAAAATGATAGTACAGGAAGGCATGCACAGGAGGCACAGATGATGAGTTAAGAGCATTAGCTTTAAGAAATGCATCTTTAAAGAAGATGCAAGTATTTCAGGCCAGCTGAAATAAAAACATTATAGAGAATTACAAAGTTTTTTTTTTTCCAGAAAATTTTTTCTCATAGCCACCTTAGAGAAGAGAGGCTCTGAGAGAGGGATGGAGGCCACATAGGGTGCAAAGTTACTGAGCCTTCCCAGATCTCGAAACGTGTACTTCAGGAAAAAACAGACGTGCTCTCAGACCAGCCTAGTTACTTGCAGAGGTAGGGCACACATGAATCAATGCATGCTCTCTGCTAACAGTAATCCTAAATGCTACAGTGATGCTAGAGAGATTGTCCTGTGATTGCTGCCATTCTCAGATGAAAAGAAGCATCTGGGTTTCAATCTTAAATTGCTGCTCCCAGGATTGTGAATTGGGCCAGGTATGAAAAAAAATAAAGTTCCAGAAGGGAATGAGGGAGGCTGGAGGGTTGAGACCACGAGAGAGGTCCTTCAGCCAGCACAAGAGCTGCAAGCAAGCCTCACAACCAGGGCAACAGCAAACCTACACTGTGATCTAATGGCAAATACCAGATTTATCAGCCATCACTGTCAAATCATCATAGTCAATATCTTTTTTATCCCCAACCCTAAATACACCAAACATATTAAGCAAGTAGAGCTCCTGTCTCCAGCAGCTATCTCCTTCCCACAGGAGCTGATACCTTTTCTGGTTCCTTACCCTGCCTCAGCTCCAATCACCACTGACAGTTTCTCTGCTTGAAATGAATCAGAAACGAAGCAAACTGGAAAATTTTCTTGTTAGAAGAATCAGTGTCAAACTGTTCTGACCTAAATGTGCAACATGCCTGGAAATGATTTAGTGCTCTGGGGGTTCGTAGATGTTTTACAGCCCCAAGAGCCCAATGTCAGCTCAGCTCCTGCTTCTCATGGAGTGGTTTCTGCCTCCTCCTCACCTTTGCTGGGCACTTGGAGGAGCTGTAAAAGCAATGCTTGCACACAGTGCAGAGGTCCTCTCTTCTAAGACACAAAGGGATCATAGAATGGCTTGGGTTGGAAGGGACCTCAAAGACCATCAAGCTCCAACCTCACCCACCACATGCAGGGCCACCAACTTCCACATTTAATACCAGACCAGGCTGCCCAGGGCCCCATCCAACCTGGCTTTGAACACCTCCAGGGATGGAAGGGACATCCACAGCCTCTCTGGGCAGCTGTTCCAGCACCTCACCACTCTCATAGTAAAGAATTTTCCCCTGATATCTAACCTACATCTTCCCTTCTTCAACTTAAAACCATTTCCCATTGTCTTGCTATTATCTACCCTTTTAAAGAGTTGGATCAGGTGTCACCTTCCTGGCCTCCATGAAACATGGGGCCATGGTATTCAGGAGGGTTTGGAATGGATAACCACAATCACATCTTGTGCCTTCAGAGGTTGGGGACCTCTGAAAAAAAAAAAAAAAAAAAAACTGAAAGCCAAGGGTGGCATTTACCTGATCCAAATTGGGCATTTTGGAATTTGACACTGAAATTGAATAACCATGTAAGTGCCACTTTCTCTTAACCATAAAGTAACTCAAGAACAGTCAGCTTAAACTTAATTATTTGTACTGCACATTATTAAAGGCAGAGGCATTTACTTCAGAGAGAGAGACCTAGACTGAAGGATAAGACAGAAATATACATAGCTAATGGCATCTATTGGGAGACCTCATTGTGGCCTTCCAGTACTTTGAAGAAAGCTTACAAGCAGGAGAGGGAGCAAATTTTTACATGGGCAGATAGCAATAGGACAAGGGTGAACGGCTTTAAATCAAAAGAGGAGAAATTTAAGTTAGAAGTTAGGAAGAAATTCTTTACTCAGAAGATGGTGAGGTGCTGGCACTGCTGCCCAGAGAGGTTGTGGCTTCCCCATCCCTGGAGGTGCTCAAGGGCAGGTTGGTTGGGGCCCTGAGCAGCATGACCTGGTAGTGGCAACCTGCCCATGGCAGGAGGTTGGAAATGGATGATCTTTAAGGTCCTTTCCAATCCAAGCTGTTCTGATTCTGTGATCAACAAGTGACTCGAGTGCCTCAGTTTTCATGGGAGACATAGTCAATAAGGTCAGACTCTAAGGAGTTATTCTACTGTCCTGCCAGGAAGACCCAAAACAGCAGTCTGTCTTTGGGCTTAATATTCTAATTGGTGCTGGGTTGGAGTTGATTTCACTTTTCTCAGTATGGCAGTCTAATCTTATTTTAGGCTCTTTGCTGTACGCTGCCTGTTTTTCATCTGTTCTCTCTGGAGCAGCAGATCTTCCATAAAGATTACATAGGATATTCACTAAGGCTTTCATCACCTTCTTTACATTTAAGCTTATGCTACTTCACTAATCCATAAGATACTTTTTGCTATAACATGATTATGCACTCTATTAGCACAGAGCTTTATAACCTTTCATTTACTCCTTCCTGCTCAATTATTTTTCCTCCTGCGTTCCCAACATTTTCCATATTCCTGGAGACAGCACCCAGCTACCCATGTGGCAGGAACACTGCAGTGAGGCTAACCTCCAACATTTACATAATCAACCTCCAACATTTACATAATCAACCTCCAACATTTACATAATCTTTTTAATATATATCTGCTCATCTACTTGCCCACCAAACCTGTCCTTGTTCCATTATTACTTGAGTATTGCTAATGCTGCTTTTCTCTGCATCTTCTATGCTCCTAACACCTTCTGATCCAATCACTCTTATCTTGGCATTTATTGTCAAGCACGTACCAGTAACTCCAGATCTTAACACTTACTGTCAAGTACAAGTCAACAGCTCCACTTTCCTACAGCTACTAAAAATTATTTTCATTAAGATGTTTTTTTTTTCCCTCTTGCTTACTGTTTTGCAATCTCCAAAAGCTAAGAGGTTTAAGAGTGGGCCAGCACTGCATCTTTCCATCCACTCATGAGTTTGGAAAGCTTTTTCAGTTAAGAGGTGTAGCAATGCAGACTCAGCCCTCTGTCACTGACTCCCATTGCATGCACATAGCTACAAATGAGCAACGATTTATTAAGCTGCAGTAGCTTGATCACTGTGCTTCAGTAATTTCATTGCATATTTCAGCCCTCAATGCATATTCTAAGAACACAAAGAATGTGATTAAACATCTGCATGAATGGTCAGGACTCAGCAGTAGTCTTGCTTTATGCTCTTTCCCCTTGAACTTTTGTCTAAAGTATTCTGCTACTTTATGTGTTGGTTTACATCAAGGGCTTTTGTGAAACCAAGGAAAGTAGCAGAGATCTTCAACTTTGCTTTGTCTTCTTCCCTGCAAAGCAAGTTCAGTCTCATTTAAAGACACACTTTTCCTTGTCCACAAATATATCCACAATTGGCCATAATGCTTCAGCCACAAATCTTCCTGCTACGGATGGTAAGACCATGCATCTTTGTGTACTTACATCTCTATCTCACCTACAAAAAGTCACACATCTGTTCACTCATCCAGCAGTTTGTTCTTCCTGCATTACTGCAACTGAAGAGCCTTTAATTATCAAAATATTGCCTACTCTACGTTCCACCTCTGATGTTTTCTGCATATATGGTGCAGCAGTTAAAGGAGGATGTCCCCACGTGCCACATCTCCCTGGCCTCAAACAGGGATGGTGACTCCACCACCTCCCTGGGCAGCCTGTGCCACTGCATTACCACTCTTTGAGAATACATTTTTCCTAATATCAACCCTGAACCTCCCTTGGAACAACTGCAGCCCACAGTTTCCTTCGCCCAACAGCTTTCCTCTCTACATCTGTCTCCCTTTCTCAGCTGCCCATCAGAAACAAGTCTGGCAGACCCATCCTTTAGAGAGCTATGATTCCTGAGAGGGCAAAGTCACACCGAGTGCTTCACATAAAACAAACATCTTTGATTCAGGTTAAGGCTACCCAAAGGGTATCCTAAAAGGTTTGCAAAAACTCTGAAGAATTCCTATAGTTGAAAATAGATGCAGCGTCTTTCAGCAGTGACTGTCACAGATTCTTACCTTTTGTTTCAGATATCCCTACAAGACCACACCACTCTGGTCAGATATTCTTTTTCCCTTCATTTAGCTGCAGCAATTCCAAGTTTTGAGCATTAAATGCTCCATGTCCAGCCCCAGCACTAAAGCCATGCAGTGCTGAGTAACTAAGGCACCTTGGAAAAAAAAAAGAAAAAAAGAAAAAAAGAAAGGCTCATGCAGCAGTCCTACCACCACAAATGGACTCTGAATAGGATCCCCTGGGAGCCAAAGCACTCCAGACTCAACGGGAAGCATCCTTCATTAGAAATAATCTAAATTATGATTTGTACTGCACAAATAGGCGAGTAATTGGAGAGCAGCTCCAGCTTCTAATATCCATTACAGCTGTGTTTTAACAGTGGGGTGAGAAGGGAAGGGCACTGCAGGGAGCCAGACGTACATTTTTTCAAGCCTGGCCTTGAATATCTCCAGGGATGGGGCATCCATAACCTTTCTGGGCAACCTGTTCCAGTGCATTATCACATTCTGAGTGAAAAATTTCCTCCTAATATCTAACCTAAATCTCCTCATCTTAGTTTAAAACCATTCCCCCTTGTTCTATCACTATCAACCCATGTAAACAGTCGTTCCCCCTCCTGTTTATATGCTCCCTTCAAATACTGGAAGACTTCAAAGAGGTGTCCCCAGAGCCTTCTCTTCTTCAAAGAGAGCACTTCATTGTGCAGACATTCAGAGCACAGACACCAACTCACACTGAGGTATAAGCTTGGAGAAACTCCATGGTAGGAAGACTGGAGATAAAATAAATTCAAGTCCTTTCTTGCAGCCCTGCTGCCCCTTGGACAAATAATATGCCCCATAGCAGCTACAGCAGGTAGATCTCTCCCTGCAGTCAGTGGGAGTTTCAAGAGCAGAGGAAAAGTGACTGGCATGGGGTCAAGAAGGGAATGTGCATAAAGGATAAAGACCCTATAGCTTCCAGTGCCAGGACTCCAGTTTGAGACAAGCAGATTCCACTTCTGCAGGCAGCTCTTACCAAAGTGTTGCACGATGGGAAGAAAATTAAAAGAAGCAACCAAACTCAAAGGTCAGCATTGAGCTCTATGGCATCTGTCCTGTCTGATCTGGCAATAGTTCTGCAGTGTTTCTCCAGGGCTCAGGAGCAAGATACTCTCCAGGCTTTGAGAGCATCTCACACCTAGAGATGCTGGGGCCAAGTGAGAAAGAGCACAAGGGCTGAGCTACAACTCATGGGAGCTGCTTTAACCTTCTGCTCTAGTTTCTTGGCCCTTGTCTGTGCC
Source organism: Phasianus colchicus (assembly GCF_987193195.1). NCBI lineage: Eukaryota > Metazoa > Chordata > Aves > Galliformes > Phasianidae > Phasianus > Phasianus colchicus. The sequence goes on along the minus strand of NC_143441.1, from coordinate 50,232,738 downwards.
TGGCCATGGATTTGCTCCATCTCTACAGGTTCATCCGGTTGCCTTAGTTCTCTCCTCAACCCAGCTGCCATCCCAAACCTGTCCCACAGCTTTTGTTCATAGGTGGTGGGATGGGGGTCTTGCTGATGAAAAGCCTGCCTTGGTGTTTGCGTTGCACTCCCTATGTTGGGGGGAACAGCCAGCTCCTTTTATGCCTTGACATTTAGCTCTTTTGCTGTTTCCTTTTTCACCTAGATGATCTTCATTTAGATATAAGGAAAAAAATCTTTTACAGTGAGGGTGGTGAGGCACTGGAACAGGTTGCCCAGAGATGTGGTTGATGCCCCATCCTTGGAGACTTTCCAGATGAGACTGGATAAGGCCCTGGGAAACCTGATCTAGCTTCCCTCTTCACTGTAGGGCAGTTGGACTAAATGGCCTTCAGAGGCCATTCAGTGATCCTTGCAAATCCTAAACCACGTTTCTTTTTTTTTTTTTTTCTTCCCCATCTTTCTTTCCCAGGCCACCACAGAACCCCCAAAAAAGAAACCGGATCCTGTCACTTCGGAGACGGTGGTGATCTGGGGGCTGCGCCTCTGGCAGGTGATTGGTATCTTTGCCATCTTTGTCCTGGCAGTCAGTAAGTCGTAATTCTCTGCCTTGCACCAACCACAGCTCCACCTCCAGTAGGATCTGTGCCTGACCAAATCCAAGAAGGACTACAGACCCAGTGGCCACAGAAGCCTCAGACTGAGGCTCTTTGGTGCCTTCAGTGGCATCACTGGGGTTTTTTATTGAGTAGAAAAGAGGGGCAGATGGAGTCTTTGAAGGAACCACAGATTGGCCACAATAGCTCCACCCTATAATGCATTGATCCCAGCTGGTGGCATCCCAGAGCAGAATAGAGACTATGGGATTGCTCCATAGATGGGACACTGTCAGCTGCAGTACCACATTCAGGCTCAGATGCGTCTTACAGCCACAGTCTTGCACTGTCACCATTACTTGACAAAAGTCCTGCCCTATCACACAACCCATACAGGCCATATATAGAATCATAGAATATCCCAAGTTGGAAGAGACCCATAAGGATCACTGAGTCCAACTCCTGGCTCCACAGAAGAGGTCTGTGGGCACAAACAGATCTGTCATTAGGGTACCTGGCTGTTATTCTGGGTGCCAAGACTCCTCACTTGATTTTAGCAAGGCTTTCAAGACCCAAAAAAGTCCTTTGGAATCCAGTCATCAAGATGCCACTGGTTCACATCCAGTGACTGCAATGGGATCAAGAGCTCTCCTAAGATACTTTGAGGATCTATTTGACTACAGCAGATTTTCCACTTGAATGTTTTCATCCAGCTTCATTACCTCACAATTCACCTTCTGGGAACATTATTTAAGCTAGTTTGTGCCTGCAAACTACCATAATAAGCTTGCTTAAGAGAATATCACTTTGGACAAGGCTATAACCATCAAAGTTCAAAGGAAGGATCTTCTGCTCTCTTCTCGAGCTAACAAAATCACACCAAAATGGATCAATTGAATATAAGTCACACTTGATAGACCCATTTCTGTTTCCCATCTTCCTGTTACTCTCTAGGCATTTGTGAAGCATTTAACTAATTCTTTTAGCCAGGGAAGGAAATGGTCCTGGGCAACCTGCTCTAAGTAGCCCTGCTTGAGCAAGGATTTGGACTAGATGTCCTCCAGAGATTCCTTCCAAGCTCAACCATTCTGTGAAATGAAGTTACACTGCCTCATCCATAACTCCCTTGGATCTGCTTTAGGTCTGGATGAGCAGACCTTCAGAGCCTGTCCCTCATCCCTGGAGGTAAATCCCATCAGCTCAGATATCGCTTCAAGTCCTTACCCATTCCAGAGATGACATCACCTCCACAGCCACATGGGCTTAGGCACACCTAGATCTTCTGTTGTTGTCACAGCCTCCTCTTTGGCTACTGTAGGTAGTCTGTTGCAGTCCTTTCCCAACAACCTTCCTATTATGTTCCCATAGGGCTTAAACCAGAGACAATTTTAAAGCAACTAGCATTTTCCTCTCTTTTGTTTTCCCTATCAGGATGAGCACCACACCCTGTACCCAGAGTCTACAGGATAAGTACTCCTACAGGCTACCTGTTTTCAATCAATGATGCTTAGCCTAATTCATCACATACCACAACACCCTTGGCAAACAAGCTCAAAAACTTCTATAGAGGAAAGTAAACATGGCCAAGTATTTAATCCTGGTGACTCCAGGCACCAGGTGAAAAACACATCCAAATTAATAGCAGGAAACTAAGAACACAAGTATACTTGTGGAAGGTTGTTTTCTTTGGTTTAGGCACATCACATTGTAAGGAAATTTACATTTTTAGGTTTGATTACTTTGTTAGAAAATTGGCTTATATATCCCATGTTACTTAGGGTTACTAGAAACAACACACAAGTCAAATGATGCACCACTTACAGTTAAAAAAAAAAAGCAACTAAGTTTTCACTCATTACTTAAAAACCTTTGTAGGAAGAAGCACACATCCAATATGTCAGATTGCTATGGATGCACATTACTAGAGAAGTGGGAAGGTATTTCCAAGGAAATTGCATGGTTTAGGCTTGTTGAGTCTCATAGCAATGAAAAGATTAAGTGACAACACAGAAGGGATGCAGTTCGTGGTACCACTCCTCTAGCTCAAGCTTTTTGTTTGAGAATCCACTTCCCTCAGTGATCAGAGTAGATTGAATGCAGCTGTGCCAGCTTAAGCTATGCATTCTCCCAACTTTATGAGGACAGCAATCATTAGGTGAAGAAAACAACCATTAATGTCTGTCATCCAAATCAAAACAGGGCAAGTTCAAATTTAACCACACTACATTAACTGAATCCCACAGGCAATTCTCACCCATTTCTTGCATCTTGCTCCAGCAACATGTCCCTCTTCCTTTGCTTCACGATCCCCAAAGCAGTGGTGGTTCCCCAGCTTTACTGGTAAAGATGCAGCTCTCAAGAGCAGGCACAGGTTTTTGTATGAGTGAGCTTGAGTGCTTCCTCTACAGTGTAGAACTAGAGAATAAACCTCTTTTCCAATAGAAGGAGAGCTGGAGAAGAGCTTTTTCTGGTCCCAGAAGCACCTTCCCAGGCAGAACAGGAGAGCACAGTGATCTCATAGCACTAAGAACAATATAGAATCCATCCCAGGGCTTTTCAGGGCCTGGGCACGATCCCATTGGCTTACAGTCTCACCTCATTATCAGTGCTTTAGGGCATTAAGGGCGTTCCTACTTTATCATCTGAGATGTGTCTGAAGTTAATATCCATACCAACCCTAATCTGGGTAGTTGTGGAGCGCTCAGACTGGATTCCTTTTGGTTAAAGTGAAAAGAGAACACTTCAGAAAGATACAATCCCTGACAAATACAGCACTAAGGGTACCTACATCCTTAGGACCAGAGCAGATCTTCTCCACGGCAGCAGCCCTGATGCCCACCAGGTGACTATGGCAGTACTCCACGTTCTCCCACCCCACAAGCCTGCTCCTGCTGAGTAACAACACTGCTTCCAACTCTTGCTCTTAGCGACTTCCACAAGATGGCATCATCACATAAGAAAAGGCAGCAAAATGGCCAAACCCCAAACCTTTTACATTTCCTTATGTAATGAAAGGAGTAGGCACTTTCTTATATACTTAACACGCACCACTGAAAAGAGCAAGCTTACTGACATCTTCTGAGTCATAGTACGATTTTTGAGAGCGTTGTGAGCTAGTTAACTCTATTGCTTAAGACTAGAAGAGCCAAAGTATTTGCATACCTGTTAGTAAGAGGCTTTCCTGCCTCTCCTGATAGCCAGCTTGTTCAGATGCTTCAAGAAACCACCTTCCAGTTCCTCCTGTCAGCCCAGTCCCTCTCCATCTTTTTCCTTTCCTTTTCTTCTGTCCTGTGGTAGGATACAAGTCACGAGAGAAAAACTTGCAAACAAAAAGTATGAGACTACAGCAGCCCACAGCAGAAAGTGTGACTTTGTGGCAGAGACAGAACAACATCCAGGTGATGCTGCAGGTGTAACTCTCAAAGATAGAATCACTGAATCATTAAGGTTGGGAAAAATCACTAAGATGACCCAACCATCAGCCTATCACCACCATGCTCACTGAAATGATGGATGCGTTGTTCAATCACTGCATAATTCTATAATTCTTATTCGTTTACTAAAATATCAGGAATGCTTTTTGTTTTTTTTCACTGCAACAGGTGAAGGCACATGAAAGCTTATTTTTAAAGTAAGCCCTCACTACAGAAAAATCTGGAAGGAAGAAAAAGTTAACGGTTAATGTGCAGAGCAGTCAACTCACTGCTGTTCTCTGCCCTCAAGATTTATGTGCAACCAGCCTTTGGTTAAAGGAAACCTTCTTCTTTGGATGTTTTAATCAGGAAGAGCAAGACCATTATGTTCAGCAGTCTCCTGAGGGTGTGCCCTGAAATCCTTATCAGGGCTGCCTCATCACACCCAGCGCAACTGAGTGCTGGTTGATAAGAATGGAGACTACTGTCAAACCAGGGCATCTAGCAAAGACAGCAGTGGCACGTGGTCTGCTTCTCAAAGGGGCTTTGATAAGACAACTGTGCACAACTGAGTTGGGATTCACTGCCAGGAGGACTTGATTTACTCAGGAATATTGTCATCTAGCTGCTGTGTCGCAAAATTTCTTTGTGAAAGGTATAAATAGGGAACTGAGGCCCAATGCTATCTCTCTGATATAATGGGATTGAGTCAGAATCTCTTGCATAGTCTGTTTCATCCATGAAGATCAATAGCCGAGCACCACCAGGATTATCTTTTGCCAAACAGGATGCTGTGATGAAGTAGATGGCCCTTATCTATCCCATCAGCCTGCCCAGTGTGTTCTCCATTGGCTCACCCTTTCCTTCTATAGGGCATAGTAACAACCATCAACCACAAGCCTGTAGACTGTTTATTTTACTTTGGTGTTAAGCCCCCAGATCAGCTGATCACCATGTTTATGTATGTTATTTATGTACCAGTCCCAGGTTTGTTGGCACCTGCCCTCCAGAGAGGACATGGGATGCTCCTACAGAGTCCATCTTCATCTGTACCACAGTATTTGAGATACCACAGGCAGGGAGAGGATCTTTTATCATTCTTTTTTTTTGACTCTGCTCCGTTGAATGACAAAAGTAAAGGAGAAGGTGGGATTGGCAGGAGATTTCCATATGGGGTGGGACAGCAGCAGGGCTGTCAGTTCATCCCACTGCCACATTCTAGGTTTGTGGAATCATGATCTTGAGCCTTGCACTCAGCTGCAGCATTCTAGATTCATGCCTTGTGCTCAGCTCAAGACCAAGCTGGTTTTGGATTGCACTTATTTATCATGCCAAGGAGCTGCTAAGCTAAGCTGGCACTGCACATTAGACCACTTTGTGCCCATGAGTAGGAAGATGTTAATTAATTGATATTATTCACCATGAGTAGGAAGATCTTAATTAATTGATATTATTCAGTGCTACTGGTTCAGTAGCACCAGAACAGCTCTGGTGCCATGGAAACAGGTTTGATCACTACACATACAATGGTTCAGGTTGGAAGGAAGCTCAACAATCAGCCTACCACGTGGTAAGAACATCCCAGTTAAAATCCACAGCAAGTCTACTGTTACTAGGAAAGAAGTCTTACCTGACAAAACAGTGGGCTAAATCAGAAGCTGACTGCAGAAGTTGGAGGTTCAGTGCCCATATGTTTTCCCCCACCTTTGTGTCCTACCAAGGGTGCTACCTATCCCATTCTTACCCATTCTATCCCATTCTTACCCATTCTATCCCATTCTTACCCATTCTATCCCATTCTAACGCCAGTCAAACGTTAACAGATAGCCCTAACCATGAGTCAATCCTCCTCCAACATGTAGACTTAAAGAAGCTGGTCTACCATCAGGAGCATTGATGGAAGTACAAAATGCAAAGCTTTTCTTACTTGGACATATTTGCCCTGAACCTGCCAATGGTCCAAGAGGAATATAAAATAGTGTAAGAGCACAAGGCAGGCTCATGAAGAAACACATCCCCCCTGTAATGAAGTATTATTTAACAAGCATCAACAAAGCTGTTAAACATCTTGAATGCAATTAATAGGACACAGTTTAATTTGAAGCATTAGAGGTTTTATTTACCAGCTTGCTCTGGCTGTTGAAGTACAAATGCCAGGCAAAAGATTTACACCATTAAATAACTATTACTTTTTGGATAGCAAAACTGTCCAGATGTTTCCATTAATGTGCAAAACTTCCAGCAAGGCAAAGACAATTTAGCTCAGAGATGCTTCAGATGGTGCTTTTTTAGCCATTTATCTACAAATGCTTCATCTCTAGCAGCACAGGGTATGAGAAACACTCATCAAGGTGCTGTGGTAGAGGTGGATGCAAAGAGACAGTACTATCCCTACCACAGAAAACTACTTGGGGTAAGAAGTGGCTCTTACATGGGACAACAGTTTTATTACCCTCAGCCCAAGTTGTCACATGGAAAACCTGTGTGTGAAACATTTCTTACTGTTTTAGAGCTGTAGTGCACGTGTGCCTACAAAGTGGCCCAAGTCCCAAACTTTATGATGCAGTAGCATGTGTAGCTAAAGCCAGACACAAAAAGGGAGTGCTTAAGAGAAATTCAGCCTCTTACAAAGGAAAGGCCACTTTTTATATACTCCAATGACTAACAAGTAGATATTCTGTCTTGATGATAAATCACAGAATCACAGAATTGTAGGGGTTGCAAGGGTCCTCCAGAGATTGACTCCTGTACTGTTCTTGTTTTATGCAACACTGTTCATTTCATCTTCTGTTGTACACATTGATATGTACTTGTGTACACAGATTGGGACTGAAAGAGGCTGTACTGCTGCAGTGCACAGTGCACAAGGTGAGATCTACATCAGCCAAGTATCACTTGTGTGTGCTTTATGGAGCTGGAAGTCAAAGGTCGATTTGCTTCTTCCTGGGCAAACTCCATTTACCACTTGATTAGCCCTTCAAATCCTGATGTTTTATTACCATTGTTATTTCAACAGACCATCACAATTCTAATTCCCATTTGCTCTTCATGTGCAGTTTCATGCTCAAAGCCCCCACTGGGCATTTTCTCTACCCAGTGAAGAGGCAAAAGCCAGCATCTCATGAAAAATCACACGAGCACCAGGCTTACGATTAATAAAGATTTTGTACATTCCCAGAATGAGACAAATAACAGCCCACCCATTCTCAGCAGGTGTAACTGAATAGACATAACAGCTGTATGTTTCTTGCAATTAATCTGTGTGTCCATAGGACTGCATGAAGTTGGATATTAGGAAAAAATTCTGCTCCAAAAGACTGGTAATGCATTGGTACAGGTGGCCCAGAGTGGTGGTGAGGTTACTGTCCTTGGAGGTGTTTGTGAACAGTGGAGATGTGGCACTGAGAGATGTGGTCAGTGGGCACGGTGGGAGTTGAATTTGGTGATCTTAGAGGTCTTTTCCACTCTTAATGATTCTACAGGGTCTGGCAGTAGACAAATCTGCAAGCAGAGATTAGATACCAATCTCTTTTTTATCTGTCCAAGCCACAAGATTAGATGTGAGTATTGGGACCCCAGGTTTTGTTGTTACCTCTAGTTTGGCAGAAAAGACAAGCCCTGCTGATTGACTGTGATTTGAATAAAAGCTTGAAAAGAGGTATTTTGCCTTAATGGACAAAAGAATCATCCTTAGACCTTGCCTCACGTAGCTGCAGCGTTGGCTGCTCCTTGAATGGTGGCAGTGGGGATGGTTCAGTCCCACATGTCTCACTCATGCAGTGGTAAATCCCAACCCTGCTCCAGGTCTTCAAGATGGTGTGGTAGGGAAATTGTTAGAGAAAGATCAACCTTACCCTCAGGAACTATTGCGTAAAGGACCTCAAAAAAGATACAGAAACTATAAGCAATCAGCAGCTTTATCTAATTAGGGCTTGTGTTAATTAACAACTCAGACTGCCAATTAAAACATCTAATGGGAATTTAACTGCTAGGATTCATCTCACCTATCAAGAGACAATTTCAGAGTAGGCATCCAGAGCAACCAGATGAAAAAACAAGTGTTTCAGATGTCTACAGAAGGATGAGATGGCCTTCATCCCCATCTGCTCTGGGCACCCTGCTGATCTACAGGGATGTTCCATGGAGTTCCTGGTGATGAGTAGCTTGCATCCCCCCCACATTCCTTTGACAGAGCAAAATTTTGCAAGGAAACACTCGTTCTGGTGAAATGTCCAACTCTAACCCATATTTTTCACCCATGATCTCAAAATAAATACAAACCAGCTGCTGTTAAAGCTGTCATCCTTGCCAATATATCTCGGAAAAAGAAGTGGAAGGAGCTATGCAGGGAGTAATGAATTAATATAGACAGAAGTCCATGAACAGCAAGGAATATCTGTATCTATATCTATCTATATATATCTTATCTACAGAATAAAAAGGCTCCAGTGGCTGGATTAGTAAAATTTGATAATTATTACAAGAGCAATGCAAAAAGTTCAGGGTGATACTGCAGTAAAGAGTTACCTGAATGCATGAACAGTAATCAGCAAGAGGTAGGAAGGTGTTTGCACCTCTGACTGCTGTCCTGGGAAGGTCCATGCAACTCTGGTAATGCTGAAAAAACAAGAGTGTGCAAGAAAGAAAGAAGCCAAACCTCTCACACCTGGAGAAGGATCTTCTAACAAGAGCATCTCTAAGCACTGAGTTTGGCTGGTCAGGAAGATCAAGAGGCCACTCACAACACTGAAGGACTTCAGAAGGAATAAAGGCATTAAAAAACTATTTTAGTCTCCTGGATAAAGCAAGAGCAGAGTCCGGAAATTAAACTGAAGTCAATTCAAATAAGAATTAGTGAAATAAAAGTGGCAGGGAAGGTGACTAAGCGTTGCCACGCTCTCCAACTTTAACAGCTCCCCCCAGAGAAAAGTAGGATTCAGTCCAACATGCATTATTGCACTCAGGCAGTAATTAAACATAATAACTTGCGACATACGGAGAGGTCAGCTGATGTGATCTAATGGTGCAGACAGGCCCTCATTTCCAGACACCAGGGAAACATCGCGTGCAGACTTGCAGTTAAACCTGATGGCTGGGCAAACGTTGGAGCAGCCCCAGCCCCTCTCAGCAGTGCTGTCAGCATCTCCTCAGGGCGTTTTGCAGAGCTGGATGTGATTTTCTTGGAGTTACACTGATACAACTATTCCGTCTGAAGTCTAGATCTCCTTGTTCATTGATTCTTAGCTTTGCTAACTAATTAATTCATACGTTAATTGGAGTACGAGGGTTTCCTTGAAAGAACTGCCATAGGGTAGAATACAGGGCTAAAGGGATCCGGAGAAAACATAGAATCATAGAATGGCCTGGGTTGAAAAGGACCACAATGATCATCTCGTTTCAACCCCCCCTGCTATGTGCAGGGTCACCAACCAGCAGCCCAGGCTGCCCAGAGCCACATCCAGCCTGGCCTTGAATGCCTGCAGGGATGGGGCGTCTTTCATCCCAGCTCCAAACTGGACTTGAACAGCTTTACCACCCCCTCTTCCCTTAAAACATCATCAATCAGATAGTGAGCGGCATTCTCAAAAGCATTTAAATAAGAATGCGGCAGTTAGCTTGCCATGGAATACATCTGCATTAATCGCTTGCATTATTAACAATGGAGTGGCTGCCTCATTAACTCAAAGTAGCACAGGCTACTTTGCTAAACGTTAATTAAATGCCTCAGTGGCAGACTACATCTTTTCAGCTTCAAAGGGAACAAACTTACTGTGTATTGCAGCCAATTTCCATCCAATTTATGAGATTGTTTCGATCTCAGTCGTCGCTCTGCTAAGATAGCAGACCATAGAGTCTGCTAAGATAGCAGTCTCCGGAGAATATATTTATCTTTCCTAATTCCTAAGAGAATTGAGTTGGTTTTATTTTTATTATTACTTTTTTTCTTTTTTAAGTTTACTTCTCAGCTAAATGAGAAGTGTTGCTGTTGATGTGCTAAATTCCATTAAGAAAGGAAAGAGACCAAGAATAAAAGAACTTGGCCACGTGGATATTTGGTTTAAGCCAGAATAGCTCCCTTCAGACCTTTGTGTATACTCTTAGCTCTCTTCAGTTAAGAAACAAAGCATTGTAATTCAAGCCAACGGGAGTGAACACACAGTCGTCATTTCACCACGGGCACCTAATTGTTTATGGTGCAAATTAGGTATTTAGCATTTGCTCGGTGCTTCAGATGATGTTTTTCAGGTGATTTCAGTTGTTTGAAGCCACTTCTCAGCTCCTCCAGCCTGAATAGATAAGGATATTAGGAGGACGTTGACCCCTGTCAAGTTTAATGGAAATATGGCAAAAAATCGAGAAAAGGTCGAGTCTCAGAGTTCCTCGTTATTAGGAGCTGCACTCAGTGATCCTTATGAGTCCCTTCTAGCTTGAGATAGTCTGTTATTTTCCCAATCAGACTTTTTTAGTATTTGCTGAAGAAAGAAAACATATCAATAACTACATTTCCTTTGCCATCACAGCTCACAAAAGGTTGACTTTAAAATATGCATTTCATAAAGGACCACAAAATACACATTTCCTTCTTGAAAATCTACATTTTGCATGACCAAGGTGACAAAAGCAATGAAAAATGGTTTGATGCATTGTCAGCTTGAATCATCACAGTGGTCAGAAAACACAGTGTGCAGGACCAGAACAGACTTCCTAATTCAGAACATCGTTGTTGCTTCAAAAACAGGTGGCTGAAGTCAGGTAACTGGACAGGAGGAAAACAAAAACAGATGGGGAAATAATTTTTAGAAGATGAAAAGCAAAGCAATCCAGAGCTTGTTACTAGAAAAGAGAAAGCCTGTGTTTTAAATTTGCACTGAATGGAGGATGGTGATTATCACAGAATCATTTATTTTTTAATAAAGAGACCCATAGAGACTCAGAGACCCAGTAAAGAGACCCATAGAGACCCTGCATCTGCACTGGTCTTCTGCTGTTTTATCTATACTCATTCCTCTTTCTTCTGCATCCGTATTCACCTTCTCCTCTTCCTTCTTCCCTGTATCCTCACTCCTCTTTCTTCTGCATCTGCAATGGAGAGGATTGAAATGACCCCACTATGTTTTGTAGCACAGGTTGTCTCTTCTTTACGAGGGTGGATTGTGATAGGACAAGGGGGAATGGTTTTAAACTAAGAAAGAGGAGGTTTAGGTTGGATATTGGGAGGAAGTTTTTCACACAGAGGGTGGTGAGGCACTGGAACAGGTTGCCCAAGGAGGCTGTGGATGCCCCATCCCTGCAGGCATTCAAGGCCAGGCTGGATGTGGCTCTGGGCAGCCTGGGCTGCTGGTTGGTGACCCTGCACACAGCAGGGGGTTGGAACTGGATGATCATTGTGGTCCTTTTCAACCCAGGCCATTCTATGATTCTATGATTCTTTTGCCTCGTGTAGTTTGACATGAGTGATGTCACTGCTTCAAGCTTTATAGTGGATATCCAGTACTTTCCCTGTACCTTTATACTGGGTATCCTTCTGGACCTGATATATCTCAGGCAGATTGCTTTGAGCTAATTAAGCATCAGACAGACATTAAGACAGTAATTGACTTAGGTTGCATTTCCAAAGGCTTCTCAGCCTTCTTGAAATGTTGAAATGAAAACTGAAATCCTGGAAAAGGACAGCATGAAAGAATGAGGCTTCATATTATTTTGTTCATATTGTTTGATAGCAGCATCATTAAAGCACAGGATTAACAAACATTCAAGGATTCTAGTCAGTATTCTGCTTGGCAGAAGAACAGCATAACAACATATTCTCAATCACATCCAAGCTTAATGAGTCCCCCAGTTGCTTCGTCTTAAGGACTCAGATTAAAAAGTGATCACTATTTATTTATTATTTGTGATCGGGTTATCACTATTCAACTGAGTTGCAATTAAGATTTCTGCACCCATTCTTATCTCAAAGAAAATCTTTAAGCTACTTTCATTGCATACCTTACCCTGTGCAGGTTTTACGTGATGTTTTATATGGTAATTCATCTACCCTAAGAGCATGGGCCCATCAGTTAATGGGCTCAGCTGATGCCATGACATGTACTGAGCTTTTGTAAGAGGATTACTTTGATGTTCTCATGGAAGAGAGTGCAATCCAATTCTTGATGTTATCTTATGGGAATGGATATTTTTACACAGCAATCCTCATTATAAAGAATCCTCACATGATAGTAAGGTGGCTCCAAACTTCTGGTATGGGATGAGAATTTCACTCTTTCATTCCAAAGGATGAGATTCACCTCTTCTGAAGGGATAATTTGTATGCCTCAGTGTAAATCTCTGTTTACCCTGTCTGGCCTCTGGCTCTTACTTCAGGTGATCACAGCCCTCAGAAATAGATGGTCAACACCAAGCTCTGTATTTAACAGGAGAAGCGCGGGTGCACAGGATGATTTATCAGATCTGCATTAAATATATTTCTTAACACAAGATCAATCATCCTGTAAAGATATTTATTTGTGTCCAAGGCAGTTTAAAGCAACTGAGACCCTGATCTTCACCTTTATCTTTGGGACGTACCAACCAGGGCAGATGAATTCCACAGCCTCCTGTCTAACCTGGATGGAAAAGCAAAGAAATCCAACAGGCAATGATTTCCCATTAGTGATGAAATGATCATACATAGAATCATGTAATCATTAAGGTTGGAAAAGACCTTTAAGATCACAAAGTCCAACCCATCAGACTTGTGCTCCAGACCCTTCACAGCTCCTCTGCTCTTCTCTGGACACACTCAAAGGCCTCAATGTTCTCTTGTAGTGAGGGGCTCAACACCAAACACAGCACTGAGGTACAGCCTCACCAGTGCCAGAACAGAGGGATGATCACCTGCTCCTGCTGGCTGTGCTATTGCTGACACAAGCCAGCATGCTGCTGGCCTTCTTGGCCACCTGAGCATGCTGCTGGCTCAGCTGTCAGCCAACACCCCCAGAGTGTTTCTGGCATCAGTCACAGTGTCCCAAAGCTCCACACCAAAATCTTATGCACTTGCCTATTGTTGTAAAAGATAATGATATTCAGTTCATCACTCATTCCTCTGCATGTCCTTGAGCCTTAATGTGCAAGGGAGATGAGGAGAAGAAATAGCATTCTGTTATTTTGCCTTAACCCTCTTGCTCCAGTGGCTGGTTATGAATCATTTCACGCTCCAAGACAACATAAATCCTTAATACCTCAGTACAGCACTTTGTCAGAAAGTTAAACAGAGAGCCCGGCTCATGATTGCCATGGAGCAACAACCACTTTTGTCCTTAGTAATTTAGAAGAAGTGGATCTGTGAGAGATACAACAACCCTACTCCTTCCCACAGGGCTAAGCCAACTGCTGGGATAGCAGCAGGCTTCTTGACTTTCAAGGGCATTGACCCATCTTTCCTGCTTTACTTGAAAGCTGACAATCTCAGCATTTATCAGTCCCCAGGAAATGTGGTGCTAGTTTTCTTGAGTGCTAGGAGAGGATTTCCCAGCTCAGCTGAAATCCAGAATGCTTTTAGGAAAACAATGGATCCCGATTTAAAAGCTGGTAGAGAAAAACCACACACCCCACTCCTCAATAAATTGCTTCCCTGCTTTCTGTCACTGTTCAAATGCATGCTTATGCCTGGCTTATCTTTGCCCCACTGCTGGGGGTGTTTTTTTGTCTGCCAGCATGAGGAAAGCTGTGCCACCCATTGTTCGCAGTGTGGCTTGGCTCTCCAGCCAGGTGCATGGGGAAACAGCCCTGAAAATCAGTGCAGACCCATCCATATGCCTTCCCCATGTGCTCACATTACCCACTGCAAGCAGCCAGAGTTGTGCCAGTAACACCTTATGGGTGCCTTGCTCTCCTGTGAGACAAGCCAAAGCTCTCTTGCTCTTAGCTTGCTGCTGACCCCTGTGAAAGACCAGGGATAAAAGCATCTTGACTGCTACCCCAATTGCAGGTTATTGCAGTGTCATGTTTTTCTTGGCAATCCACTGGAGCACCAGGCGTCTCAGAATCACAGAATGGCCAGGGTTGGAAGGGACCTCAAGGATCATGAATCTCCAACCCCCTGCCACATGCAGGGCCACCAATCTCCACATTTAATACTAGACCAGGCTGTTTAGGGCCCCATCCAACCTGGCCTTGAACACCTCCAGGGATGGACGGGGCATCCACAGCCTCTCTGGGCAGCTGTTCCAGCACCTCACCACTCTCATGGTAAAGAACTTCCCCCTGACATCCAACCTAAATCTTCCCTCCCTCTCACCCTGTTGTGATTCCAGTACAGAGCCTGCACAGCAAACTGCTTAAAGGGAGTGATATTTTTGGCAGCAACAGGGACCTGCTTCATTTTGCGTGGTAACTTCATACCCGTCTCAGCTAAAGCACTAAGAATGGTGTTTTTCTTTTTTCCTTTTCTCTTCTATTATATGAAGACATTGTGCAGATTTTTTCCTGGTTAACATGATCGTCTGCTTAGGAGAGGCTGGACTGGCACAGGGCAAATTTCTAGGATAGAAATTGACACCAAAGAAATGGTCTACGTGATGGTGTTGTGCAGACTCTGCACGAGGATTTTACTCTTGGTGAATGAGAAAATCTCACACTTGGAACCAAACATAACCAATTATTTTTGGCTTTTCCTTGAATTAATCCCAAAAGTCTGATCCTTCGCTCATGACAGAAATAGAAAGCTAGAACAGGTGACTAGACTGATGAAATATGTAGAAAGTTGGATGCCTATTTTCTCATAGAGTTGATGCAGCATGAGAGAACTCCAGTTAAGGTAGAGCATGTAAAACTGACCATACAACATCTTTCTGCTCACAAGTTTCTGCCCCTCAGCAGAATTTGTTTCTACAAGGCATATAAATAAGTTCAAGCATTCAGATAGCTCGAATGGGTAAACTTACATTGACTTTCCATTTATAAAGGTGCCCAGGAAAAAGCAACTTAAAAGTTCATTTTGCCCATGAGGTCTCGTGCTTCTTTACATGGAGCAAAGCTATGGGACAAATAATTGCATGGTTACTAGTTTCAAAGCCTCATCACCTTTTTCCCTGAAGTTCTGCTTTGTTGTTTTCAGAGGTTATACATGGAATCAATTATTTGATAGCAACAAAGCTATTTCATTTTAATGAATTGCCCGAATCATGGTTAGATCTGCAGGTGGAAATTCTGAAGTAATGTATAGATTTGAGAATCAATGAAAAATATATCTTCCTAGATATACTCTTTATCTTTACCATAATTCAGCTGAAGATTATGAGTTCTTTATTTTCAGATAACCGAATTGCTTCAAACTGTGTGACTCTGTTCCTCAGATGAATATTTCCATTGATGTAAATGGCTCCAGGTTCTCACTTAAAGAAACCAATGCTAAACAGAGATCTGCTCATCTAAGATGAATGCTCTTGCTTCTCTTTCTCCTTTCCTAGTTATTACACTGTGCTGTATCTTCAAGTGCCGGATTCCCCGGACAAAGAAAGAGATTGAGGCACGATATGCTCAACGGCAAGCAGCCAAGACATATGCAGACAAACTGGAGACTGTGCCACCACTCAATGAGCTGACAGAGATCCCTGGAGGTAATTTGCATGCCATCAGCTACACATAAGACCTGTCTCTTCTATTGGGGTTGTTTTCTTTCTGCATGAATGGAAAGGGTTAGGTCCTCCCTACATACAAGTGAATGTGGCTTCTTGAGCATAGCCATGAAGATATGATACCATGATTTGGTAAGTCCCTTCTGTTCACATGCACTATTCTAAACCTGCAGCAGATACAATCATTCAGATGAAGGGGACAGTTTCTCCAATAGTATAAGTCAGGGTTATTCCTTTGCACATCATGTTTAAAAATTCCAAAGAATCTGATTCCTTTTAAGGGATAATTTCTGGGTTGGAGGTATGTGTCAGTAGGAAGAAAAAAATTAAAACTTCACACTGCCCAGAAACTGTTTGCCCCATTTGGATGGCCAAGAGTATTTCTGTCACTGGTCTCTGCTTCTCTCACTCTCCTTTCCTGATTCTGTACCCTAGGCTCTACTGAAACTCTCCCAACTCTCTCTGCTCATGTCCAGTCCAGACCTCTCAGCTCCCTGCCTGTGCTGAAAGAAGAAGATGAAATGGCCCTACAAGGAAACTAGGGGACTGCCTTCCTGTCTGTCTGTCTGTCTATGGCTTCTCTTTTCCATGGCTTCCTATGAGATGCACCATGTCTTGGACTCTCTGCTTCTCAGTTCCCTTTCTGCATTTCACTTCTGTTTTCACAGTAACTTTTAATGAAAATCTTTATTTTTTTCATTCTGTTTGCTGTGTCTCTGCAAGCCTTGTGGTCTGTAGCTATGTAGAAACCTGTAGTTTCTTTAGCTCACAACAATTCATGGAAATGATGAAAGAGGTAGAAAACATGATTGTGTGAATTTAGTCCTACACCAGCAAAATACAGAAACGTGCTTAATAGTAAGCACTTACACATACCTCAGTGTTTCCAAAGTGTTCAGTCACCTGTCTATGCCAACACCATAAACTGAAGATGGCCAGACTGCTCTCTTGAGCTGATCACAATTGGCATAAATAAACCCTTGCCTATGCTGTTAAATGAAAGTACTTCAAAATCAAAGGCCACCTCAAGGTCTCCTGAACACTCATATACATATATATATATATATATATATATATATATGTATATATACACAAAAGAAATCATATGGAATTACTTAATATTGTATCCTTTGACTTCCTGGCCAAAATACCAAATTCTGATTCTATAAGAGTCCTAAGATTCCACAAAGTATGAAGGCTGATGCATATAGATAGCAGAAAGCCAAACTCATTCATCTGCTACATCCTCTTTCTGCCTAGCTGTTAATTCTTGAAAACCTATAAATTCAGACTTAAAATATCCCAAAGAGACGGAGAGGGCTTTTGGGCAGCAGAATGACAGTTTCACTGCATACTTCTGGATGTCCTATAAGCAGCCCTTTCAACACACCAGTGTGTAGCGTATATTTTGTTGGACCATGGTAAACTATTGCATCATGAATATATCACCATAAGAAAGCAATTTATTAGAAGCTACCTGCACCATACAACCTTTATCCCATGAAATGTATGAGTAGTTGACCACACTTTGACCTTGTGAGAATTCCAGAGCTGTGGTCTGTCCTGGCATAGTGCAGGGTAGGAATCAAGTGGATAATGTGTTGGTGAGAGGCTGCTGAGGTCTGGTTATGGCTCCTGAATACACGTGCTCTGAACCTCTTGGTCCTCTGTGAGCCCTGAAGGAGTTGGGACTGAGGAGGGCTACATCCATCCACAATTATGTTATACACAGACATTATTCATTCAGTGAGTGGTGAAGAACTGGAACAGGTTGCCCAGAGAAGCTGTGGATGCCCCTTTGAAAGGATTCAAGTCCAGGTT
Organism: Phasianus colchicus; assembly: GCF_987193195.1. Classification (NCBI taxonomy): domain Eukaryota; kingdom Metazoa; phylum Chordata; class Aves; order Galliformes; family Phasianidae; genus Phasianus; species Phasianus colchicus. The sequence goes on along the minus strand of NC_143441.1, from coordinate 50,215,261 downwards.
GGATGGGGCCCTGGGCAGCCTGATCTGGTGGGTGACATCCAGCCCATGGCAAGGATTGGAATTGGGTGATCTTTAAGTTCTCTTCCAGCCCAAACCGTTCTATGATTCACAGTGAAAACAAAAAGGATTTGATTCCTTTCACAGTAAAGGAGGTGCTAAAGTGAAATAGGTAAATTGTGACTTAAAAATGCCTGTATGCTTTCAGTCTTGGAGACCCAAATGGACTGACTCATCTGTCGATGCTGAAATGGTAGATGCAAAAGCCATGTGTGATCAAACCCACTGGTCTGGCCTCCTTCTGAGATCAGTGTGAATCGTGACCTCTGCAGGTTTTCATTTTGTGATTTAGGCGTTACAATGGAACGTATGCAAACCTTCAGGTTTCATCCCTGTGCTATTATTATTTTTATTCCTGTCTGTACTGAGTGTTACGGACTCCCGCGTTGCTCCATTGGCATTTGGCAGCCCACCTCGATTTATGTGCTCATGAAATATAATGTATGTGTTCACTGACTATATATATATATATACTTTCACTGTGACAGCTCCCAGTAGACCCAGTCGAGGCCAAAGAGACAACCTGAATGATTTTAATTACTGAATGGCCATTAAATGCGGTAAAGCTTTCTGTAATTGTCAAATGCTATTAATCACGAATATATTACAGCGCTTAAATACTCTCATTTCTTGGCCTCATTTGACTCTGTGATGGATTCTTACAGCTGCCAAATTTCTCTCCATGCACTTTTCTGAGTGTTGTATGTAGCAAGCCCTTTATATGGACATTAAAGAGAACAGACTTTAGGTTTCAGTGGATAAAATGTTAGAAACAGTTTATTTTGCCCTGTCTCACAGTCTGTGGGAGGAGTACAAGCAGAACCAAGCCCTTGCTGTGAGTTGAGATGCACAGTCTGGGTCCATGGCTTGGGAAATCTTCAAATTTTCTGGTTCAGAGCAGCTAAGCTGACTTTTTGGGGTTCTTAACACATTTCTCCAGGAAGCACACAGTGTTGATTTTGTTGGCTTTGATTGGTTGGTTGGTCAGTTTTGTGGTTTTCTTGTATGTTTGTTTGTTTATTGTAGAGTTTTTTTTCTTCTTTTTTTCATATGAGATGTCTAGATTTCCTCCTTGTTTGTAAGAAAAAGCCTGCACTGTTTCACTTCCATCTGTATGTACAAATGAATTACCAGTTTCCAAGATCAAAGGGTAACATTTTATATCAGTGTGCAATCAGAAAGAATACTTTTGGTAAACATTATAAATGCAGGTTTTATTCCTCCATATTTTACACTGCTGTCATCTGGAAATGACTCTACAGATACCCATAGCAGGGAGGTCTGGGGCTGCTTGGCTCCACGTAGGGATTGAGAAATCTCTCCAAAGGTTCACTCTTTACCAAATTACCTCCTGATCCAGTTCACTGCCAGCTTTCCTTGGCATCTTATCCTAAGTATCAGCTGAAGAAAGCTGCCCAGTATCCTCCTGGTCATGGCCAGGTCATTCTGACATCTTGGCTAAGCTTCTATTAAAAGTAAAAATAAATAAATCTATATTCTTTGGCAGAATAATTTGCCTGCAGACCCAGCGTTATGTATGAGTCTTCTTCTGTGGGTACTGAATCCAAGGTGTTCCTTAGTAAAGACATTCCACAAGCAAAGATATTATCAGCATCCTACAACTACTATGGATTATTGTGTGTTAAAACACACCAACACAGTATAAGAGCTAATTCTTATGTGCCCATGGTATATTTTTACCATTAATTACAGTGGTGCAGTTAGGAAACCAATCCCATGGTGCCAAATCAGGACAGGACATAAGAAGATCCTACTTTGTAGCCCTGTGCTGAGCCTCTCGTCTTCTGCTTGACTGTCTCTGAGAGCAGAGAACCCCAGCAGAATGTCCACTGCCCACTCTCAGCTACAGGATTCATACCCTATGCAGAAATCTGACCAACAAAGCAAAGCAAAAATACAATCAAACAAGCAGAACAAAATGAAACAAAATAACGATAATAATAATAAAAAAAAAAAGCAAAAAGCAAAATCCAAACCAATCAAAGAAACAAAAAAGAAATGAAAAACAGGCCAGAGTTGTACTCAGTTACATCAGAGAGGTTTCTGTTCCTTTGCCTGGAAGGAGATTGCTCTGCATTGAATGCCTTTATTGGGAAATGCTTATGGGCTGTCCTTCTGAAGTGCAGGGATCAGATCTGATCAATGGGAGTTATTTCCTCCAACAAAGCCATAACTCTGCTCTTGAAATTATCAGTTCTGCTTCATCCCATTAGCCTATCTTCTCAAAACAAAGGCATGAAAAGCTGCTAGCCAGTGAGGAAAACAACTGTAGGGACATAGCAACAGTGTTTTTCTTTTGTCCAGGATTTGCCAATGGGGTGCAAAAGTTTTACCCTCTTCACATCTGCTGTCACTCCAATTTAACTGCCTTTTTATTTTCTTTTTCCATCCTCACATACAGCTCAGGTAGCAGAAGAAAAAAAGGAAGAAGTTCCTACTGTCTCTGGAAAAGTGGACAAGGCTCAGGGTAAGAAAGATGCATCCAAGAAGAAGGATGGTGAGAAGGACCAGAAAGACGGATCCAAGAAAGAAGGGAAGGATGCCAAGAAAAAAGATGGAGAAAAAGGAGAAAAAGGAGAAAAGGGAGAAAAAGGAGAAAAGGGAGAAAAGGGAGAAAAGGGAGAAAAGGGAGAAAAGGGAGAAAAAGGCAGTAATGACAAGAAACAAGGTGGTGGAAAGAAAGGTGAAAAAGAAGGTGAAGCAGCAAAATCAGGAGGAAGCTCCAAAGCTAATGGCAAAGCTGGTGGGAATGCCAAAGCTCCAGCAAAGAAGAAGTGACCCTGCTGAAAGACTGCTGGCAGCATTTCGGGCAGGGCAATGCTGCATTTTTGTGGATGGAGCACTGGGAGCAGATAGCATCTGCTGTTCCAGGTACTCAGGGTGTTGAGTGCCAGTAGATGTACAGATTGATTATATTTTGAAGACCAAGTCACTATTTTTTTGTTCTCTAAAGGAAAATCTGACAATTTTGCTGAACAGTGGCCTGCAAAAATATGTATTGTATATTGTGTATGTTCTACATGATAATAACTGGGACTAAACTACAGCCTGCACCGAGAACCTGGTGTGTGGATAAGAATGGAAACAGACAGAGATGTGCATTCCTTAAACTAATAGGAGGACATTGGCAGATTGTTCTTTGTGAAGACTTAGAGGCTTTTGATGAACATAACTGACACTCACCTCCTCCTACATGGAGTTTGTACATTTTAGGCATTAAGTAAATTCTCAATGCTAAAACCCAAAGAATGGAGTTTTCTAAGTCATAGCTCATGTGGTTCCTGAGAGTTGACTTGGGAGAAAGCTTTCCTTCCTTCTCTGATGCTTCTTTCTCTGAACTGCTGAAGAAAGTACTTCCTTAGACACAAAGCTGCCTTTTTTCCCAGAAGATGTATCCACCTTTTTCTCTTTCCTGATGAAAGGCTGCAGGAAGATGTGCAACGAATAAAAAGGCAGACTGCATCAGTAATGTGTGAGTAGGAGCTACCCCCAATTTGCTACCTCTTCCAAGGAGGCTGCAGATGTCGATAGCCCTCTGAGATAAAGATGTGAAAGCCCAGCACGTTGTAGCAGAACTCAGGATCTCCATCCAGGGTGTACTCGTATCTTCTCTCTTCCTGAGCAGATTTGAAGCCAGGGATTTTGTTGCATTTCCACATTTCTCTCACCTCTGGGAGAATTTTCTGGAGTTCTTGTAACAGGAGTGGATTTTCTCCTTGTGTGTTTTGTAAATTTCTCAACAATTTATGCCTCAAGATGAACAGCATGGAGTATTCAGGCTCACAAATACAAAACATTCACACTGGTGAGAGTTTGCAGGCTATCTTGATGACTAAATCTCTCCTCACTGTCTCTTCTGGGCACACTGTCAGTGTATAGACCAGTGTAATTTTGTCTGCACTGTAGGGCAAGGAGGGAGCCAAATGGATCTCTGTGATCCCTGTGGGTCCCTTCCAACTTGGGATATTCTCCAGTAGGTTGTAAATCTCAAACCCCAGTGAGTTAGATTTATATTAATCCATCTATTTTCTATCCGTTCTGTGGCTTCAACACACAGAGAACTGATCTATCCCTGCAAAGTCATTTCTCATTTGTCCCATCTTACCTTTCTCTTTTCTCCTTTTCAACCCATCCCATTCTGAATGCAAAACAAACTGTATTAATGAGGTAATCAGCTCATGAAAGGCCTCAAAACCACTACAGCTACTGAAGGGATCATGTAGGATTTACAGAATCGTAGAACATCCCGAGTTGGATGGGACCCATAAGGATCATCGAGTCCAACTCATAGACTTGAGTAACAAGGATGGGAAAGGCGTTCACAACCACATAAATATTTGGTAGTAGAGTGAATGGTGACAATTCACTGGCTCTAAGGATGATCTGGCATTGTATATGGAAAGCAGTTCTGACCCTGTGTGCAAACAAGTGTTTGGAGCCCTAAATCTCCATCCACTGTTGTGTAACCCATGATGAGTACAAATAGAATCATAGAATTATAGAGGCTTATATTAAGAGCCTTATATTAAGGCTAGAAAAGACCAGTAAGATCAAGTCCAATCCCAACCCACTCCCACCAGGCCCACTGACCACATCTCCACTGTTCTAGGACACCTCCAGGGATGGTAACTCCACCTCCTCCCTGGGCAGCTGTGCCACTGCATTGCTGCTCTTTAGGAGAAGATATTATTCCTAATATCCCATCTGAACTTCCCCTCGTGCAACTTAAAGCCATTACCTCTTGTCCTGTCACTATTAACTATGTAGAAAGGGCTCACCCCCACCTTGCTACATCCTCCTTTCAGGTCACTGTAGGGAATGATAAGGTCTCCCTTGAGCTTCCTCTTCTCCAGGCTGAACAATCCCAGTTCCCTCCACTGCTCCCCATAAAACTTGTATTCTAGACCCTTCACAAATATAAAACCAGGCACCAATGGCAGAACAGCTTCCTCCTTTCCATTGTACAGGCTTATGGCACAGGACAATTACCAAGTTATAGATAGGATCAGGAAAAAGGACTTTTATCCACCACTGGAGAAAATGGGAATATAAGGGTCGTACAGACAGAGGGGAAGGAAGCAGTTAGGGAGAATAACTAAAAAAAGAAATACCTACTTTCAGACAGTTCTCATTGCCTGAGTGCACAGAGGTCAGTCCCTGGGAGCTGCACAACTGAGCTTATTGCACCTGAGCTTACTGTGTATTTTGGGTCTGAGTGGATGCCTATATCTTAGACTCCAGTCCACAGTCCAAGCCTCTGTAGAATGAGATCCAGCTGTGATCAGAGGAAGAAGGCCCACTTCCCTGTCCTGTAGCTCTGAGAAGGACCAGCCCAGGATCACCTGGTTGGGTACATCACCTTGTCTCCTATTTGTCACTTACAGTGTGTGGGTAGAATGAAGAGAATGCATTACAGTGAGTTGCAGACATTCAGGAAAACATTTCACTTAACAAAACTTGTCATAATACATGAAGTAACCATGGAAGGAACTAAATTTATAGGTACGGTCCAAAAAAATTATATATGTTTTCTCCAAGCTTGTATTAAAGTGGCCAGTATATTACTGAGATGAGTATTACTGAGATGTGTATTACACATCACAGTGAGTGCAAAATAACATTGCTGGAATGGAGCACATTGACCAAAATGAGTGAGATGACAACTACTTTTCACACCACCAGATGGAGAAATTGCACTGGACAAAATTACATTCACAGCTCCTGAAGCTTTGCAAAGTGATGCATTAATGACAAAATTGGAGACACACTAATTTCTCTGGAAACATAAGTGTGACAGCAAATCCAAAAGCAGGATTTAAGAGTCGAGGCTCAGACACCCAGGTATTAATGATCACATCTCTGCTTTCTTTATATGATGTGTGCATGACATGGGTGGAATCAGATACGAGTTAGGATGACTTGCAGGATCTCCTGCTCTCCACTAGAGGGGACTTTGTTCTTCCTCTATAATATCTGAGACAACTTTAAAGGCAGTTTGTGCTTGATGGATTTTGTCATATTTCTGGTGTTAAACTGAGCCTGGCTTTTGTTACCACTCTTTTTTGATCTAAGGAAGACTTTCACAGCATCACTTTACCATCTTCTTTTTCCAGTATCATTCTTCCTTTTGTTAATGGATGTGACAGTTTGCTTAAAATCCCACCAATGATATAAAAATCATCAGGAAAGTAGTTATTGCCTTCAGGGGATGAAAGTTGAGCTGGACTGTCCACAGAAGGCTGCAATAAGGATCGTGAGTCTGGATGAGGAATTCAACAGGAGGGGGGCTGGGAAGCTGGAGTTCTGAATTGCATCCTGGTTTATTTTGGAAAAAAATATATATATATCCCATGGATAAACTGCAGGCATTATTATTAGCGTTGTTGTTGTTTCCCTCAATTTCCACCATTGTTTTCGCTTTTGATGTTACTGTTGAAAAACAATGTGAAAAATGAGCATAGATTTGTGCTGTTTTGCCAGGAGATTGTACAACCACAAGTAAATCTATTGCTAGCTGGTTGCATGATACCCTTTCAACACACAGCTTTCTTTGGAGGATGGAACCCCCTGGAATTATTAAAGCAGCCCCAGAGACTCTCAAAGAAAAAATAATATTCTTTTTGTTCTTTTTCTTTGTGTACTTTCTTACACGAATCAACTCTGAGTGGTTTCATAAAGCAGGTTTAAGTATTAGCAGTGTCTTGGCTCTGCCCTCTCTGTGCCTATCTCCCTTTTGAGATGGATCAAGGAAGAAATCTGGATCACCAATGCCATCCCCATCACTTCATTAGTTCATGGAGAACAAATGAGTGCCAGGGAAGCCTGGCACTGGAGATTCCTTCTTCCACCAGGTGATGTGGAGTCTCAAATCTGACACAAAGCTCTTTCTCCTTCCAGTGGCCAAAATGAATAAACAAGTGAACAAATGGATCAACCCCCAAATACTTCCAGGACTAAAGATGGAACATTACACCTGTAGGTCATGGTTGATCTTTATGTTATGGGGATGGTTGGCCATTGTTTTTTGGGTTATTTTTTTGTTGTTGTTGGGTTTTTTGTTGTTGTTGTTTTGTTTTTTGTAGGCTTAAAGAAAAAGAAAAAAAAAGCTCATTTTCAGAAATAAAGAGTTTCCAAAAGCTCTTCTTTCCATATTTTCATTTCTTTTTATTTTGGAGGGTCAGGAATTTGGGCACTTTGAGCATGTACCTGCATACTCAGTAAAGAAGCACCCTCTTGAAGCACAACTCCATACCCACTAAGGCATCATACAAAAACGAGGAGAACACAAGCTCTCTACTAAGTCTAATTTCACATGGCACTTTGTTTCTCACTCCTTTCATTTCGGTACAAAAAGCCAAAATATTTTTGTGGTCCTAATCTTTTCTGGCTGAAGAAAATACATCTTCTTTTGCTGATGTACTGAGCCTCTCATGCAAACTGAGGAGGGTCAAGCAGGGTAACTGGAGCACAAAGGACAGTCTGCTTAATGTCACAAGCAGAAATCTGGGACAAGGATAGGACTTGACCACTGATCTTATGAAACAGGGTTTTGTGCATATTTCGTTCTTAAGACTCTCCAGGGACTTGATCTATCATAATAGTAGTAAAGCCTCCCTGAACTTTGCTGTCTTCTCCTACCATAAAACTGCATACGAAAACAAAACTATTAGCAGAGTGCTCATGGGATACAATAGAATTGCTCCTATTTAAGCCACAATAGAAATGCATGTTCACTTTCAAAATCTGCTGTTGAGAAACTGAAGAGGTGATATACTGCCCTGGAGGAAGTAATTTTGCTTTTAAGAGAAAGGGGAAAATGGGGAAAAAAAAGACAGAGATTTTTGTAATTTAGCTGTCTTTAGATGGGCTTAAGTCTGTCATTTTTTTAGAAGAGACCAGTCTTCTTTTACAAGGAAACTGGGGGAATCCTCCAGAAAAGCATCACTGTGTGCTTGACCTGTTCTTTTTGCCTTTCCTGTGTAGTTCTGTGCTGCCATTCAGAACAAGGGGTGCCAGCAACCTTTGACTAACCTGACACTGGAATGATGCTGGATTTTGGTGGCCTTTGCACAGACAACCTATCTTATGATCCTCTGTAACACATTCCTATGTTATTCTGTAACACTTCCTACGTTTCCTCTGTAACATATCCTACTTGCTGCCAGTGGTCTGAAAGGGTAGATAATAGCAGGACAGGGGGAAACAGTTTTAAGGTGAAGGAGGGAAGATTTTGGTTGGATATCAGAGGAAAGTTGCCCAGAAAGGCTGAGGATGCCCCATCCATCCCTTGAAGTATTCAAGGCTAGGTTGAATGGGGCCCTGGGCAGCCTGGTCTAGTATTAGATAAGGAGGTTGGTGGCCCTGCATGTGGCAGGGGGGTTGGAGCTTGATGATCCTTGAGGTCCCTTCCAACACAAGCCATTCTATGAAAAAGTATTTCTACCTCTTAAAGACTTTGCCATCCCCTTGTATGCAAAATTCTACCTATGGCTGATCAAGCGAACTCTGAACTATCTGTCCCTCAGTGTAAGGAGGGATGGATTTGAAGCAGGCCTTCTGAAAGCAGAAAGCTATCTCTGCTTTGCAGTAAGGGTCTATCCTTTGCCATTTGTCCCTGCTATAGAATGAAGTGCTGTTTTGCCTCCATCACAGCCTCAATCTCCTTGGTTCCAGGCACATCTCTTTCCTTGCTCAAAGATAGAAAGAAGCTGGCGGGGGGCTTTCTCCATAGGCAGTGCATTCAGAATATCCATTTAATGAGCTTATTTTACAGGCCTTCAAATATTCCCTGGCTCCATGCTATCACGCAGTGGTATATCTTAGTGATGCCAGTGCTTCCATATGGGGATTATGATTTTTTAAATTTCATTTTAAACATCCCTGGAGACTTTATTAAGACTTCCTGTAAGACGACAGGGAGTCTAATACAGAGGGAAAGAAACAGGAACTTCGATTTTCACCAGAACAGGGGCTTGATTTTATAAATGAAACACACTCCTCTATCCCCCACCCTGTCCCCATTCCATTTCCCCTTCCCCAGCTCATAAAACAGACCCTAGGATCAATGCCCCATGTGTATAGAAGTAGAGACTAATCGTTTAATTTCTATGGCTTTCTGTCCAACATGTGGCTGAGCTGGGAGAGGGACAGAACCACTGTGTAGGGCACAAGTCCTATCCTGGTTGGAACGTGCTGTCAAGAGCAAGTGGTTGGGATAGCAGATAGATGGACAAGGAAGGAGGGATGCTCACTGAGGGTCACTTGTGCTGGACATTACTGGTTGTTACTGGAAGAGCTTAACACATATTTCCCCTTTTTGTTTTCTGACTTAGAGGCCACATCAGTGGCTGGTGGCATGTAGTTGAGAGGATGGGTGCCAGGGAGATGCTGTCTGTAGCACTGTTGCTGGGAAAGCTCTGTCCTGAGAGATACAGACCATCAGCCAACAGCAAAAACATCATGAGGAGTATCAGGTCCTTCTGAAATCCTATCCCCTGCATAGGAACTATTGCATGATGGATAAGCAAGCTTCAAGCCATCCTCTGAACTCAAAGGGAAAGAAGAAGAAGGAATAGGGGTTCAAGGCAGCATGGGCACTGTAACAACAGATGCACACTGACTTTTTTGTTGGAATGGTCTTTATAAGCCCATGTCAGGTTTTTTAAGAGCTGGCTGTGAGGAAAAGACCTGGATGTGGAATCTGTGAATGCAGAATCCCAAAGGAAGATGAGGAACATAACAGTAGAGGTCTCTTCCTAGAAGGCCTATGGGAACCAACCAAAAGCCAGAAGTTGCTTTATGTATAAACAGCATTTTGGATTCCTACAGTTTGGGGGCCCCGGAGGATGTGATCCATCTGAACCTAACAGCAAGTCAGCAGCTTGAGGTGGCTGTGCGCTTGAAGACACTGGAAGGGAGATGTCCAAAGTGGATATAGCATGGGGAGTGTCATGGGACTGGGACTGATTTCATGGCAAGGAGCATGAGACTGAGCCTGGTTTGTTGAGGAGGGTGTGAGAGGCAGATTTCAGTGGTTCATTTTTGGTCAAGTTCAGGTACAGTGTGAGCAAGGAAAGGAAATATACAGGCTTCTGGATTTGGTTAGTTATAATTGTCTTTCATTTGCACATTTACAGACGAGGGTATCCATCTCAAAACATTGTTTGGAACTCTAGTTATCTTAACATCTCTTTTCTGAGATGTGTATAGAATGGAGGAGTGCCCAGCGTGACAGAGCAGTGATGGATTAGAGTAAAGCCAAACCTCCTACAGAGCTGAACAGCAATAGGAAAATAACTAAAAAATCACAGCTAGAGATGGCAGAGCTGCAACTTCATCTTCAAAAGGAACAGTGCGGACTAGGCCAGACAGATGGATAAGGGCAAAGAAGTCAAGTGATCCAAGGGAGAAGATAGTAAGCAGCTTGACATACACATGGAACAAAAATTTGCAGATAATTGTAGATGCGTGGATGCACACAGCCAGCAGATTGACTCTTGTAGGCCAACTATATGGCCATAACAAAAATAAGCACGGTTGGATTTAGGACAGACATTTGTTAAGCCTGGCACAAACCCAATCTTTGCTGAAGTCACCTGTGTTGGTGTGAGCCATCACCCATTCCTTGACCCAGCAGGTATCTGCCTCTCCAGGACGTAATCTGAAACAGTCTACTTGCATCCAAATTGTGCAGTTGGAAGGATTGCTGGCTTGTGATAATGCCTGAACAATACCCAGAAATTTTTTTGGAAAATAGAAGCTAACCTACGTCAAAACCATTCTAGAGACTGAGCTAAAAAATGAACAGTACAGGTGGGATTAGAACAACATTTGGCTCATTTCATGGTCCTGTTGAGTTCCTGGGGTAAGCACAGCAAGTGCTAACAGTTCTAGCAACTTCTGATGGAAGCTGTAGATGATGGCAGGCCCCTCTTACACAGTGTTGTCCCTTTATTTGTGAGTTCATGAAGTATGGTGTTCCTTGATTCATTGCAGAGAAAAGCATTTTGCTTTTTGTACAGTGCCCACACCATTTCCTATAGAGTAACGTAACAACAGTCCTGCAGTTGCCTCAAACTTTCTCAGGTGCCCCACCACCAATCAGAGAGTTGCCCACACAGTGAACATCATGGGGCCAAGAATAAATCAATGGCCTTACTTTTCCTTCCTGCTTTTTCTGTCTTCAGAAAAACGTCCTCAGTTCTCAAATTTCACTCAGTTGTGAGTCACTCTTACATCCAAAGTCCTGTGAGATCCACACAGTAGGTGACTACTGATGTCTGGAAGGCTGATTCTCATAGGCCAGTGATGGCATTCTGAGAAAGCTGTGTTACAGAGTCACCAAATGAAACAGAATCTCAAGATAAAGAACGGTACTCAATTTTGTTCAAAATTTTCATCCATTTTCATCTAAATGGTTAAGAAAAAAAAAAAAAAAAGGAAGAAATGAACCTAGATTTGTATCTTCTCAACAGCAGTATATGTTGCTTTTTGAGGACAGATAGAAGTTATTTCAGTGAAACAACTTCTTTGTGCCTGACTGGAAAGAAACTTATAAAGAGACCCTAAGACATCATGTCCTCTGGTGGGAAATAGTGATTCACAGATTTCCTTGATTGCTACAGAACAGCCAGGTATTAGCCTTTTCTATTAGAAAAGCTGCTTACCTAAGGCATTTCTGGAGCAGTTCTGTGTTGAAAGGCCTTGTTTGCACTTTCAAAATATTGTTAGTTTTGTTATAAAGAAAAATAAACCTGCTGAAGCTCTTCTTGCCTTGATACGAAAGAGAGAAACAGAAAGATGCTGGAGGAGGTGGAGGTTAAATAAATTGCTGTGCTCCCAATTCCTACACACAGATTTCAGCAGAGGTTTCAGGACCAGCCCCCAGGTAGTAAAAATAAAAACAGATAACTGTAGGGCATACAGAGAAGATGGGGAAAGGTGGTCAATATTTTGGATCAGCAGCATTCAGGAGCATGGTGCAATGTGCAGGGAAGGCCTGCAGGAAAACAATTCTTGGACCTCAGTCCTCTTTGACAAATCTGAAAAGTCCAACCAAGCACAAGAACTGGCAAGAATAAAGGACGTGTAAGTTGTGTAAGCACTGAACTGCTCTCATTTGGGATTTTACCCATATAATAAATCATAGATTTGCAGTAGGATTTAGTCATTGATTTAGATGTCTAATAATTTATGCATAGAATGTGAAAGCCATAGAAAAACAATGAAAGCTTGAAAATTGTTCTGTTTAATGCGTACTGCCAAATTCCTAGTAGGAAGGGACTAAAGACCTTTTAAAAACTACACATGGATAAGAAAGCGTTGGAAATGAGACCTCCAAAACACTCTTCTAGCAAAACAACCATATCACATCTGATCCAATAGTAAGAGTTTAATTCTTTCAGCAACTTCATAGCTAGTCTGCCAAATCAGATTGTCTTACCAGCCAAAAAAAAATCCCAGAAGGCTGCAAAATCAGACAAATTCCACAAACTGAATATTTTATCCTGTTACATACTGGAGCGAGATAAACAGAACGAAGAGTCCATTTTATTCTACTTGCAGAGCATATAAGCAACATTTTGATCTGAAGATTTTAAGAGAAGTGCTTAAGCAAGACAGAAAACTAATAGCTAAGAGGTAGTAAAGGAGGTTTGGAGAAAATCAAATCCCTGTTTTATTTGGTTCTTTCACTTCCAGGCACAGTTTCAACAGTCAGAAGATTCTGAATAGCAGAGAAGTGGCTGAATGCAATTCCTTTGTGGTACAGGAGTAGAAAATATGGAACGTGGTGGACAAGGGCTTAATGAATGCTGAAACATAGCAAACGTGATTATCTCGTGAGTTTGGTGTGTCTTCTACTACATTTGAAGGCATTGGTGAAGGTTAAAGAGATCCATGTAGTGATGTGGAATTAATGGCTTACAAAAGAAATTAAAACAAAGTTTTTATTGTTGAGAAGGCTAGGGAAAAGCATGGAAATAATTTTCAAAAACATTAAAGGCAACTAAATTGACGAAATAAATACTATGCTTTCCTGCTCAGCTATGGATAAAACAAGGAAAACTGAACTTAGCTAGAGACATTTTGGATAGATAGTAGAACAAACTCTAAATGGCAAGAGTAATGAGGAATTGAATCATCCTTCATTTTAAGATTTTAAAACCATGTTAGATGCAATTCATGGTTGGTTTAGGTGGAGCTGATTCAGTACTGAGGTGAGAACATGGAACTAGATGACTGCTTGAGTAGAAAGGTGGTGGTTTTGGACACAGTGGATGTACCAGGTTGCTAAATCAGACTAGAATTCATGGACTGACTGGAGGCTAATGTCTAATGGGGACATTCTTATTTCCTGGGGCTTCCTATTCTTGGAGCTCCTTTCTCCATATTTTCAGGCCTCGTCCTTCCAAAATAAACATTAATTCTAATGGGAAAAGGAAATGGATAAAAGTTGACTTGAATTCTACCCAGTCTTTTTCTATGTGGAGTCAAATAACAATGTCTCCTTTATGCAGGTGATCTGCCCTTCCAAAATTTAAGTGCTTATTGAAATACTTGAAGTAAAGTTAGAAAAAAAAGGCAGTGCAGCGGTTGGAGTTTTAGCTCAAATTTTGGGATGAGGACCTTATTTTGTCACATGCTTCACACTGAGCTTCAATAATTTCTCCTCTCTGTGCTCTGACCGCCTCCTCTGTTGGAGGGAAAGAAAAACAAGGTACTTGTTACAAGGCACTGAAAGGAACAATATATTATAACTTAGGGACGCAGACCTGTTCGCAAGCAGAGCAGAGAAAACCTCCAAAATCTGTATAAAACTAAAAGGGTGGTAACGCTGATTCTGGCAGCCAGAAATTTGTTTACATAGCAATTTCAGACAGCTTACAGGCCATTTTGAGAGCTGGGTAAAATTCACAGTGTAGACAAGACCTCATTGTCCTTTCTTTCCTAAAAATAACTGACATTCTCCTGCTTCCCAGAATTTAGTTTGCCTTCATAGCCATAAATATTGAATTTTTGCTGAATCATTTCCCAACACTCTTCATCATGACCCGTTAAAGGCTGGTTTCGGATGTCGTGTGTTGCCAAAGTTAAGCAGTCAAATACCATGAGTCAGAACCAATTGCTCCCACTAGCCAGTCCTGTAACCAACAGGCACATTCAGAGATTTGTGTGTATGTGTATAACCTATGTTCCTTTTACATCTTCTGCGTTTTGGATCCCCCTGACAAAGATAAAACTCTTCCTTATCTGGACCAGCCCTTCCAAGATGTCCTCTGAGGAGATTGAAGGGATCTTCAGTTCTTTGAAATGTCCTTCAGGCAGGTTCTTTCAGAATCACTGTTCCCTGGTGATAAAAAATTTCTTCCTTACATCCAGCCTGAATCTATCCTCTCCCACTTTGAAACTGCCACCCCTTGTCCTGCCACTTCAGGCCATAATAAAAAGTCTTTCTCCATCTTTCTTATCAGAGACTTTACATATTAAAGGCCACAACAGTATCTTCCCTGAACTTTCTCTTCTTCAGGCTAAATGGGGATGTGAAAGGTATCAAAGCAGGTTTTTGGCATGGTCATATAAGCAGCAAATGTGCTCTGGAAGTTGCCCATGTGAAGTCCTGAAGAGCACAATTATCACTGAATTACATCCTTTGTTCTATAAGCTAGGCTAGAAAATAACCCTTATTGTATAGAAACATTTGAAACCTCTACAAAACTAAACAAACAAATTCCTCCCTCCTTCCAAAATAGTAATACCAAGGTTTTGTATCCATCTGCAGGACTGAGTTAATGAATACCAAAGAACTTCCCCTAGAGCACAAATTCTGACATCCATACTGTTAAATTCTTTTGTTCTTGGCCAATGCCAATTAGCAATTTTTTCCAGAAAATGCTCAGTTCTGTTTTGAGGTTTGTATAAGCCATGGACTGCTCCTAACACAGAATGGCTTCAGGGCCTTTGGAAAGACCCTACTCTGTTTTACTTCTGGATTTGTACATTGCAGAGTTGGGTTCATACCAAGGAGAACACGGAAGTCTCCTGGTTTGGCTCCAATTTCCTCTTTGTTTTATAAATATAGATATGACCCATAGAAACACTGGAACACTTCAGAGGCGTGGGGCAGATCCAGTATTCATAGATTTAGTATAATGTAGTGGTTCCCATTCTCTCTCTGTCAACTTATAGTCAAAGTTTTATTTCATAGCTGTCAAATTTCTGCTGCTCCAAATGAATCACTGATATTAGACACACATACAACACTGTGATAAGTGTTCTACAAACACCAGTGACATCATAGATGTCAGACACTAAATTTGTTATCGTGGAAATAGGTATTCTGAAGCCAACTACATAGCAGAGAAAGAGAGATTTTTGCATAACCTTGAAGTTAGGCAAAATACAAAGTGGCAATACTCAAGAGTTCAAAAGGCATGGAATAAGTCCCTCAAAATCTTTTAGGGTGACACTACTTATTAAGATAGTGCTGAAGGCAGATGATAGTTGAATAGGGAAAACTTAGAAGATGGCCTTTGCACGTATGCTCAGTGAAATTATCTGATTCAATGACAAAATGTTGACATAAAAAAAATAAAAAAATACAGTGTCACTTGATAGAGGCTTTAACTTCAAGTAGAGATTGGAATCAAAGTGATTTAAAGCTGTGGTTCATCATCAGTGGTGTCCATTTAATTTTCCTATCCATTTTTCACTCTTTAATCTCCCGTCTGTTCAGAAGTAGAGGTGGTGTTGGTTTTTTTTCTTTTGGTTTTTGCAATTCTTTTCAGAGTCTTTTCTTTTTCCTCCTCTCTTTCTTATCAGCAGGATTTCATCAAAGGCATTTGACATTTCTTATGTGGGAAAATGTACACAGGTTTCTCAGATGAGGGATTTCAGACCAAGGCATGCTGTGGAGAGAGGGAAACAAAGAGAAGCAGGAGAGATCAGAGAAGAGGATCAGGAAAGTGCAGCTGTGACATGAGGTACCTCTGAGTCTTCCATCTGATCTGATACCTTCCAACCTAATGGGAATGCCTGGCACACTGTCTGAGATGCTTCTCAAAAGGCATGAAGAGCCCAAGTGCAGTCAGATGAGATCTTGGTGTCGATTCTTAGAACTTCAGCTCATACTGAAATACCATCAAAGAGGTAATTCAAAGGCTGCTTCTGATTAGATCTAGGTTTCTGGAGACTCAAATACTGAAATTCATGATGTAAAATTCATTCCTACCCAGAAACATGAAGATATAGTTGTTCTCCTCCAAGAAATGGAACACATTTGCTGAGCTTCTTTGGGCTAGTCTGACCAATTCACCTTCCTAGGAAAAAAATATGTGCACAGAAAAAAGAAAAAAAGACAATTATCTTCTTAAATTCTTTCAAAAGAGCTCAAGGATCAACCAGAATTAGAAATGTGGAAAAGTATTTGAACAGAAACAAGAAAAAGGTCAATAAATCTTTGTCAGGAGAATACCATGTATCTCTCTTTTGTCAGAATGGCAAGAGTTGCCTCCCTGCGGTGCTGTTAGATCCAAGTCAGTAAATGTCTGATGTGGAGAATGGTTTGAGGGTAGGTCTGTTCATTTACTGAAACAGATGATCTGCATTAGCATGGTAAAATTGCATTTAGCTAGGGGAATGGAATGGCAATTAGACATAAGCAGTGTGGAGCCCGGGAGCAGGAGAGAGAGGAGGTGGGTAAGGAAATAGCTACATAATGATAAAGGTGCTCTGTAGAGCATGTGATAAGGCCTCTTTAAGATGCAAATAATGGTTTTTAAGAAGAATTTCAGTTAGTTTGAGGATAAACTTAAATTGTGCCTGGATTTAAATCAAGATGATAGATATCTCTGAAAAATTGTTAGTAAGGATGCTATTATGGAAACTAATGGTCAAATATCCCAGAAATTCCCAACAAGCCAGCCAGCTCTCAGCCTTCCTAGCTCTTTGCAATAGGAGTCCCAGCTATATACAAATGCTTTGTTCTGAATGAATCTGGCTCTTGTAATTAATTCACTTCTGAGAGCCAAAGAAAATCACTGATAGAATGCCCAGGGTCTCCCAGCTTCTTCAGCCTGGGGCTGGGTAAACTGAGGCACAAGAATAGGATTTCTATGACTAAGTACAGACTTATCATACTTGCCAGTATCTATATCTGGACAAACTGTCCAACTGTGAAATAAAAAGGTTCACACTACTTTGTGTGATGAACCAGCTGAATGACAAGGCCCAAAGCATCATAGTGAATCTGGCTGGTGGCTGGTTACAAGAGGTGCTCCCCAGGGCACAATTCTAGAGCCAATTCTGTTCAGCATTATCCGTGATTGGGATGCAGAACTTAAAAGCAAGTTTCTAAGTTTGCTGATGATACTAAACTGGGAAGTGCTGTTGACTCATTGAGGGACAGGAGGCCTTGTAGAAGGATCTAGGTAGATCGGCGTACTGGACATTCATTAGCAGCATGAAGTTCTGCAATGGTAAATGTCAGTTCTTCACCTGGGGTGAAGCAGTGCCAAAGGTGGAGCCTGGGAGATGCTTGGCTGGAGGGCAGCTCAGCAGAAAGGGATCTGGGGTGCTGGCTGACAGCAGGCTCAGCATGAGCCAATAGTGTGCCCTGGCAGCCAAGAGAAAGAGCTCAAAAAAGGAATTAATGGGCCTATGGACCATGAGACCTGAGGCTTATAGACCCATTAATCACAATATTTACTGGGTGAGGTGACTTTTAATTTAGGTCTTTGCAGGCTGATGTAGACTGGATCTTTCTGAAAAAGATGAAAAACCAACCAAACACACAAAAAACAATCAAACAATAGCAACAGAGCAAGCATTGCTTTCTCATCTCAGTGAAACACCAGGCTTTTACATCCAACCTTTACAAAGTAAGTGGTTCAGCTGTGTTCTTTAATGTCACCATTCTCTTGCAACCTTAGCAAAATGAAAATAGCCATGAATATCATCAATCTCTGGGCAGATGCATTTCTACATCCTTTATTGCATATCCAGCAGTCTTTCACAGTTCAGGATAAACAATAACAAACTTTCACATGAGTGTCTAGCTATTCATCAGAAAATCAGCTAGATAAAAAATGATGAAGTCTGAAATTCTCTCCCCCTGTCTGGTTTCACTCAATGGCTTCCAGATTGCATCCATTTGGTTTACAAAATTAAAGATGTGCTCCCCTCTCCCCTAATTACCAGGGACAGAAATTCAGTTTGGGATGAAAACCTTTTTGTGTGTGCCTCTTAAATCCTCCCCAAAAGTTCTGCCGTTGGAATGCGGCCAACCATGTTGTTGATGATGCATGAGCTGGAACCAAACCGAGATGATTTTTCCATTAACGGTTTTGGCTCTGCAGAACCAGCAGGAGTAAAATATTAGTTTTGCTTGCTAAAGAATCCACCATGACTCAAAGACACAATAAAACAGATCTTTGGGGAAAGGGGCTTATGTTCCTAGAGAATCACTTTCCTAACTACGACCATACTAGTTCACAAGGCTATGTGCAAAAGTCTTATAGCTCTTATTACAGGCAGTCAAGAATCCAAAGGTTCCAACCTCCAAAAAGACTTTAAAAACTTGGAGCAAGCAACTGAGCTTGCTGAACTTCTGTCAATAGGGTTTCTTTTTTTCTAATCTGTGTAAAATGTTGATTTTTGACTACGGTGCAGATCTAAAAAACTAAAAGCAATTTGGTTTGGGACGTTATTGGAGTTTTGCTTGATTCCATTCAGAGAGTGACAGAACGGGCAGAAGACTTTCTCTTCATTTGCAAATAAAATATATTCTGGGTACATGTTAGGCAGTGTGGGTAAAGGTATGTCCTAAAGAGGACCTAGATGAGGTTGGACATTAAGATCTTTTCAGGAGAGTCAGACAGGGAGAATACTTTAGTTACTATCCATCATTTCATACCAAATAGCTGCTATACTGAGCAGTACAAATTCAGAGGCCATTCATCATTCAGTGCATTTCTACATAGATTTAAAAGGAATTAAAAGGTTTGAGTAACACTAAGGTTCTCCATTGAAGGTATATATTAAGGAGGGCATTCATATTTCAAGGGTCCCCTCTGCTGCTTTCACAGTCAGAGGACAGAAATAAGTATTTCAGAGGTTGCAGCAGTGCTGTACAGAAGGCTTGGAAGAGGAGCTGCAGGTGAGATCTGCTGAAATATCAGGCTGCTTCCTTTTTTTTCACTTGTGCAAACTGCAGTTCATGTGCCAATGAGGAGAACTATAGGGCATGGAGACCTGAAGTGGGAAAGGTGCCTAGATGTATGTCAAGAAATTACGAGACATCACTTCTTTTGTGGTAAAGAATGGTCCCCTTCATGCCAATCCAACCTCCTCATTCTTAATTTTAAAAAGACTAAGTGCAGCTGATCAAAATTATGCTTTGCAAACCACTGAAAAAGCTTTAAGCATCTGGCAGTGTTTTGGACAAAGAACAGAGGTGACAGTTATTCAGTGAATTTAGCAGAGCTAATCCAAACAATTTGCTTTTATCTTTGTGTGTGTGTGTCTGTGAGCATGCTTTAGCCTTTGGGCCTACTCCACACTCATTAATCATGTTGTAAATTAGTGTAGCAAATAAGAATTTGTACAGTAGGAACATCTAGGGGCCTCCAACAGGATCTGGAACCCACTATGCTGTGCTGCATAAATTTTTACTAACAACTGGCTTCTGCCCATAACGCCTACAGATCTAAATAGGATGGCACAAATAATAAATGGGCAGACAGAAAACATCTTTACTTCTAAGTGCTGGTCTGTAGAGGTTGGTTCTCTGTTACTAGCAGCACAAAGGGCAGAGAAACACCACATCTACTCCACTTTGATGGCCTTTGGGCTGTGTTGGAAGTGCCCAGACACAGTGAATTTAAGCTGTGTTTTGTGTGGCATGAACGTCCAACATGTTCAGCCCCAGCAGAATTCCAGTTTTTCCCAGGAGTGAAGGATGCCCCTCTGAAAAGCTGTGGCTGGGGACGTGAAGCAGTCATGAAGGTTTACAAGGTGTATGTATGGCAAAGCTGGTCAAGAATGGACTCCCATTTGGGTTTCACTGATGGTATAAGCATGCCCTGTGCAACATTTTGGTATGATCTACCAGTTGGGTTGGGTTTAAGAGTATCTGCAGTGGTATAACTCTGTCAGAGAGGGATGTTTTTCAAACGTACTGGGCTCTCTGCAAATCCCATTACTTGAAAGCCTGAAGAAGTTCAACTGTACATGTGCTTGCAATAGCAACAGAGGAAATAACACTGCACAGAATCTGGTGGCTGGAAATATGTTTGAATTTTATCCTCAGATTTTCCTTTAATGTCTATGTGTATTGATACATGTAGATTTGCAGTGGAATGAGAAATAAGCTTTTATTGAAGCAGCTTATATAAAATCATTGGATATTTAGGGCAGGTCACGTCTTTATGAATTTCCTTCAGATGCCACAGAGAAAAAAAGAGTAAAATCAGCAGTATGACTCTCTGTCTTTGGTGATTCAGGCATCCTGATCTAAAATTCCTAAGTCTTATATATAGCTAAGTAATTTTACATAAACCCAATCCATTACTCAGCAGTTACAGAGATTCTTTATGACTTCTGTATTTAGGACACGAGGACAAGGACAAAGAGTCTGTTAGTTTTTAGGGCTTAGATTAAATAAGAACCTGATTAGATTTACTCCTAACCTGAATTTCTAATGTTGTTGGAGTTAAACAGGAAAATATAGTTATGGATCCTGAGGGTCATGTCTTGAACATTAGCTGGTGTGCCTGTATTGGTCTGTTAGCCTTGCTGTCCTGCTCAAAGCTTGTTGTATCTTCAGTGGCTCTTATCTGGACCAAGTCAATCAAACTCAGATTTAAAGATAGATAAATCTACAAACCGTGTGGGCAGAACTGGCTCACTGCCTTGGGACACTGAGAATTTAAGGTTGAGAAGTTACTGAGAGTCATACTGAAATATCAAGAGACCCAGACAAGACACAGCTAGGGCGCATGATGCCAGAGCTAACCTATACTGAGTTCTCTCTCTCTTGTGAAGCAGTTTCTGATATTTATTGTTAGAGATACAACACCAAAAATCATCTGGTGTGTAAATTTAATGCAGCCTGCTGTGTCCTGGATCCATATCCTCTACCTGCTTTACACAGGGAACGTGAGCTAGCAGCCATTGCATGGAAGAAACAGAGTAGCTCCAGAGGAAATTGGGATAAAGAGTATGAAATTTATTTTTGGTAGTGATGGTGGCCCAAATGCAGGCATTCAGTTGAGAATCCCCTCTTCATTCAGTCTCTCTTAGGCTCCAATTCCTATTTTTTACAGCCACAGCTGAGCTGGAAAGCTGTGAATACCTCTTTGGTTCGTGCTTGTAGATCTGTCTCCATTATCATTGTCATTATCATTGTATTAGCTTTACTATACACATTTTAATTAGTAAATTCCTCCATCTTTAATATATTTTCATCAATGCCAACTGATCCCATGGCTGCCTGCACTTCAACAGCTTCATTGTCTTGTAATAGGAAGTTCACTTTCCTTACTTTAATGACCTTTATTATGAAGTAATACATCTTTTGGAGATATGAACGCCGTCAGCATTGTTAATATTAGATGGTGAGCTGGTAAATGCTTCAATGAAATTTATCTTGAGTTTCTTTTCCCTTATTTAACACAGTGCACTGCACTGGGAAAGGGATTTATTTGCTTATTTACTAAGAGACTGAGGCACAGAGGTCAATCTCGGAATTTAGGTTGAGTTCTCTGCAGATTGGATCATTGCTCAAGTAGGTAATAGATATTAGGAATGATCATACAAATATTGAGTCAAAGAGAAGAGGACAATAAAGTTTCTGCTACCATAGCAAAATGGTGCACCCACATCTTTCCTCTCCATCCAGGAAAGGACACTTTGAGATCTGAAAAGGATCAAAAGATGACAGTCAAATATTCCCTGCTCTTCAGTTTGTTAAATCATGGAATTCATGAAAGGTGATGAGGTGAAAGAAAGCAAATAAGAACCTCTACCCATTAAACAGAGCACGTGGTAAAATTGCGGAGGAACACGCATTAAAAACAAATGAGAAGAACACACATTAAAAGCAAATGAGAGGAAGTCTTTTTCTGCCAAGCTCATATCCTGTAACACACTGTTGCGGGAAGCTGTGGAATCCAAATATATAGATAGGCTTATAAAATGAAGGCAAACCCATTCAGGATCCACTTCAGAGGATTATTAAATTCAAGGGTCTGGATTCAACTTGCAGCTCAGGAAGCTGTTGAGCTATATAGAGTCAGATCCTGAGAGGTTATTCTTGATACAGGATCACTCCCCTACATTCCCTGGTTCTCCTACTTTTTCCCTGTGCATTACCTTTTATGGGTTAGACAGAATTTTGGGTGGCTGAGCAGAACCTCAAACAGGAGATGTACAAACAGACGTACCATCATGACCAACAGCTCTGTTGTTGCTGTCTTTGTGGCCCCAGCAGTAAAGTAGCTATTTGTCTGTGAGATAAAAGATGATAGATCCAACCACTAGGGTCTGAACATGTTCAAATCCTGCTGATTTGGTGCCTCCTATTTTTCCTTCAGTGGTCATGATCATCCCGATCAGCTCCATCCTCTTTCAGTTCCACCTCCATTTGAGTCATAAAAAATTGTATGACAATAAAATATTTAAGGCAAAATACCAGGACTCTCTGAATGTGCAGGCATCTCCTTAGGAGTGAATGCACAAAGCTGCTGAGGTTACTTTAGGATTTTAACTCACATCTCACAATGACAACGAACTCATCTGTGTGCTGAACACCGTGAAATTTCCCACATCTTATCTGCATTATTAATTAAGATTGAAAGAATAAATCCCTGAAAAATATCCTGATTAACTGCCTTAAATTTACTCAGTCTTGATTGCTTTACTTTAAATTAAAATTGAGATGAAAAAGCCTGATTATATGTTTTAGTATGATTTAGATTTTGCTACTCTATGCAACATCTTGCTGTGTATTTTTAATGTTTTGCACAACTCCTTCTCAAAGCACTTAAACAGTCACTCTTCAATCACATCCCTAGGAGACAGCTCACTTTAGGAATCTGTGTTACTAAACAGATCACGAGAAGTCTAAAACTACTGAGTGGTTGAGTCACTCATTTTGGAGATCCATCCCCTACTCCACAGCCTTCCACACTGTACAGAAACCCATCAGATAGTAAATTCTCTGGTAAGAACTTAGAAGAACTGATGTTCTCATGAGGAACTCATACTCTTATGAGGAATTTTGTGTTGGAATAGGGCAGCTTGAATTTCATAGAATCATAGAATGTCTCATGTTGGAAGAGATCCACAAGGATCATTGAGTCCAACTCCTGGCTTCATGCAGGAGCACCCAAAAATCAGATCATGTATCCAAAAGAGTTTATTGAACAAAACCTATGTATATCCTGATCTGGGATTACTCATTCTTCTGAGGCTTCAGGTTTGATTTTGAAAAATGGAAAATATACACTGGGAACTGACATGAAATAAGACAGTACAATGTTGTTTTAACAGTGAGCTACTTCATCTCACTTCTGATACTCAGCTGTTCCTTGTTCACTACAAAAGAACACCAGCATCTATAGGTTTTTAAAAGGCAGTGTAAGTGACTGCAGTTTTACTCTTGGAGGCACTGAATGAATGGGTTCCAGTAGCTGTTAAACCTGGGGGAGATCATTCTTTCAGCTGAGGCTTCAAATTAAAGCCTTTAAATGGGAAATTTTTAAAGTATCTTAACTGAACTATCTGCCTCTTTTTCTGAACGCACCTCTTGGCTTCCCAGAATAATCCTTTGCTAACAAGAGAGTAGGAATACCTGTGAAAAACAGCCACCCAGTGAATCCTTGGATTCAATTTGGTTTGGGATCAGGAAAGAGGAAAGTGGATAAAGAACTAAGGTACAAATCTGAGACCCAGAATAATCCTGGCATCTCATGATCAGGAAGGAGCTGGAGCTTTTGTCTCCAGAAGCACGTAGGCATCATCATGTGTACCCAGACTTTTCCTTTTAATGGTGAATTTCTGTACACCTCATGTTCTGCTCTGTGTATGCTCCCAAACTCTGCAGTTGTGGCTGAACAGACATAGCTAAATAACTATTTCCCATCAAGATCCAAAAACTAGAAGTCATGGAGGTCAGATTAAAACAGACAAGAGAAGATCTACTGCACTCTAGTTCTTTAATAGTTTCCAAGTTAAAGCACTTTCTAGCATGGGAAAATCTTGAAATATGGGCTTCCTCAAGTCCACTTCATTTCTTAAATACCAGGAGAGAAAATGTTCTGTTCAAGGGCACTCTTTGTCATCCCTGTCAAATTGTCTTCTACAACAAGCAAAAGGTCAAGGATGAGAAGAAACTGGAAAGCATTCCTGTCTCAGCAAAGACTCCCATATGGGTGATCCCTGCTGGGATATCATCCGAGTTATTTGAGTTGATGTCTGCCTGGTGCAAAACATAGGCATAGTTCAGGGTCAGTTTGTCCTTTTATCTTCGTAAGTCATTAAGTGAACATCCCCTGAAAAACCTACTGCACTAACCATTATCTGTAATTATCAGCGTGAGCAGTCCCATCATGCCAGTAAGATCAGGTCTAGAGTGCAATTTACAAACTGCCATACAAATTGCTTAGGAGTTACTTAGAGGTGCATCCTTGCTGGAGGCACTTCAATTAACACAGACTGTGAGGTGCTTGAAAGGCATTTCGTAAGATAGCCATTAGCTTTCAGTTCTAGTGCCAAGTGGATTCATTTTAAAATGTGTTTAAATCATAAAACACAAGAGATGTCTAGATTGGCCAACACAAGGAAAATGAGTACACCTTTTTTATTTTTAATCAGCATGAAGAATTCAGACAGTATACCAATTTAAAGCACAAGAAGGTGATATGTTAGCAGACTTCATCTCTTGAAAGTGGGCAACAGAAAATGCTAGGTTAGATCAGTCTGTATAGAGAGGAAATTATTGTGGTTGAGACTTCAGGTGATGTGACAGTGTTCTCAGCTCACAGACACCTGTGTTTCCCAACTGCATAGACAGCTGTTGAGCTGTCAGTTGCCTGCACATCATCAGGTTGTGTGCTTTTGGGCCAGAGACCAGCAATAAGAAGGGATCCTCTAGGGCAATTCAAATGGCATTAATTCCTGTCATTTGAGCAGTCACATCTTTTCTCAGATCTTCGCTGTCTCTAATGGCAGATTAATTACTCAAATAACATTTAATCATATCAAACTCTGCAGGTATCTTCCCACCCTTAATTTATATGTGCTGAGGAATAAGCTCCCATACTCACATTTGAGCTGAGTGTAACTTTCTAAGAACTCCCCAGAGACAGTAAGTCTTCCAAAGCTGCCACATAGAAACAGCCAGCTGAAGAGAAGTTACACCTTAAAATGAATAGATCACTTGAATTCAGGGGCGAATAAAAAATAATAAAAATAAATAAGTAAATGAAAGGTAACTTAAAATTCTGAGGAACTTGTTTCCTGGATGCAAAATAGAAAACATCGTATTTTCCTCCAATCACAGAATCATAGAATCATAGAATGGCTTGGGTTGGAAGGGACCCCAACGACCATCAAGCTCCAACCCCCCTGCCACAGGCAGGGTCACCAACCACCAGTTCTGGTACTAGACCAAACCTTTGTCTGTTACATTGTAAGTACATTTAGGGCTTGATCACAATTTATGCTAAAGAGATCTTACAGGCTAAAGGGGAAAAAATAAAATCTGAGAGGGCTGGAGGGAAAATTAAACATGGTCCTTTGGGATACAAAGATGGAATGTTTCCTTCACTGAGAAGAATCACCTTTTGCTCATTTAAAAAATGTTCTCATGGCCCAGGCTAACATTGCAAGTAAAATTGGATCAGATATTAGAATAAACTTCCTAGTCATTAAGGCAGAGGAGCCCTGGGATTGAGGAGCGATGTGGCGTTAACATCCATCGTGATTTACTTGATTGTGTCTGAGGCAACCACTCCTATGCTTTTAGGGTTGCATGTCCTTTGACCACACAATCCCATCTTCTGCTGTTTTTCCCTGCTGGTCATGCTTTCAGAATGTGTTGCTGCTGCTCCATCTCTTTGGAAACCCACTGGGGGTCATACCCAGTTCAGCAGAGTTGTAGGACCCTGGTTAAGGTCTTGTCGGTGTTGATTTTTGCCTACAGTGAGCAACACTGTAGGCAATCCTGGGCAGCCTGGTCTAGTATTAGATAAGGAGGTTGGCACCCTGTGGCAGGGTGGTTGGAGATTCATGATCCAACTTGGGACATTCTGTGATTCTGTGGCATTAGGTTTTGTGGCATCTGTCACATTAAGGATGGAACCTCCTTGCCCCTCTGGATCTCAAGCAGTCATTCCTTCTCTTATGGGTGAAAATCCCTGCTGAAATAAAGAAATGGAGTGTCCACAAAAGGAGGGGAAGGAAAGCAGCATGGAGGGAAGAAGTCTCTCCTAAGCTACCATTGCTTAGGACACTTCCAAACTTCAAACCTCATAGCAAAACTTGCAGCTGGCACAAAGCTCCTTTTCTGATACATCTTGGACTTTCCCCTTGTTTCAATGAGTAATGTTGGGAAATGGAACATGATGTTAGTTCTGCAAGGTTGGGCAGGAATAGCAGGTAGCGGTATAAACTCAGTGGCTGGGCATGAAGTGTGAATGAGAAGCAGCACTCAGCATTATAGCTGTAATTGCCATCATCACAAAAATAGCCATTTATAGGGTGGGAGGGAAGAAAAAAAAAGAAAAGAAACATGCATCTGCTTATTAAGAATTACAGATGTGTAAACTGTTGTAGTAGGCACTAACGAGGACTCGGGATGTGGCGCGGTAGGACCTCCCCTGCTCTGTGATGGAAATATGATGTATGCTTAAGGGGGCGTAGATGAAGCCAGAGGTGTACTTAAGGAGCTGCCACGCTATAATAAATGCCATTTGCTGTATCCTCATATTGGTGTCTGTGCTGCAATGGCCCTGGCGAGGGTAGATCGCTAGCCCCTGGCGAAACATGCCTCGGTTGTGGGGACAACAGTAAACAAATGGTGCATTGGGGTTCTTTTATTAAATCTCTACTGTAAATTGCCAGCTGCACGGATAAATCACGAACAGATTGACGTTGATATTTTGGAGTTTTTCTTGTATTTTTCTTTTTACACGTGGACTTGTAAAGGTTAAATTATTGTTTGAGAACAAAATCAAAACCGCAGACTCTTGAAAATTAATGGCCACAAATATGAGCTAAAGCAGGCTGGGAATCATCTCAGCTGTAGGTATCAGATCTCAGCCAGCAATTTTGTGCAGTGAATGATAGATGGGAAGAATTGGTTGCTGGGACTGGCTCTCTCTAGCAAAAATGATGCAAGGAAAGTAGAATTTGCTGATGGCATGATTTGAAAAGAATGGTGAAATAACGTCCTAAAGTACAGAATGATGTTGTAAAAGAAAAAAAAAGAAAAGAAAGACAGAAAATCCATCTCTTCTGGAGCTCCACCTTCTTTGTACCAACTAGACATAAGCAGCAATTCTCATTTAGAAATGTTCCTTTGTTCTTCGCTTCAGATCTTTATTTTTTAATAAATCAACATGCAATGGGGAATATTAAACTGAGATTCCTCTCAGTTGTTTTGTGGTTCTCCAATCTCAGCTGTTTGCAGTTCAGGACTCTGCTGTAGCTTTACAGGGCTAATGAGGATTTGTGGGGAAGTGGTTGGGTGAAAAGAGATCTGTTCTCTATCCTGGTTATTCCTGATGACGTTGTCCACATTCTCTTCATTTGAATAGTTCGCACTTAACTGCAAAATTTACAGACTCCCCAGCAAAAATAAAAGAAGTTGCAGAATTCCCCCCTTTTGCATCCAGCATTACTCCTTAAAGCCATTTTATGCACAATGCACAGCACAAAGGGATATCAATCACACATGGCCACCAGAATGCTGGACATTCCTCCTTCCACCCAGTGAGGGCTTTTCCATGACACACCTCCATGGGGACAAATCCCTCCACCAGCAGAGTACATGGATGTTCCTTCTCCACCGCTGGCCTATTAAGCAACAGAGCAAATAGCTGTGCAATCTTCCTCTCAAATACACTTCTGGAAGGCTGGTTCTCAAGAGACATACCTGATTGCAGGAGTGTTTGTTGAATTGAAATGCTTGGCACCTGATGAGGATGTATCTGTCTCCAGAAATGTGAACAGAGGTAAACAACATTTATTCACTTCTAATTTGGGCAACCAGCAATTTGCAGCTCATGTGATTGGTTGGACTTGATGATCTTTAAGGTCTTTTCCAACCTGAGTGATTCTATGATTCCATGATGGGTCAAGCGTACCAAACCACTATATGCACCAATATATAGTAAAGAAAATAAAAATAGTTACTTCCACACAAGAGCCCCGTACAAATACAAAGGTATTTTCATTGCTGGACCAGGGCTTGGCAGGAGGATGAAACAAAGAGGAAAAAACTGATATTAGCCTTGCTTGTTATGCAACAGCATCTTGTCGTAGAGGGATGAATCAAAGTAAGGCAACAACCTCAGTCTCTGAGAAGGAGATGTAGGAGGTTGGGGTGACTCATGTCCACCACTTCTAGATCACAGGGGAGACATGCTAAGGTCTGGTCTGCAGCTGACTTTAAACCATGGATTTATGTACATGTTGTAGTGGGCATGGACTTGACGACCTTAGAGGTCTGTTCCAACTTTTATGATTCTATGATTCCAATATCTTTTCCTTCAAGCTTTGTGTTTCGCCAGCTGATACAATCCCCCCAGTGAGCCAGGAGGTCTGGAATTGATAACCTCACTCTGATTCACATCAGCTTTCACATTTTCTGGTTCTTGTTGCCATTGGAGACTTTAAAATGTTTTAAAACACCTTCTTTCTGGTGTTGCGCTATGTTAGGAGTAGAAAATGTCTTGCTTGGCTTCCTGATATGGTCACTCAGAGTATTTTGATGATCTATTTCTTTTTCTGGCTTGAAGGTGATTAAGAATAATCTGCAATCACAATGATAAAAGCTGTGCTCAGTGAATTCTGGAGGGAAGAAAAAAGAACACAGAATTGACTAGCTGTATACAAATGATTAATGCTACAGTGAGATAGCAAGGCCAATTCTGCATCGTAATTATAAAGGAAACATTTGCAGTTTTCCCACAAAGGGAATGGAATGTTTAATTTTGCTAGCAACAGGCATGAGCTCTCATTGTATTTATCACAAGAAAACACAGTTAGATCTTTTGAAAGCTCATTGAAAAATGAGAAGAATTTCCCCCTGAATTAAATAGAATTTTCATCAGGCACAAACCATACATTAATTAACAAATCTGCTTTGAAAATAAATAAATAAAAATTGAATACAGAGTCCCTTCAAAGCAAGAACTCATGTTGCTAATGGCTGGTACAGATCAAACACTGCCTGCAGGACTCCCAGTAACCAGTTCCAGGGTTGCACAGAACATCATGGGCTTGAAGAAGCAGCTTCAGAAACAAGAAAAGCTGGAAGGGACCTTTGAGGTCATCCAATCTATTTCTCCCCATTCATCTAGAATTAATTATACCAGCAGTATTCCCAGCAGCTATTTTTCTGACATAATCAAAAACTGCCAAAGTTTCTCCATCATCTCTGCTCAGAGCTCCGAGCAAAGAATCAGGATTTACCAACGCTTCTCTAAACATCAGAACCAAGCAATGCTGATTTCCATAACTGCCTCAGAAGTCTGAAATAATCCACAATAGCTCTAAAGGGGCAGACAATCCAGACAGACAAACAACCTGCTAGTCAGACTTCACTGTATTTGAAGTGAGCTGGACAGTGTCATACAGAAATAAAACTGTCAGCACCATGTGGAATGGGTATCCTTGATAGCACTGTATGAAACCATGAACTGCAGAACCAAATCAGCATTGAAATCTGATCAAGGTATCATGATTCAGCCTCCTTTCTTGTACTGAGGATGACATCCATCACTGCCTGTGGGGTCAGCAGGGAAATAGGTTAGATATTAGGAGGAAGTTTTTCACCCAGAGGGTGGTGAGGCACTGGAACAGGTTGCCCAAGGAGGCTGTGGATGCCCCATCCCTGCAGGCATTCAAGGCCAGGCTGGATGTGGCTCTGGGCAGCCTGGGCTGCTGGTTGGTGACCCTGCACATAGCAGGGGGTTGGAACTGGATGATCATTGTGGTCCTTTTCAACCCAGGCCATTCTATGATTCTATGATTCCATGATTCTGTGTTTCTATGTTACTGTGATTCCACAATTGCATAATTCTATGATTTAGGGCTGTGAACTGAGAAATGAAAAAAGGAATATTTGAAGACTAGAGAAATGTCTTCAAAGGGCCTTTGAGATGAATTCAATTGAGGACTAATTGGCGTTGAATAAAAATAAGATTTTCATTCTGCAGCACCGCAAATGAAGTAGAAGCAGAGCACCCTTAATTAAGGCAGAGACCTTAATCCTCAGCAGCCAGCTGAGTGCTGTGACAAATGGTGCTGGGAACGGTAAGAGAGAAGCTGCTCCTCCTACAGAAGTCTGCATGGCCTTCACCAAGCTGGAGATATTTGTGTCCTGCTACTGCACTTCAACATTGACTGCAAGGGATGTGGATCAATCAAGGCCAGGCTGGATGAGGCTCTGGGCAGTCTGGTCTGGTGGAGGAGTCATTGCCTATAGTAGGGGTTGGAAAAGGATGGGCTGTAAGGTCCTTTCCAAAACACATAATTCTGTAATTGTATGATTCTATGAACACTGCAGTTTTCAAAGTGAAGGAAACGTTCATGGTGAAGCCTTGTTGCTTTCTCCATAGGCCACTTTCTACAAATAGTTTTCAGTTATCTATTTTCTGGCAGCACTGTGCTATAGACTTGAGAATAGCAGGAATCACTTGCAAGAAGTAAACAGCAAGACACATTTAATCTTTTCTTGACAAAAGCAAATCTTTCAGGTACAGCTTGCTTGTTCTGCGTGGTGCTCCAGAACTTCTACTCTCCAAGCTTTGGAGAGTCATTAGTCTTGTCAACAAGTAGATGAGTCTTTTAGTACTGCCTTTGCTTACAGTTCTCATGAACAATAAAGTGGCATTAGACAAACTTGTTATGCTCATCAGACCACAGAGAGAGGAGCTGTTGTTTAG
The DNA here is from genome assembly GCF_987193195.1 of Phasianus colchicus. Taxonomy (NCBI): domain Eukaryota; kingdom Metazoa; phylum Chordata; class Aves; order Galliformes; family Phasianidae; genus Phasianus; species Phasianus colchicus. Next base: position 50,184,014 of record NC_143441.1, on the reverse strand, counting down.
CCCCTTGGGATTCAGGGTGGTGCATGAAAAAATCAACCCCCTTGATTGAAAATGACAGCAAGGATAGAAAAAGGAATGAAAAAAAAAAAACCCAATAAACCAAAAAGCTAGCTGAGCCTCTTGGTTCAGCCCTCGGGGAAGAAAAGCAGATTCCCTATATCTGTGAGTCTTGTGGCACTGCAGCTTTCCTTATAGTCCTTGTTCTTTGATTTGAGCAATGAGGGGGAAAGTCTCCACTTTTTTCCATTGAAAAGAATAACTGACAGTGCCTCCTGGTGGTAAGAGAAGCCTGTGAGGGCTTCAACAGCAGAAAGAAATCAAATTGTTTAGCAGGATCTTAGCATTTTTTGGAAAGCAAGGCTGGAGAGGACCAAGGGATAGAGAGAGGTTCATGAGTGGTAATGCTGCAAAAATGTATCAAGAAAACACAATTCACAGCTACTCTTCATTTTTTTCACGCTTTCCTGCAGATAATCCCTCTGATGCAGCTAATAAATGGATTGCTGCAGAACACAGTTTCTTCAGTCAGTGCTGTCAGGATGGAGCATCATGTCAGCATGGTGTGCTGGTAACACGGGGGGTCTCAGTGGAGGTGTGAGTTGGTGGCAGAGCAGCTGAGGTGACAACACTTCCAGGGCTGTAGGCCCACGAGTACAAATTACAATGCTTTCTTCAGAGAAATACCATCTCTAGAAAAAAGTCCTTAATTAAACTACTTTAATACTCACTAAAGGTTTAATTTACCTCCCTTTCCTTCTTGGTCTTCAATGTTATCATCCAAGTCAAGGTGAGCCAGCTCCTCAACATGTCCTATTTTATGCAAGCTGAAGATCAATAAAAAACTTAATTCATCCGTGCAGTCAAGATTTGGCCAGACATCTTCAGAAACTGGCTTTGATGCTCAGTCTGTTCCTGATTTCCAACTCCAGCCAGCTGGCTAGGCCTCCCAAGGAGTGGGATAGCAGACACTGTGCTCTATTCTTGCCCAGTCCACAACCACCTTGGGCAGTTTCTGTTCCAGTGGATTCAGACCTGCTGATCCTGGACTCAGCTGTTTTGTTGACCAGTAGTCATTCCTCATTGAAGGGTGAAGGAGACATGGCCTGTCTTCCACAAGAGCACCTTCCCAACATTCTACCATCCTTGCGATTTCTGCAGGTGAAAACCAAGTCACTGAATTCAGCATATGTCAAGAGCACTGTCAGACAAGATATATTGGAGCTATTTATTTACATCTGCCAGTTAATTGGTTATTGCCTATGCAGTAGCTGTTGATAGACACTGCTGAGAAAATAGTGCCTCCAGAGAAAATGATCTCCTGCTTATGCTCCTTGCTGTCAGCTGGGAAATATGCTATTTCTGATAATACTATTCATACATTACGTGAGAAGGAAAGTATCCAACCTGTGCTTTTGCCTACAGGCATGTTGTATTGATCATGCTTTCACCAATATATCATTTCTTTATTTCAAGTGAGCAAAGAATGGCTGGCCCTGGTTGATGAGGTGCTTTGGTTTCTTCCAAAATAAAGCTATTAACAGGTGATATTTCTTTTAGATTGAATTTTTTTTATTCAAATCTGGACAAGAAATCTGCTTTGAAGATCACTGAAAAACATTCTCTTTGTAGTTTACTTGGAAACCTTCCTCTCCGTAGCTGTTCAGAGCTGCTCATTAGATACTCAGAAGGACAGACAGCCAATGTCAGGGTGTCTCAAGGACTTTCTGCAGGGCAGAAATTGGAAAGCTGGACTTGATAATCCTTACAGGTCCCTTCCAACTTGGGATGTTCTGTGACCCTGTGAAACCCAGGAACCGAGATGGCTAAGTTGAAACATCCTTCCATTTAATATAATGTGAGGGAGAAGCCCTTAACATCTCCAAAATGCCAAGGCCTGATAAAAGAGCTCTTCACCAGTGGAAGCCCTTGGGCTGCAGGTTGAAGCTTGTGGCCTTGCAGCCATTTAGTATTTTAAGGGAGCTTATAAAAAAAAGATAAAGACCGTCTTTTGACACAGTCTGATGGTGATGAGACAAGGGGAATGGTTTTAAACTAAAAGAGAGGTGATTTAGTTTAGGTATTAGGGGGATATTTTTTACTCAGAGGACAGTGAGGCACTGGACAGAGAGCTGTGGGTGCCCATCTCTGGAGATGTCCAAAGCCAGATTGGATGGGGACCTGGGCAACCTGATCTTGGTGCTAGGTGTCCCTGCCCATGGCAGGAGGTTGAATTTTAAGGTTCCTTCCAGCCCAAATTCAATGATTCTTTGGCTCTGTGAGAGGACCCAGAGGCTGAAGTCCAACTCACAGAATTAACCACCCCCAGGCTCTTTCCATCATATGTAGAGCAATTAGACTTCTCATGATCAAAGCTAGAAACAAGGCTTCAGGGGGATCCCAGCCTATATCTCAGTTGTGTGCTTTGATCTTTGTCATCTTCATGTGAAGCATTATTTCTTGGTTGTTGTCAGAGGCCATATTTGGGGCTCACTGTAGCACAGGGCTGATGCTGTAGCACTTCCTCCATTTCCTACACCTCAGGTAAATCTCTGCCATGTACATTAGAAATCTGTGGTATCCACAATGTGTCAGATGAAGTCTACACACACAAAAAAAACCCCTTTCTTCTTTATGGGGAGCTGCTAGGCAGACCCCACAGATGTGGTGGCCCCACCAGATGCGTTTGTAGGGCAAACTCTCTGCAAGCAGAACAATGATGGCACAGGAAACCCCAAGCACAGGCTGTGGAGAGCAATTCAGACAACGGGAAGGATGTGGTTAGCAGAGACACACTTATCATAATGCATTCACACTTCTACATGGGAAGGTGGCAAAAGCTCTCCCTCCCACCACTCTGTCCCCAATCTGAGCTCATGTGGTGAGACCAAAGGCAGAGCCAAAGTTTACTACGTTTTCTAGGTTGCCTTATTTTGCTTCCTGTTTTGAGCAGCTGCAGCAGAACACCTTGTGCTAAGTACATAATAGCTTGTAGAGTGATTGTTCAAGCAGATTTCAAATGACAGCCCTGTAATGCTGCTGCTGTGAAAAACCCTTCAACTAAAGCCAGCGTGCCAACTCCATTAATGAACAGGAGGCTTCTACCCACATCTTCAGCTGACCACTAGAAAAGCATTTCTATAACAGACTGCTGTTATGCTTGCAATATAAAATCCATACATCCTTTTTGCTCAGCTTGATCTTTTCTTGATCAACCAAGCTATGGCAGGGTACCTCCAGTCAGGGCACAGAGCAGAGCTCAAAGGCAACTGATGTTCTGTCCTTAATAATGAAGAATGCTCAACACTCTCACTGGAACATCTGGCCTTGACAAAGTGTTTTCATTTGTAAAAGAGCTATTTTGATGAAAGAATGCATAAGCATGTAATCCAAATTCATATAAATTAACAGCACCAAGGTCACAAAAATACTTTTTAGCTGAAAGAATTCAAAGTGTAAAATTTACTGCAGTCTGTAGTAAACTGTTAGTCTTCTCTTCCATTATTTTTATGCTATTTAATTTAGGGTTTATTTTTGTTGAACCATAGATAAACACCATTAAGGCAATGTGTTGGGTTTTTTGTGTTTGCTTTGTTTGGGTTTTGTTTGGATTTGTTTGTTTTCCATATAACATTCATCTGTTTAATATTCTGCTGCAATTCAAACTTTCTCTTTGACTGGAAAATTGCTAGAGCCCATTCTTCCATCCAGTAGATAAGTCCCAAAGGCAAGGGAAATCATGCACAGTCACAGCAGGAAGCTTGATTTGGCACTGGTCAGGATGCCCAATAAAGACAATAAATACTGTATAGCAGGAGACTTGACACTGTTGTGATGTTAATGGAACAGTTCAGACATTTCCCATGACATCAGACAGAGCTCAGCACTTGAATGTGGAAAAATCACTCCTCTACCAGATCAGATAGGCCTTGCATTTGCTGATACTTTTATCTGCATCCGTGTCCAGTGATGAACTGGAAACTGCTTCAGGTATCACCAGTATTTATCATCCTTCTCTCACCCCTCTCCTTCTCTCTGTAGTTTACGTCTCTTCTCCACCCAAACACCTTCTCCCTTTCCAGCAGTAGAACCCTAGCATCCAGTCAGGGCCCAGAGTCACATCCAGTCTAATTTACTGCAGCTGTAAAACATGCAAGTATAGTTTTAATGGTAGGTAACTGAGGCACACACACATGGAATCAATTCCCAAAGGTCCCACTGGAAGATTGTGATAAGCTGTGCCATGTGTGTCTTCTCCTACTACTGCAGGGATTAAAACATTCATAGGCATACAGACCTATAAAAGTCAGCAATAACATTAACACCCTCAGCATCTTAAGTGTTTTCTTAGAGCCAAAAAGTTACACAGCCAAGTGCTGAGAAGCTCAGACTATGATCAAACTCAATACATTGCCACACCTCCAACAATTTGCTCTGCTCCCACCGTTGCAGAGTTTCTCCAAGCTTCGCAGGCAGTTTTCCAATGGAGAAAGCTGTCTGTGCAGTGCTGCAGCATTCTACAAGAATGTGATGACTTCTTCAAGACTCTCAGTGGAAAGCAGGCAGGCAGGTTACCCAGCTGGTCTCCTGCCAGCCCACTTTCCCAAGGCATTCTGGCAGCACAGCCACCTATGCAGCGCCCAGCGTGGGCTTCAGGCTGCCAACTTTCCAGCTCTGCAGGCAGAAGGGTATGGAGCTATTGCTTTGTTTCCATGGTGGATGAATGTTTGAAGTAGTAGAACAGTCTGGTACCTTTTCTACTTGATTATTCCTAGGCTGATAGGCTTTGTGGGTATCTGTCAGAAACCTCACTGCTTTCCTATGCTCTTCAATACCCAGACATCACTTTTCTCTTCTAACCAACTATACGAAACCAAGAAGATTTTGGAGATGGAAGTTTCTCAAAAACTTGCCATCCTTAGAGGAAAATAAGAAGAAACTTTGCAAATATGAAAAACTGTCCACTTAAAGATACTTTGTGAAGGGAGATGACAAATTCAAGTTTTCTTGCTGATCAAAATCTTGTTTCATTTACCTTCTGATTCCCCAAAGAATGTGAAGTTCTGCAATATTTTCTATGGGGCAGAAGTTGTTATGGCGTTTATTGGCAATCTCTTTTTGCACAGAATCATGGAATGTCTCAGCTTGGAAGGGGTCTTAAAGATGATCCAACCTTGTACTGTGGGCTAATTACTTCCCATCAGCTCAGGCTGCCCAGGGCCTCATCCAACATGGCCCTGAGCACCTCCAGGGGTGGAGCAGCCACAGCTTCTCTGGGTAACAGTACCAGGGCCTCCCTACCCTCTACTGCATATTCTCCACTATGTAGCTCTAAATACAAAACCTGCTCCTATGCATCCACCAAACCTTCACTTGGGAGTTTTAATGGTGATAAATCATGACTATGTGGAAAATATCCCTCCGGGTAATTGGGAAAGTGCCAACTTGCAACCCCACCCAGCTGATTTGTGATAGATTTGAAAAAAAAAAAAAAAAAGCCACATTTCTTCTGATTCAATTCAGCTGGCTCCTCAGATTCACTGGATCTCAGGTGGACTCATCCTGAGGTTTTCTTTATCTACAGAAAGTGAAGTAGATAAAAAAAAATAAAAACAGAAGAACCCTGATTCAGTGATGGCCAAAATGGGATGGGATGGCCTTATAGTTTAGATCTTCTGATGGAGGTATAATAAAATCTACAGAGCACAAAGACCAGGATCAGGAGGGAGATTAAAAATGAAGAAAGCAAAGAGTACAGCAGAACAAGGATGGGAACTAGGATGACTGGAGCGCTCCAGAACGAGGTTTGCAACAGTCTGGGAAGCAGTTTGGAGTTTAGCTATGGTTTGTTTCTATTGGTCATCACTACCTCAGAACTCCTCCTGTGGTATGCCATATCCTAATAATGCCCAGTGCTGTGAGATGTGACACGTGGCTGATTCTGGTGAGTTATTGTGGAAACTGTCAAGCAGTGTTAGTAGCACCTCTCAGGAAACCTATTGCTTTGAGAAAATGGATTGGTTCCCATTTTTAATGAGACAATACTGGAGATGTGACATGGCACTGCTTTTATGAATGAACACTTTTCAGGATATCGTAGTCATGGATCTGAATAATTGAATTGACTTCTTGTATAAACAAAAATAGTGGCCACATGGTGACAAATGAACAAGGAATGTTCTAACTTCAGAGAGCAGCAAAGTAAGCTGCAAAATGTTAGCTTTTCTTGGCATTGCTCTTTCCCTCACCGACATAAATCTGGATTGGTTTCGCTGGAAACTGAGTGTGGTCTTCATCCCTGATCATTCCTGATATACTAAATTTAGGACACGCTTAAGAGAAAAATAAGAATCGCTGCAACAAAATTATATATAATCTTCCTTCCAAATGTACTCTATCATTAGATAGATACAGTGGATGGATTGTTACCAAACCTACAATCACAGGCTTCTCAAAAGATCTGAAGTTTACACAAGTTCTGTATTACTGTAGAGGGCCCCTAAATGCAGTACAAAATTAGAGCTGTTCTCTCAGCCATGAGTGAAGTAATACAAAGACACTATAAATACCTACAGATATCAGTGCCCCTCATCATACAATGTGAGCCTCTTTGTTTCTTTCTATCCTGGAGATGCTGAAAAACTGATCCAGGTGAGAGAAAGATTGCAGACTTGATTTTTAAAACAGTTCGTGCTAGAATCCTGTGTTTCCAAGGTTTCTGGATGTCTTCTAAATATCCCTCCAGAAATATGGATTGCTGATATTTTAATCAAATTATATGTTTCTTTCTCAGTGAAGTCAGAGTTGCAATTGTTTGTTCTTAAGAATTAAAGGTCATGTCTATAGTAGGGAATTAAGCAGAAGCTGGATGCAGGATCAGGTGCTAACCTGTGATTAATCACACTGTTGAGCTGGTAGCAGTGTCCATTGGAAGGTTGTGACCTGGTTTAAGTGCCATCCACAGAACAGGGTCACCCAGGGGCTTTTCCATCTGCATCCCATTTCAAGGGAAGAAACAAGGGAAGAAAAAGGGATGCAAGCCATGCTGTGTCCATTGCCTGAGGGTCAAAGGAGAATTTCTGTCTTGTTTCACTTATTGCACTGGATGCAGTCTATGAGATGGTCACCTGATCTTTTCAGTGGAGAAAAATATGTTGCACCAGGAGGCAAAAGGGCACAATTCCAAGACCAAAGGAAACTTGAAAGTATGATGAGCTTAATCATGCTGACAAGTGTTGCAACAGCTAATCTAGGAGAGTAGATGCCATCTGTTTAATTTGTATCACTTGATACCCAGATTAAGTAAAGTCTTAAGAACTGACAAAGGTCATTCTTCATGCTGCGTGAAGGAACAATGTGAGGAACCAGGAGACTCAGAGAGGCACAGCAGTAACTGCTTTGTCTTTACAGGAGCAGCCTCTGCTCTGGAACTCAGCCTTGTGCCCACACAGAGGTTTCCAGCTCCTATAAAGTTGAAACCAGTGCTTGATTTCCAGTCTTTCAGGAAGATTGGGCAACTGCTCCAAACCAGTCTTGGCATCCACCCTGTGCCATCTGGACAAAAAGGCCACATCTATAATAGTAAATTAAACAGGGCCGGGTAACATTGTCTTGTCTAGATGCCAATTGGCAGGAGCTGGCCACATCCACACAACCAACCTCTCTTATCCTCCCAGAGAATGTGTCCACATCCAAATAGCCCATTGGGAATGGTTTCTGCCTTTCACTGATGCCCAAACCAAGCTCCAAAATTATCTGGGTGAGCACTAATTGGCACAAATCAAAAGCATGCTAGGGACCAATGCTAAGAATTTAAAAATATAACTGATCAAGGCTGTGCAACATGCCCCAGCATAATTTATTGGTATCAAAACAGCCAATGGAAATTGTGGCTTCAAATCCTAAATAGGAGTGTGTCTTGGTGATGTTTCATCCAAGTAAAAGTTAGCAAGGCAAAGAACAGTTAACGTCTAATCCTCACAGGCATATGCTTCAGAATAAAGAAGTTTCCTCTTCCCCTGACTTTCTTCCTTAACCCAAGGCCAACATAATGCAAGTCTAAACCCTCAAACTTAAGCCATGTATGGATCCTGCAGACATTGCTCAGCTTTCCTTCCACTTTGTGAATTGTAATTCATTGCAGAGAAGTTGGACTAGATAACCTTTAAAGGTCCCTTCCAACTCAAATGATTCTTTGACTCTAATTTTCACTTAGTTTGCATATATTTGTTCACAGTTTTGGAGAAGACCTTTGGAAAAAAAATCTGTCAGCAATTTCCTGAGGCGCTAGCAAGGGATATGGGAAATAATTGCTTGGCATTATAATATCACCTAAGGTAGGCATCAGCTCACAGATTAAGATAAGGTTCAAGAAACATGGAGATGTGGCAGTCAGGAACATGGTTTAGTGGGCATAGTGTGATGGGTTGAGGTTGAACTTGATGATCTTAGTGATATTTTCCAATCTTAATGCTTCTATAATTCTATGTATGTCTTAATATTGACATTACTTCATGAACTAAGTGTGTAAGTTTCCATTATAGACAATGGAGATCCACTCAAAACGAAACCTGGAGAGAAAACCAGCCATTGCTGACAGAGAAGTGAGTTGAATTGCTCCCTAGGCTCTATGATTTATGAAATAGAAGCTACAAGTCTGTTGCCTCTGGTGCCATTTTAGATGCAGCAGGGTATACTACTCATTCGTAAGAAACTGCACTTTGATTCCTTATTTTATGAACTGAGTCACGTGCCTTCTGTGTGGATTAACTCAGTACATGTTGAGGTACGAGGAGCAATTCTAAAATCTATGATAGTTTTCCCTGGTTTGATGCTGAATTTCTTAGAGTCACGTCCTGAAGATGTGACAAAACCTGAAAGGCTCCTCTGTTTTGTCACTCTGTTCTGAAGAATATCATATTTTTCATGTTCCAAATTATTCACACTTCTAAACATTAAAAAAATAATTAACAAAAAAAAAAAAAGAAAAAAAAAAAAGAGGGAAGAGGAGTGAAGGGAAGGAAAGGGAAAGGAAAAGGAAAAGAAAGGGAGAAGAGAAGAGAGGAGGAGGAAGGGAAGACACAACCCCATTACTACTGGCTTTATGACTACTTGAGCTGCTCTATTGCTGGGCTATATGGCAGGTGACAACTGCATTTTCACTTCCTTCTAGACCCTTGTCCATATCCTGAATAGCTTAAAATAGCCTTAAGATCAATGGATATGGCATCTTAAGGAAACAAGGGAATAAAGAATTTGGAACTAAACAAATAATTTAATCCTCCTCTAATCCATGTTGAGATCTGATGGCCATACAAATCAAAGACAGGCAGTGTATAAAACACAACTACTTTTCCAGTCTATTCTCATCTAACTTTGGATATGTATGTGCCCATGCTGCACTGTGAAAAATTATAGCCATTTTTATTTTTTTCCTGTACTGTTTCTCTTGAAGCAGAGATATACCCACCTGGCCCATCTAATCTGCCTTTGGTTGTTTGTGTTTATGACTATGGAAAGCATAATCTTAAAAATAAATGATCAACAATGTATGTATTTCTTTTGCCATCCATTTCTTGTGTCATTTCCAGTGACATCACACTGACTCAATGATGCTATGAGGGTCTGATTGCTTCTGTTCTTCTCTCTTAAATAGCAGGAGTGGAAGGCAGTTAGAACAAAGCTGTAGGCAGGTCCTTATCAGAAGAAGCATGAGAACACAATTTCCCCAGGCTTCCTTAGCTAAAAAACAGAAACTCCAGCTTTTTTTTGACTAGGTAAAGTATCATGGCAGAAAACAGGAAAGGAGAGAAATCAGAAATGCACAGAATAGCAAATGCTTGGTTTTGTTCAGCAAGGTACAATCAACTGGTTAACCTGCCTTGGAGAAAACGCACAATGTGACCCAGAGGTTTTGTACCAGTTTCAGCAGTGCCACATCATAACACGAACACTTGAGGATGGGAAGTGACGTTTAGATGTGCACCACCTTTGTGGTTGTGGAAGGAGCGTGTGAATCTGACTTACTGCTTCACTCTGGTGACCTGAAACAGATTCTTCCCATAAGCAACAGGAGAACGTTCCCCTAAGACAGCATTTTGCCGTTGATGCATTTTAGCCTTGGAGGAACCTTTCATTTCTCAAGGACAATGAGTTCATGTGCACATCACCCCACTTTGCAGGGCCTTACTTGTCCATCTGGCTTCTGGGATAGTTTCTTCACATAGATTTGTCTTTCAGCTAGATGCAAGATTAGGAAAGGCACGTCCTGAGTGTCTGAACCACTGCTAGGTAGCCTGGAGTGTTGGCTGAATACAGAGTGAAGGCCAGAACTCAGGTACTGTCATATTTCTGTGTTAACACAAAGATTTTAAGAGTTGTTTTGAAGGCTAAAACTCAACAGAACATGAAAAATCACTTCCATATTGCTTGGCATAAGTCTCCAGGAGAAATGAGAAACCTACTGCATCTTCATGCCATGCTACTCTCCATTACACAGCCCACCATTACACATCCACACTTATTTGCTGTGCACATTAAAGGATGATGAATATATACCTCACGAGAGGTTTTCTATTGCATTCTATCTTTTTCTTTAAAATACTTTGTCCAATCTTCCCAGAAGAGGTACAGAAGGTGCAATGGGGACTGTAGGAAAGCAAAATGGAGGTGACACTGAACAAGAACACTTTTTGAGTGTTGTCTTTTTTTTTTTTTCTTTTTCAGGACCCACAAAGAAGTGATGAAAAACACAGGCCCACACTTCAGTGTATTCGCAAGTGTAAAATTGGGGATAAAAACGACTTCAGAGAACAGAATATTCTATGATCACCCATTAGAGGGCATCTTTCTCCTTCACGTAGAGCATTTGGAGTCCGGATCTCAGCCTACGTAGACCATCAGCCTCATCTTGCTCATCTGCCCCGAGCCAAGGCTGGTCCTGACAAGTGCACAGGAAATTGTGAAGTTTGTTCTCTGCCTCACTTAACCTCTTAGTATTTACAAATGTCATGGACAGTGTTTGTTTGTGGAAGTGAGCCGGTTGTGGTGGTTGATTTTTTTTTTCCTTTTATTCTTTTTTTTTTTTCTTTTTTTTTTCTTCCTGTTCTTTTCTCAACCCATTATCAAAACCACATCAGAGATCAAATTTAGTATGATCTCATCAAAACCCAGTGAGAGCTCAGGAAGCTTTTTCCAAATAAAGGAGGATTTGCATTTATCCTTGTCCCCAAAGGCTGGCTGCAGGATTCAAGGTGAGCAAGCAGGTTGCTCTTGCACTGATCTTTTTAGTCTGGGTTCTTTTCTGTTCCTTCTTCCTCTTCTTCCTCCTCCTTTTTTTTTTTTTTTTCCATTCAGAAATGCTGGTAGCTCAAAATGGACATTTTCTTTGCAGTGCACCTCCAGCCACAGTCAAGTCTCTTCTCAAGTGGAGACTGCAAACTCTGGGGCTGGAAAATCCAACTGTCTCTCAGAGATTGAAAGAAACTGCTAAGACCAACTGACATATCCTCCCAGTATTATATAGCAGCCTTCCTCCAGTAATCCTTTTCTCATTTTCACAATCTCCGTTTTTGGATTAATTTCTTATCCATACAGCAAATTTCCTGCTGATAGCATCTAAGGATAACTGTAGTCAGGACTGTTTGCAAGGGTGGATGACAAGAATGAATGAAGTCATAGAACACCTTGAGTTGGATCCACAAGGATCATCAAATCCAACTCAAAAGACTTAAAGTGAGTCAAATATGTTTTCATAAGGAGTGCTCAACCATACTTGAACTCTTTATCCTGTATTGACAGAAAGGTATGACAGAAGATATGAAAGGCCAGCAGAAAGTGAACAGGATGTTGCTTACTACTTCTTCCAATACAGGAACTAGAAATATTTAGAACAGCATAAAAAGCAGTGGGTGGCAAGTTTAAAACAAAAAAAAAAAAAAAAAGTGTTTAAATGGTGAAAAACAGTGAATATAGGTACGGAACCTATAATCATGTTTGCCACTCCTCACTCTGGACCATTACCTTTGTATTGACATCTCTGAAGCAAAACTTGGATGAGGTAACATGCCACCCTATTCCTGTTGCAAAGCCCTAATAAATCATCTTAGAACACTTATCAAAGAGAGTTTCCACAATGAGGTCAACACTAAGAGAACAGAATGTATTTCCAAGTGCTTATCTATCTAGGGAGCTGTAATTTCTGGAGGAAGGAGATAGGTATCATACCTTAAATATCCTAGTATGCTATTGGGCCTCCAGTGAAGTCAATTGGCTCACATCTCTGCTTGACCTCAAGGATGGCGGCACAGGGTGGCTGATTTTCACAATTCATGTCCCAGAAGATGGCAAGGTACTGGCATTGCCCTGATAAAGGTGCTGAGATGTGAGTTGAAGATTTTCTCCAGACTGATAATGGATGATAAGATAATGGATGGACTCAGCTGTAAATGTTTCAGTTCATGTGCAGTAAGCCAGACATGATGCTGCTCAAACTAGCATGTCATTGCTGTGAAGAGTATTGCTCCTACCCCAGTGGTGCTCAACTGAAATACATCACTTTGGATCCAACTGCTGTTTACCACATATTAGCATGGGTTATGTTGCAACTTCATGATGATGCCGTACATGGTCTTCACATCTGTGCATGAGGAGCACAGTTATGCTGGGCATGAGTGCAAAACACTGAGCTCATTCCAGTGCAGGTGCTTGAAGGAGGTGGGATGACCTCCCATCCCTGGAGGTGTTCAAGGCCAGATTGGATGGGGCCCTGGGCAGTCTGGTCTAGCATTAGGTGGGATGGTTGGTGGCCCTGCATGTGGCAGGGGGGTTGGAGATTCATGATCCTTGAGGTCCCTTCCAACCCTGGCAATTCTGTGATTCTGTGAACTATTCCATAGAGGTGAAAGTCAGCATAGTCAAAAAAGAACCAGATAGTCCAAGCAAGTAAATGAGAGTCCAAAAATTTTGGAGAGACACCAGTTCACGAGTGTGACTCTTGATACCCATCCCAGACATCTCTCTCATAGAATCATGGAACCATTAATGTTGGAAAAGACCTCTAGGCTCATATAGTCCAACTGTCCCCCTACTGCCAGTATTGCCCACTAAACCACATCCATATGTAAACTCAGTAGACTCTGTTATTCTGTCGCTGCAGTGCCTCAAAAGAGAGTCTGGAAAACTCTTTCAGACCAGAAATTTGGTTTTAAAATCCCACAGCGAATAAAAGTTCAAATTTATTTCAAATTGAAAAATACTGTAGGGGACACAAGCCCAGATTAAACATATTCTATCAAAAAATCTAGTTGCTTATCTGTGGGTGTTTTATGTTCTGATAAAAAAGTAAAGAAGATAAAGGATAGTAGATATGTGCTGCAATATGTCTGCTTAAGCATCCTTTTTTTCTCATCCCATTCTGAAAAAAAATGTATAGTCAGCACTAACTTAATTGTGATAAATTTAAGGATTATTGAGACTCAAAGTATTCAAAATGAATTATGACCTCAGCCACTTAGATGTCTTTCTAAATTAATGTTCAGCTCTTGTATGCTATTAATAGCATTGTCAAAATTAGCTACATTCTTCATATTTGCTAGACAACTTTTTCTAAGCCATAGTTAGTCAGACACAGATCACCAAGGCGAGAAAATCAGAGGTCTGTCAAGAAAACAAGGCTCACTCCTAGCAAGCAAAGTGGCAGAGGTGAAAGAATCACATGTTACTACATAGAGTTTAACTTCACCACTTCCTTTGCCTATATAATCTTTTCTTCATTGCTCCCAGCTAGAATGGAGTTTTCAGCCAGACAGGGAATTCATCAAAACAAATTCTCCTGAGAGCTAATTAACCCCTTCTTTCTAGTGACATCATTTCTGGCAGATGTTCATCAAACTTGTCCATAAAGACATATGGTAAAGGAGATTCCCAATCCCACTCTAGCAGTTATTTCCACTGCCTCACTTGTCACTCCATTACAAATTTTCTTCAAATCCAATCTCCATCTCTTCACTCCAAACTAAGAACATGACTTCTTTCTCCGTTGTCCATAGGTCTTGGAGAACAGATTATTCTCTTCTTCCTCAAACACTCTTTATTTCTATAATGCTTGTATGAGCTCTGACTCCAGCAAAATATCTGAATTTTCTTAGCAGTGGGTGACCATTACTCAAATAGAAGTTGTCTAATATCATTTGAGACACTGGAGGGAAATAAGAAATCTCTGTTGGGCTGGCAACTCTGTGGTAGCTGGAGACCAGACCAGTGAGAGGTTTATCTGATATTTGATGTGGCACAAAATGCTAGTCTCTGGACAACTGAATTTTATGCAATGTGTGGATAGTTTGATTCACCTCATCCAGAAGAATAAAACTAAAATGAGGCAAACAAATTTTGCTTTGAAAGCACCTATTTCTCTTCACAGATACAAAAGTGGCCTATGCAGTATCTCAGCTGCAAATATCTGATATCGAGTGGTATGAATTCCACCCAGGTGCTTCTGCAAGACTGGCAGGTGGTGGAGAGGCATATATGAGAACTCTGAGGTCTGAAAGTCCATACAGCACAAGATGCAACAGTCGATGTGCTGTTCCACTTATTTACACTGGACAGTCCTTCCTTTCTTCCATGTCCTCGCTTGGTGCAATAACATCAGATAACAAGGTCATGAGAGCAATTCAGTAGCTATTTCAGTTCCTCCTCACAAGGTCATGGGTTGTGCTGCAGCTCACTGCACGTTAATTAGTGGTACTGTTTTCCTGGTTTATTCTATTTGCTTTGCCATAAAATGTTCAGCTCCTAGAGGCAATATTTCTCTCCTCTTGCCCTGCAAAGTAATTAAAGCAAACAGGTCTGTGCTATGTCTACTCCAGCTGCCTGGCTTTATTAACCTTTTCCATCTCACTTTTAAGGGAAAGAACAGGTTAAGTTCCAACTGCTGATGCCAGACAAACATCTAGATGGAGTGCAATATCAATGCACAAATACAGAAGGTTGTAAAAAAATATTGTCAGCCTCCAGACTGTGTGCACGTATAGTGTTCAACCTCTTATGATTAACAGTTATCAAACATCAAAAAATTGTTTTTCCTGTAGAAACCCAATGCTTGTGTATTCTGTGCTATGGAGGATGTGAGGAAAGTTGTCTGATGCTAGATTGGCTAATTGGCACCCTTCAAGTACCCCACTGACAATTAACATGAGTGAATAGTCTTTACAACCAGACAGCCAGCTACATCTGTCACACAGAGTCCCATATCTGTGCCATGATAGACTGGTGCACATAACTCTTGCATGAAGTGTTAGAATCAACTCATAAGATATAATATAATAGACAATAGGCTATAAGACATAATCCCATAAAATGAAGAGCACTGGGATCCTGTTCAGTTCCCAGTACATTCCAGGGTAACAGTTGGGAGAGGTGGGAGAAGAAGATGCAAATTTCCTTTAGCTGAGTAGACCATGTAGCCAAGGGCTGTACTCATTGGTACAAAAAGACATTTTAATGGTGAAATACTGGAGAGTTTCTGTATCACCACATAGCAGTGAGTTTAGGGGAAGGCAGTCCAAATGAAAATAAGCTTTTATTTGAAAATTATGGGATCCACTTTTCCCACGTGGGAAAAGAGAGAGCTGACCTCTTCCAAGGCCAAACTGAAATTCAGCATGGCTTTAAGGAAAAAAGAGAACAACAGCAAACAATCTGTGTCCTGTGAAGTTGAAAAATGTAATTAGACACAGCTGATCTCTAATAATTTTGTGCCACAGGGCTTTGGGAGCCCTTATGTAACAATCAGAAAGAGCTTAGGCCAAATGAGTGCTACTTAAAAGACAGGGGAAAAGAAAGATTGCCATGCAAGTTCATGGCTGCAGAGGCCACGAGCTTTTAAAGGGAAGAGAATTGCATTGTTTTCTGCCTGAACTGCCTCTGCAATTGCTAAACACATTCAGTACAGCCCACCTGACAGGGCGCAGTGCTGGGGACACTTTTTCCTTGCTCTGCTGGTTCATTAGAAATGTGAACTCATTGGAAATGGTGAGAAAAAGTGCAAAATCGTGCTGGTTCACCAGCTTAGGCAGTGGGAGCACTGACCTGAGTCTGAAGGCCTTGTCCCTGCTTGCATGACATTTATGCCTTTGGTGTTGAACACCCACTGCAAATCTCACCCTTGTTAACATTTTCAACTTGTTGACCCTGACTTGGGTTTAATACATGGAAACAAATCTACAGAGAAAACATCACTAGCAAACTCCTGGTGTTGTTTCAAGCTGACAGACTGGGAGCTTTTAAAGGGCAATGTCAGACAAGGTTACACTTCCAGGTATTTCAAAAACAAGCCCCCCGGGAAAAAAAGGAATGGAAATGTGTGCGTGACCAGGTGTTAAGCAAGCTGCACATGGCCTTGCTGAAAGCAGCTGTCATGTTAGCTAGCTTTACCTATTTGTTATGTAGATGTTTCCAGATGAGTTCATTATCCCACATTTTGAAATCAAAATGGTGAAAAATAGATGTTTCACAGTTATCTTACATCAGCCTCGCTTTAGATGTGTGCTTTGGGAAGAGACCCTTATCCTCTATTCAGTGAACTTCAGCAAACCTTATTAAGGACCATAGGACCTGGCCAGTTTAAGTCTTGCTCCAGGTACCAAATTTATTCTCTCAGGCAGAAAGATCTACTGCAAGCATTCTGTCGAACTGTGCTGGTGGTTAGTCCTCCTAACTAAAGAACACTGTAGAGGTGATAAGAAGATAGTAGTCATGGGTTGGTGGTTGGACTGGATGATCTTTTTGGTCTTTTCCAACTTTAATAGTTCTATGTTGGAACTAGTTACACCTGCAGAGATTAATCTGCCTTCTTTGCTGCTGCTGGTGAGTTGTATACTACAATGACGGAGTGGCTTAGGGACTTACAGAGGTCCCTGCCAACTTAAACCATTCTGTAATTCTCTCTGCTTTGTACTTTTCCTTGGAGGAATACTCCTCACTGCAATTTCCTGTATCAAAGCTCTAGTTTGATCTTGACCTTGATCTGGATCTCAATCCCACTCTTTCATCTTCCTTCACACCCTTCCTCTGCCATCTCCTTTCCCCTTGACTTTCTCCCTCATCTCTGAACTTCAGTGCTCTAGCTCAGCTAGGCACCAGCCAGTGGTCATGAACAACACAAGGTAAAAAGCATTTCTTCCCATGTCTCCTCATGCTTGGCACCCTTGTGACATGAAGAAAAAGCAAAAGGGAGGAGATGTTCTCTATAACCATGGTGAAGACATAGCAGCCTAGCTAAGATGAATGAATGAAGGAAGGGTCAGATATATTTGTTTAACATCCAGTCTATAAAATGCATTACATCTTCCAGGGGTCACCATGAGGCTGCAGACATATCTTGTGAAGAAGGATGCCACACATGGCTGACATGGAAGTGTCTGGTGAGGATATAATGTGCTTAGTTGAAATGGAAAAGTTACATGTTACATGATAGCTGCAAATCTCTCATGCAAGGGATGGTTTTCAAAGCCTTATATTATTGCCAAATGTGTGTGAATTTTGTTTTAGAAATAGACTTGACTCCAAATTGCAATTTTTCCTTTTATTTTTTTTCACTTTTTTTCTTTAACTTGGGCATAGCAAAATATTTTCCCTTAACTTATTTGTGGAAACTCCTGGATCATGTTCGCTCCTTCTATTTAAATCAAGAGACTAAACCCCTATGTAGGATCTTTCTGCCCAGATAATTCAATATTAGCATCAGCATTAAAAAACTGAAATGGATTGTTTACACTGAAAGTGTCAGGAAAACTTATCTATGTTGGGACTCTTCATATGCAGACTAATGTTTAATAAAGAAGGAAGGCTAATTGCCACGACAACCATACATCTATGTCCTAACCAGCACCATGCACCTCCTGTTTCCACTGATGGCAGCCCACTGTTTTCTTTCATCCAGCCAACAACAGCTTCCTGCACTTTTGAGTGACTCAACTCTTCCCTGTCCCAATCTGTCACCTACTGCACGCCAATGAAAAGAAAGGTTTCCCTGAACCTGACCAAGCAGTGCTGCTTTACAGAACTTACCTTTTTCTTTCAGTATTTGTTACCAGAAAGTTTGTTATCCTACGCTTTCTTCGTCTTTCTCTAGCAATGTCTTCATGATAAGCAATGACACTGCTCTCTCCTAGACATCACAAGCATCTTCATTCCTATCTTGCAAAGCTCCATGCGGCATGGACATTGTGTCCAAGATGCCATTTGAATGAAAGAAGAGGAAACACATCAGATCACTAAATAGGCCTTTTGAAGTCACTGCTTTGCAGAAGAATGAATCCGGGTGAAAGATGCCCAGGCTGGATCCTCTGAGTTCAGGATCCTCCTCAATGTTACAGCTCATTTACACCACTGCTCTGTGACTTCTCCCCAACCCCATCTTCCTCCACATCTGCAAGACCCACCTTGCAAAGGACAGCTCAACCAGACCTGCTGCTTATGGACAAGGTTTTCACTAGGGATCATCAACTCTGCAGGCGTGCAAAAAAGCAGGGTGAACTTGCAACCAGTTGGCTCATTCTTGTGTTTGGTGCATGTAGTTAGGGATGAGCACACGTCAAATCCCAACCAATGGAAAAGCTAACAAGGTAGCAACTTGTGGAAATTGTAGAACCATTGCATTATTGGAAGGGACCTATAAAGGTCACCTAGTCCAGACTCCCTGCAATAAACAAGGACATCTACAGCAAGATCAGAGTGCACAGAGCCCGGTCCAGCAGATATGACATACTCCCTGGCTGTCTTTCTACAATAACTGGAATCTTGACTATGTAAGGTCCTTTTTTAGACTTCTCAACTTAGTATCTCCAGCCAAATACTAGAGAAAGCCTGGCTGTGGAGAAGTTTGTGATCTTCACTGACGAGGCAAGAAGGAGGCTGGGTTTAATAACAGTGTGTGCAGAAGTGGCCAATCACGTCAGCTCATTTTGGCTTTGATTCATTTGGAACATTGGTCCATTTTCATCACAGAAGTGAGGTCTACAGAGATTGAACTGCTTCATGTGGGGAGTCTGTGGACACACCAAAGAAGGAGAGATCTCCTGGGGCCTTCTCTAATGGCATAATCACCAGATCTTCATGCCTTCTGTGCTCTGACTATTTGCCTTCCAGCTGTCTTGCACACTCAGGGTTGAGGAAGGTTGAATACATTTGGATAGCATATGGCACAAGCTGAATCCCTTTCAAGTTTTTGGCCTAATCTTGTGATGTCCCTTTTTGAAGTTTCAAATTAAGTGGGACTAAAATTTTGCTACTTTTGAAAAATCAGATTTGTTTTCATCTTCTCTCTGATGCTTTTCTTCCTGGTTTTGATCAGATGATGGTGTGGAAATTATGAATATTTTCAATGAAGTTCTGGTATGATATTCAGTCACAATAGAATAATAGTTCCCCTCTTTCTTTTCAACATCTATTTATCTATCTATCTATCTGTCTGTTTATCTATCTATCTCTTTGACAGAGCATTTAGATTGACAGCAATGCTACCTTTTCTTTCCTACCCCTATCTAGAAATTCAAAATGATGATTTAGCTTAGTAGAGGGCCATGGAGGTGAGTCCAGCAGAGAAGAAAGAAGACCTTGAGAAAAGACAGTGGTATGATTATGCCTCAGCCAAATCCAATTTTAATTTCCTCAAAGTAGATGTTCTAATTTGTAAATTACTGTTCTGCAATAGAGATCCTATGTCCCACGTGTAGTTAAAATATAAATAAGCCTGTTGGGATCAGGCGTGAGCTTATAAAAGCAGCAAACCACATATGTCCCTTTTCTTGCATTCATAGTTTGGGTTGAACTCCTCTGATTTTGGTTTGTACTAAAACCTTCTACCTTTCCAAAAAAAAAAAAAAAAAAAAAAAGAGGCTCCCACAGTGTCTTTTTATTTTTATATTTATTTTTTTCTATAACTGGAAGGAACATGGCCTTGTGTTTGGGTGGTCAAATATAGTTTGTGCACCTTGGAAGCAATCAAGGGTTGTTATTTTTTTTCATCTATCTTTCGAAATAGATGAAAACTCCCAAGAACTCCCTCAGTGCTGAATTCACAGGCTGTCTGGAATTTAATTGTGGGGTGAACATGGAACATTCTTCCTGGAAAAGGAGATGATGAGATGGGGTAGTAAAGATGGTTAACCAGAAAAGCAAACAAAATCAGCCATAGACGTTTATTAGCATTTAAAATAGAGCCTTGTCGAGTAATATGTGTGTGTGAGTGTATGTGTTAGAGGAGGAGGGAATTTTCATAACTGGGTGTTTGAGGGAGGGAATGACAGCTGTTCAGGTTGGACAAACAAGGGCAAGATGTACCCTGTAATCTTCATAATGAGAGAATCTGGAGCAGGAGCCTTGGGATCTCAGGCACACTTGATGTGATGGGCTGCCAAGGAAATGGAGTGGCCACATTAAGCACAACTTAAGTTAGCATAGCTGAGGCAGCCATTGTGGACAGGGAAGAAATGTGGATGATAATATGTGTGAAAAAACTGTTCTATTTCCCCACAAGCATTGACAACCATATCAAAATATCAAAACCAGTCTTAATTAATAGATCTATATGTTTATCTGTCTCTCTTAACACTTGAATGCTAAAATTTGTGCACGCACACAAGTAAATTGCATTTTTTTTACAGAACTAAACAAGCGAAGAGGAAAAATTAAAATTTGCAATGAAATACAATAAGATTGGAAAATTCCAGTGAAGCAAAAGGAAACGTGCCTAATTTCAGAACCAGATCTCAATGCCATTTTGATTTAGTTGGGTTGCTGCTTTGCAAGAAGACGTGAAGTTGCAGGGATCAGGAAGCTCTGGCTTAATTTTGATTCAACCTGTATCTTCTTTGAAGTTGATAATTATCTTATCTACCCTGGTACAGGGCTGTAAGAGAAAAACTCATATGGTAAGTGCTGAAAATGAGAAGGGTGGGATTAGACCTGAGATGGGAGCAGGAGGTGAAGTGAGACAACGAGGCTGCTCACATGTTCACAGGGGAAAACTCCATCCAAGCATCCATGGAAAAGATCATTGTTACCTGTGCATTTAGGAGGGATGTTAATAATGAACAACTCTCATATGGCAAAAATTGGGTGCAATGCCTCTCTGTACTAGATGGAGGTATTGTAGAGAGAGTTCTGAAACTGAACTATGTCTAACAATGAGAGGCTTGCATTCATGATTTCTGAGCAAGGAGAGCTGGCATCAGTAGCAGTGACTTGGGGGTATCTCTGCATTATGTCTGCTGAAATTACAGGGAAAGAGATCTGATGTTGAAAAAGCTGAGGCTCTGCATTACTAAAAAGTATTTAAGACTGGGCTGCCTAAACTGATTTCCCACACATCACTCATTCCCTTGGAAAAGACTTTTTTTTTTTTTCATTTTTTCCCTTAATCAAAATCTCTACACAAGCCAGATCGGGCTCTGACCTTACTGAAAGCATTGCAGATCTTGATTTTTAAGTCCAGATTTATGCCACACATCTCAGTGCAGTTATTCTCTTTGCAGATCCATCATAGGCAGGAACCTGTCTCTGTTGCTTTTTATTATTAATATTCTTCCCTCTTTTTTTTTTTTTTTTTTTTTTTTTTTTCAGAGCCAAAGCATGAAGAACTAGTCTCCATAGACTGTGCTATACCAAGGAATTAATATGTTCTCCTTCTCATTTTCTGACATTACAGTATTGAAAACCAGCCTGAACAGCTGTCTAGCAAGGACTGACTTTAATTGTGCTTGTCTAAACTTGTTAATGAGAACGTTCATTTTAAAAGCCTAAGAAAATACTGAAATAAACAATCCCTCACTTCTTCTCATAGTCCACTCCTTTATTCAATAGCATCAGGCTTTTCTTTCGATCCCTTTCCCTTCTCCTTTGTCTATTCCTGTTACCCACTGTGTATCTGTCAAAGTCATTGTTTGCCAGCTATAACTCTTGAACTTAGTGCACCATGGTTGGCATATCTGTACAAAATACTAATGCATGGTGTGTGGCTAGAAAATTGGAGGATGGAAAGTGCTCATTTGATTGAAAAAAAACCCTGTTATTACTACTATTATTATTTTTTTTATTTTTATTATTAGCCTGTCAGGTACTGGTTATCTCCCAGCTAGGAGCCATCATTAAGTCCCAAGGAGTTTTCATGGGTATTGCAATTATTCTCCTTTATGAAAGGACCCATTTTTCCATTAATTTTTTCAGCATGTTGCTTTCTCTTTCCTACCTTCCTCCCAACACCATATTGACCAGCTTGTTCACTGGTACATGCAGAGACCTGCAGGCAAGGAGGCCATGACCTCTGTGGCATTCAGACCTGTACTTAATACAATGCCTATTAACAGTCTTTCAGATTCTTCTCATCAGGCAGCATTTCCCTTTTTAATTCCCCAAATATGAAGCTTATGCTGTCTTTTTTTTTTTTTTTTTTTTTTTCTGTATATTTATGAAAACAATTCTCACCGTTTTACGGTGCTGGGAATCTTTTCCATGCCCAGCTGCTCAAAGGCTGAATAGACACTAAAACCATCATCGTGTCTCCCGTATTTATTTGAACTCCAGGAGTTCTGATCACTTTTTATTCAGAAATAGGTCAGAGCAGGGCTGGTGCTTCTCTTTCCCACCGTACGCTTTTACACACAGACATTTCACTTCGTGCAGCTTCATTTCCTGTGCTCTCTCTTACATGCCTTTTGGCACAGGCAATTCCCAGCTCTCCTTTTTCACAGGGTATCATTTTGGATTGCTGGTGGCTACCCAGGACTCCTTACCTCTCCTGTCCCCGTGCCACTCACCCTCTGTCCTCACAGACGGACCTGGCACTTCCCAGTTGAGTGAGATCTGTGAATTTCATTCATGCCTGTGTGCATTCCTCTGCCAGATCGCGAACGAGGACGTGAACTAACGCTGATCCATATGGATATTCCACTAAACTGCTTTCCCGCAATGCCATGTCATATTACGCATGATTCATTGCCCTCTGTTCTTTGTTTTCAGCATTTCAGTTAACGATCAGGATATGCGGCTGCTCACAGAGAGGCTGATTTTAATTGAAGTGGCAAGAGCAATTTCATGAGACATTGTCTCACATGCTTTGGTACAGAGCAGATATTTTATATCTACTATAATCACTTTAATCTTGTTATTCTATTATAACGCAGCAAAGATTGAATCCACATGCATCTGAACTTGATCTATCTGTTTATACTCATGGCAAGTCCATGAAAAACACAACTAACTCAAAACAGTAGCTTTACTTCTTTTCCCTGACACACTCACTTGTTACAAAGGAGATGGAGGCTGAGCAGCGGCCCAGTAAACGTACAAGGGCTGCTCCAAAAGTAATGCTTCCTATTTTATTATGTTGGCACATTAAATTTGAGCTGAATGTTGGTGGGATGGCAGTAGAGGTTGAACCTTCCCACCGGTGTTCTGTTACACTTTTTTATCATGGCAGCAGAGGGGCAGTCTGACAGAATGGAGCAAAGGGGTGGCACTGAACTCCTCCAAGTGGAAAAAAAGTCACCTATTGACATTCATCATTGCTTGCCAAATGTTTAAGGAGAAGAAACAGGGGATTTGAGCATACTGAAAGTTGGAATGCATGGGCAACATTTTCCTAGCAATGGCACATCATAGCACCTGTAAAACAGCAGGCCACAGCTGCTGGTGCAGATTGTTACGAGCGTGGCACAAAGGCTCTTGCCCATCACTAGCAAAAATGCATAGTGGAAGGTGGTGACTATATTGAAAACCAGTGTTTTGTAGGTGAGAATTGGCTCTATCAAAATAGTGCTACTGTGCTCTTTGCACATCAGTCGTAGTTTCCATGAGAATAAATAGGAGGCATTACTTTTGGAGCAACATACGTAGAAGGATGATAGCATTTCCATTACGTGATACAGCAGGCAATCTGCACTTGCCTACAATAAACCAGTCAAGTAAAATCCTTTTAAAACTCTTCCCTCATAAATACAATCTGATTTTCAAAATAGGATTAAATTCAGTGTGAGTATGTTTTTGTGAGTGGAGAGAATTAAGTCAAAAGATCACCAAATAGATAGCAGAAAGCACAGGCTGTATAGGAAAGAGAGAACATGTTTTCTTTTAATGCAACTAACATGATCAGATTTCTTACTTTTTAATGGAAACCAGTTCTTGCTCGCGTATCCTAACTTCTGTGTCTTGCTCTAAGAGCTCATCTTCTGCTCAGTGTGTCAGAGGTTAGATTGGGGTATGGCACCTGTTGCCTTTATGAAGTTCTGCCTTACCATTTCCTGTGCTGCAGTGATAATGGCAAAATCTCTTTTCTTTTCTGTTTTTTTTTTTTTTTTTATAAAGGTTCGTATGCATTTTTGTTTGACCAAAAAATTAAAATCTCTCCTACCCATGGAACTGGAACCAAAATGAAGTATAAAGTGACAAGTTTGTAAGCAAAAGCTATACTTGTCACTCTTCCCCTTCCCTCATCTGTCACTCTTTCTCACGGGGTAACGATGGGATGGTCAGCTGGGTGCTGTCCTCTGTCCTTCATTTCATCACATCTTCTGCCAACTAACCTTCAAGGGAATAGGCTTCAAGAATGGAGATCAAATAAGAAGCAGGAAATGTGAATAAAAGGCTTGATTTTCTGTTCCCAAGCCAATGGAAAAGATGTCTTCTAACTTATGAATGAATCAGATTTGTGCTGGAAGCCATTTACAAGGAATGTATTCTTGGTCTCTTGCTCCACACTAGTCAAAGCAAAGACACCTACTGATGTCAAGCTGCATCTAGGCCACCACTGTTAGACTAACCCTAATGTTGATCCAGGACCTCAGCATGAATGATTCACAAGTTTCATTAGAGTACAAGGTCTGTTGAAACCTCCAAACCATTTCTCTGGAAAGCCAAGAGTGTATTTAGATTTAATAGACATCTGTATTTGGATTCAGATTGCATTCTTAGCTATATTTCTCTTCCTCGTGCTTTTAAATCTCCAGAAAAGCATAACTTTTAGAAAGGAAAGCTACATTCCTGAACAGCCAAGATGAAGATTTACAAGCCAGATGGTAACACTTACAAAAAGATAAATAAGGAAGAATGATGCAAGTTATTTTCTTCTTCTATTTTGGTGTGAAAACACTACCACACCTTCCTCCTACATACATAGGCTACTACACACTCATTAAATCCTCCTGCGTTAATTAAACACTCTTCTGTAGCAGCACTTTGGAAGATACACCTTCTGTCATTAGAAAGCAAAAGGATGTGTTCATAAAGACAATAATAGGAATGGACTGCAAAATACTTCCTTCTGTCACCCCAAGTAAGGTTCTGGGTTTCATTAAATAAATTATTAATTTAAAAAAAAAAAATGCAGCAAAAAACAAAACAAAACAAAACAACAACCCTGACGTTATTTCTTTTTTTAAATATCTTTTTGCAGCCAATAGTTTATATTTTCAGTTTATAGCCAATGAATTTTGGCAACTGAAATCCAAAACCATTAATGATTTTGAACAAAAGAAAACAAAAATCAATGAGCAAACTCCTCAAAAACCTTTTTCTCATAATACACATTTTTCTCCTCCAAAACAGTTTAGGATTAAATGCTTCATTTTGCAAATGCCAGTGTTTAGTTTATAAAACCAAAACAACCTTCATTTTTGGCTACCATACGTTGCTTTCACGAGAGGATCAGGGCACATCTGGGACTGGAGAGCTCTGCTTAGGACCAGAGCTCACTGCTGTATTTTGTTGTGCATTGCAAAATCAGTCTGTGGCTCATCATAAGGGAAAATGAGTGGAATTATGGGTCTTGTGTAATACAATAAATCCAATTGAATGGTCTAATAATCTCTTTTGGCCCTGGCATTTATGAACTGATAAAACATGAGCATTGTGAACATTGCCCCTGCTAGATGACCTTTAAAGCTCCCTTCCACTCGAAGGATTCTACGATTCTGTGATTTGCAGTGATACTGAGAGGACCATTATTTCCTTCCATGCTGCTTCCATGCTCTCTTTGCATGCTGTTCATCTGATGACACGCAGATGTGTGAATGTAAATTGAAGAATCCCACTTCAGTGGTGCTCAGAAAACACAAAATGTTGGAAAGCAAAGCCACATCCAACTGAGCATCTCCTTGGTGTGTCCTAGTGCCACTTGCTGTTTGGAGTAATTCTGGGAGTAAGAAAGATCACGCCATTCAGCTTCATCTTAATCACAGTAGACCTTCCTGGTACAAGCAGAGTAACAGAATTAGAGGGCTGTACTATCTTGAGTCAATGATTTGCTAAAAAGTGTAAAAATCTGTGTACACTCATTGCAATTTCCTCCACGCAAGGTTGTTCCATATGTTCATCTTCCAGGGGCCCAGATGTTTTTAAGCTGTCAGTGGCTTTTGGGTAGTCAGAGTATTTTAATGACTGGTCTTCAGCAAAGAAATGCTCCTTCAAAAGATGCAAAACTAAGTCTGATCATAAGAGCACTCATAGTTTTGTGTGCTCTTCTCAAAACTAAATTTGAGATCACAGGAGGAATCTACAAGGGTTTAGTAGTAAATCTCACAGTCACCTCATTGATTGCCCATTGCTTCACTTAGTAGGATGGCTCAGACTTTACAAAATGCAATCATGTGGGAGGAAATTAAAAGTGTAGCCTACCGTAAGCACCCAAAATATACTCCTGAAGACCCTCATGAAAACAAGAGGTTTGGATAGCAGTTTTTCGGATGTGCCCTCGAACTGAAAATACGCTGTGAAAAGGGTCTGAGTAAATGATTTACCCTTAAGGCAGCTTCATATCACATGAGTGGTGGGCATGTTCTGTCCAGGCAAAACTAAATCAAGTCTGAAACAAAATCCCCAAACCACGTGTAGGGGAGTTAGAGGGGCCAGGTCAGTGTTTAGGTATTGTACTATGAGACGTGTTTTACTGGGGAAATATTGATGGTACGTAGACGATTGGACTGGATGATCTTGGAGGTCTTTTCCAATCTTGGTTATTCTATGATTAATCTCTTTCTTGCATCAAATAAATTATTACTCTAATATATAAAGAGACTCAATTTTTCAACCAAAGAAAACGTGTCTGTATCTGCTCAAAACTGTCCAGAAACACCAACAGCAATATTTCTACAGGTCAACCTTTTACCAATAGGCTAAATTCAGTATAGCATACTTCAAAGACTGCTCTTGTCAGAACTCTATCTGCCTATGAGGCATAATTTGGCATTTCTGTGCTGTCCCTGTGGAGATGTTTTGCTATTTAAAGTCTACAGTAACATGGATCCCCTGGCACTGTGTTTTTGTGTGATGTGAATGACCTGACGTGACACTGATGTCCCTTGCACAGAAGAGGCTTGCTGCCACACAGCCTTGTTGCACGTCCTCCTTCTCAAAGCTGTTGTCATTTCAGAATGTCACTGCAGTCAAAAAACAGTTGCACTGAACTCCTTGCATCTTTCAGACAGAGCATGGAAACCTTCGTGTGGAAACCAAAGAAGAAACAAAACACACAGAGAAGCTTCAAATAGACATTCCTACCTGAATATGGAATAAGCTCTTCTGTGAAGCTCTTGTTTAGGGCATTTGAGGGCAAATGCATGCATAAACCCATTAAACATAAGGGACTGTTGGATCATTCCTTAAATATTACTGTTTCTTATAGTGGCATCTATGCCATAAATCACTGACACTCACAGTGATCAGGCTAACATGATATTATCTGCAGAAAACAGAGATTACTGATGAACTCAGACTTGTTTGCCATATTATATGCAATGAATCAGTGATATTTCTCACAGTCTGTTTTATTTGCCCATTGATAGGGACCTTTCCTTGGGAGATTAATAATGATCAAGCTCAACTTTAGGGGTCTTGTTCTGAAATCCTACCTCATTTTTTTTCTTATCCTAAGTGCCAGTGCAGTAGTGTATTTTAAACTGTATGAGAAGCAGTCTGATAACCTTTCACCTTTTTTGAAAGAAAACCAATATTAAAAAATCTCTTTAAAGCTGGATTGGTAAGATAAGCCATTTAAAAATATGGCAAAATTGAATGTTCCAGGTAAAATGCTTTTCTTTCCCTCAGTCGATTGATGATAGATAAAAACAAATAATTTATCTACCTCTAATTTTTCTTCTATCCAGCTTATAGCCTTTTCCTAAGTAACACTCCTTTTTGGCTACTGCAACTTCTCCTTTATTTTTAGACCTTCAAGCAGGATGAAATCTCCACAGCAAATTTAAAAAAACAAACAAACAAACTGAAACATGGAATTACTGATCATTTTGGAGAAAACTGAGGCCCATCTCCCCCCCAAAACGTCCAGCTTTAATCTATATTTTCTGCCATGTCCCTCCCTCTTCCATCACATTTTTGGCTTTCTGAGGTCTGCAGTGCTCCATTTGCTGACAATGCCTAATCTTTCTGCCTCTGTCCTAATGCCATCTGTAGCTGCCAAACAAGCTACACAAAGACATAAACCCCAGCCTTTTCCCTTTCACTCAGCAGGGAGCTCCATAAAGATTCCCTCATTAGCAAACACAAAGCTGCCAGCAATGCTCTGTAACAGCTCCCCTTCGTGAGAAGCTTTATGGCTACAAATGAAGGCTGATCACAGGCCAGAATCTCCCCAAATAAGATGCAAGATTTTCCCTAGCTGTAAAGAGACCACAAGCATGTCTGTGTTGTCTCTCTGATCACTGCACTCCGGATTGTAATTACCTATGCATTTAAATTCAAATGATTGCAAAGAGAAAAATATCCATTGCCCGCAAAGCACCACAAAGCATCAGCACTGCTTGTGCATTATTTATAACACAAGGAAGAGATGTATCTGCTTCAAGCTGTTCTCTGGGTGAGATGTTCTTGTAAAGTTTAATCAAGTTGTTCATCACTTGCAAGAGACTGCTGAAACTGTGCTGTAGAACCATGTCCCAAAGTGCATTTTTGGGATGAAATAGCAGCATACATAGCTGGAGCACAAAGCTATAAGTGTAATTTTTATATATATATAATACATAGATAAATATAAACGTGAACGCTACTTAGGAAATTGCTATGAGCTGCATAAGAAACAAATTAGGTGTAGCTGGGTTATTCTATTTTCCCAAGAAATACCTTTTGGTGTTCAGCCAAAATTCAGACTCCTTGAACTTCAGAAGATCATCAGCAGAATATTTCCTACCTGCAACTTCAAAGCCAGTAGATCATTCAAAGGAACATCTGAGGCTAATAGATAACCTAGCTGGAGATGTCCCTATTCATTGGGAGTTGGACTAGATGGTCTTTAAAGATCCCTTCCAACTCAAATGATTCTATGATCCTACGATTCTATGTTTGTGTCTACATGAATGCATGTGTTCATGTATGTGTCTCCTAATGATACGCTGACACTTACTTGAACATATCTGGGATCACAGAATGGCCAGGGTTGGAAGGGACCTCAAGGATCATGAATCTCCAACCCCCCTGCCACATACAGGGCCACCAACCTCCCCATTTAATACCAGACCAGGCTGCCCAGGGCCCCATCCAACCTGGCCTTGAACACCTCCAGGGATTCAGTGACTTAAACAGATGAGTGAAACTGAGAAACAACCATCAAGTGTGTCCAAGAGTTGGGAAGAGAGACACGTGAGACAAAATCCACAGAAGATACTTAAATCTAGATCTCACAACATCAGAGCTGTTTTCTCATCACAGGCTCCTGTAAGAAGCTGAATTATTATCTGATTATTATTATACCTGATTTTACTGTATCAATTGCAATGCATCTTTGCTATCAAATGTATATTCAGGAAAGTAAAAGATTTAAAGTTGATGCCATTCCAAGGGTTCAGGGAGAAGGAAATCATAACATAATCTCCCAGGTTTTGACCAACTCTTAGAGAATCCAAACAATTAATTAATGAAAGTGCTGTATTTAAGCTTTTAAATAACATTTTTAAATGAGACATTTTAATCTGGTCTAGTGGGAGATGTCCCTGCCTATAGCAGGGGGGTTGGAACTAAGTGATCTTGAAGGTCCTTTTTAATTCTGTAATTCCCTATAATTCTGTGATTCTATGATTCGCACAGTATTTAGAATTGAAATCATAGTATTTATAACGTAAAAGATTATCATAGCATTTTAGACCTGGAGAAGCTGAAAAAAAAAAAAAAAAAAAAAAAGTGATTCGGTCAAGGGAAACCTTGGACAAAATTGAGGGTTCTCAAGCCTTTAGGGTAGGTTTTACTTTCATACACTACTTGGCCTTTTAAAGACAGCTCCCACCCTGTTTTCTCCAGAGACTCTGAAGAGCTCAACAAGACTACGAACTTCAGGCCAAAGTGAGTAGCCAACTGTAGGGCTTGGTGCTGGCCTGAATGAAATCTTGGCTCTTTGCACTTAGCCTGGAAGGGAAAAGGGCTCCTTTTGAAAATTAAATTTTGATGTGCCAACAGATTGCTTAGTGCTCGCACAAAGGATGCTATCTTGCCATGACACATTCATGAAATAACTCAAAGTTTTACTACCCAAGTAATTTTCCAAACAGCAATAAAATATCCCAGTATCGTACACACCACCTCCATTTATTCCCTTTTCTCAGCCTTGCACCTCGTTAAATTTTGGTTGGTGCCCAGAAGAAATCACAGGACATGAAATTGCAGCAGTCAGTCTTAAAGGATACTAAGCAAAACTTTAGCTTTGGCTTTGCTTTCTGTATATGTCAGTATCAGGGATTGAACTCCGGAATTTATTTTAAATGTTTCAGAGAATGTATGCAACAGTACCACAGTAATTCTACAGAGCTGAATAGCTCATTCCATACCTTCATTTCAGGAAGAGTTCCATCTTCATCTCATTAGAAGTTGTACCTTCAGTAAGAATATTTCCAAATCAAGAGAACTTCTGGGAAAACAAACAAACAAACAAACTTTTCCATTTATTTGTTATCCTTTGAAGAGAAATTTGGATGAAAACGACACATTTAAAAGAAACTGAAATGGCAGGATAAAACCTTTTTGCTGATTGCTGTCGTACCTTTAGGTCATGTTATGACATTAAAGCCTTAAAGAGATGTTTGTAAGTAGACAGCAAGAACGTTGTTTGACATTGCATGAGACCTACTTATAAATCCTCTTTCTAACCATCCTGTCCTTTCAGGAAAGTGGAAAAGATTGAAAACAGAGTTGGTAGTTTGCTTGGTTGGTTTTTTTACACTGAAGAAAATATTTTAGCAAGAGTTGAACTTGGAGGCTTTTATTCCTATGGATCCCTTGAAGTGGAAGAACAACTTCTAAGAGTCTGTAGAAAGCAAGCTCATTGTCAGTAAAATTAATCCCACTACATCAGGGGTGGCAACTGCCCTGCAATATGTATTTGGGTCTATCACTAAGGAAAAGCTTACCCACTTATTGTGAAACTTCCTGACTGAGTTCTCCAGTCACCAGAGTAACAGGGGAAGTCGCAGCATTTTATTCTGAGTTCTGTTTTCTTTTCATTAAAATACCCTCGCAGTTTTCACTTTATTCCACTTAAAGCAAAGAATGATTTTTTCAAATGTCAATTTTTATCTTTTTTTTGGAAGGACTGGACCAGAAAATCATTTCCTGCCTACTTCTAAAAATACATATTTTGAAGCAAGCATCTTGCTTCCTCAAAATAAAACAGCATTAGATGTTTTACTCCAGCCAATAAAGAAAAAAAAAAACAAAAATCACATAAAAGCATTTTACAGACCTGCAGGCTGAATCTCAGACAGATCCTGTCTCATCCAGAAATCACGGCTATTGGAAATATTTGTTATGGCCTAAGTAGACCTGATACATATCTGCTAGTTGGAGAACGATTATTGAAGTCCTCAAGGACAAAATATAGGAACGGTATAAATCCGTTATCATAACAAAATAACAGAGGGAAGAGTAGGCTAAAGCTGTGAAGAGAAAACATTCAGATTATCAGCATACCTCCAAAGTATGAACAACGTGTTGGCATGTGACAACAGATGTTTGGCTGTAATAAGTTAGGAGGGTTTCAGTGAAAAATAGATGGGCTTTCTTTAGTTGTAGGAGATAAGAACATTCCTTGAGTATTGGTGACTCCTTCCTTCTTCCAGGAGACTTCTACATGTCCTCTTACAAGAGGGACGTGGTTTAGTGGGGAAATATTGGTGAATTTGGATTTAGTGGCTGTTAGCATAGAAAATGCCTGATTCTTCAAGTCTTCAAATCCTTGAATATTGGAAACCCTGGGCTTTCCAATACAAGAACAGTCACATTATGTAAGTTCTGTACATACCTGCCTGTACCTCCACAGCAGAGCATGAGTAGAGAAGAAAAGGATCTAGAAGAAAATCTTGGCTACGAAAATAGGTATTTTCATTCAATTTAAGTTCATCAGGAAGAGATGTACCTCTTGCAGAAGGTACGAAGTGGAATTTTGAAGAAATTCAGGTAGCTTTCCCTTTTTATTGTCACCTCTGCAAAACCCTTCCATGCCAGAAAAAGGAGATACTGCATAGGACATTGTTCTTGTATTAATTCTGCCACAAGCAAGAAATATCAGGAACCTAGTGAGAAAGATAACCTTGTTCCCATGAGACATTCTTGCTTGGCTATGTGGATATAATACACTAATTTCTGCCTGCTCTCACTAACATGGATCTAGTGTTATTTAGATGGAGTTCCTGAGAACACAGCTATGTTAGCTATGTTAGCTATGCACTTAATCAGAAAATTTCATAAAATTACAGTGTGTAAACTTTTCCTTAGCAATAGATCCTAACACATTTAGCAGGGCTGATGCCATCCCTGATATAGTGAAATTAATTTTATAGACAATGAGTTTGCTTTCTACAGGATCTTGGAAGTTGTTCCTCCACTTCAAGAGGTCTCCAAGCTAAGACTCTTGCTAAGATTTTTTCCTCAATGTAAAAACAAAACAAAAAAAACCAACTACCAACTCTGTCTTCAGTCTTTTCCACTCACAGTGTTTCCTGGAAGGACAGGATGGTTAGAAGAGGATTTATAAGTAGGTCTCATGCAGTCTCAGGCTGGATATTAGGAAATACTACTTCTCTGAAAGGGTGGTCAGGCACTGGAATGGGCTGCCCAGGGAGGTGGTGGAGTCACCGACCCTGGAGGTGTTCAAAGAACGTTTGGATGTTGTGCTGAGGGATATGGTTTAATGAGAACCATTGGTGACAGGTGGATGGTTGGACTGGATGATCTTATAGGTCTTTTCCAACCTTAGTGATTCTGTGATTCTGTGATTCTGTAATGTTCTTGCAGTCTACTTACAAACATCTCTTTAAGGCTTTAATGTCATAACATGACCTGAAGGTACGACAGCAATCAGCAAAAGGGTTTTATCCTGCCATTTCATTTTCTTTTAAATGTGTTGTTTTCCTCCAAATTTCCCTTCAAAGGATAACAAATAAATGGAAAAGTTTGTTTGTTTGTTTGCTTGATTGATTGTTTGTTTGTTTGTTTTCCCAGAAGTTCTCTTGATTTGGAAATGTTCCTACTGAAGGTGTAACTTCTAATGAAACGAAGCTAGATCTCCTAATGAAATGAAGGTATGGAATGAGCTATACAGCTTCATCACAGAACTCAACACAGAGATCCACCAAGTTCTCAGGGTGTTTTCTCTTAACTTAAATCTGAACTGGGTCCTGTCCAGAAGAAAGTTTACAGGTCATCTTGCATTCCAAACAGGAAAACTTTGCTATAAAATTTAATTAAACAGTTTATATTTTGAGCTACCTTATTATTTTTTTTTTTTCCTTAATTTTGATTTTATAATTTACAACTGTTTTTTGTTAAATGCTCAAATCCTTCCGGTAAACTTACAGCCTTCCCCATCGCTTCCAAATATACACATAAAGTAAAGAATGCTTCCCCTGTATTTAATTCATTATAAAACAGGATTACAAACTAGAGTTTTTGGGATGCCTTTTTTTTTTTTTTTTTTTTCCTCCAGCTGAGACATTCCTCATTTTATTATTTTCCCACATTTTTTAACTACTGTGTAAAGGGCCTCCATCTGTAGATGCATTTGAAAAAGACAGGCCACAAATTCTGGCTAGGAGTCCAACTTGTAAAATATCCCCTGACCTTTTTACAGAGGAGTACAGTCTAGCTATTTATATAGATCATTCTTCCTCTTCTTCGTTAGAAAAATAAAGAAAGATGCAAAAGAAGAAACAAGAAATTGGTGCAAAATGTGTTCTGCCAACTGTGCTGCAACAGGTAGATCTGGCATTTTCTTCACGGAGGTCAGCTTGTGCTGTTCCTTCGAAATCAGCAGTGTTCTGATTTACGCCGTCTGTGGATCCATCCTAAAGTAATAATCTGCAAAGCATCTGTAATTCATTTATGTGGGTATGGGTATTTTGTTTGGCTTGGTAACTTTCTTTTCAAAATGGATGTGTTGGATTACTTTCAGGGCTTTCCAGAAGTGCTCAAAATGGATCAGGATGGAATAGATGTAGGTGTTCTTTATGACCTTCCCCTGATCCTGGCTGGTCTGGGCACAAAGACATTCTTGTGGTATAAGCCTAAAGACTGTGTTTTCCAAGAATCACTTGACATGTGCACACACCTTGGAGAAGAGAAGGTGAACTTCTCAATGGAATTCACAGATGGGAGATGGTCGTGCTTCCCCAGGTCTCCACCAGGATGTTGTGGAATGGAGCAGGGTAAGGTGTGAAACTAGGCTGGCAGGATGGCACACTGATGACAGGCTTGGCTGTCTTATTTCCCCCACAGTCAGGAATTTGTGTCTCCTGTGTCAGCAGGGCTCCAGCTAGTACTAGACCTGAACTTATGTTAGTGGTGAAGCACAAGAGCTGTTAGCTGGCCACCAGTGCTCTGATTTTTCCAAATTTCCATGCTTCTGTCTAGGCACATCATATATGCCATAGGTCACTGGGCCAATTAATCAGGTGTGCACACAATGCAACGCATCATTGGAAATCTAGGAAATAATACTATAGGTTTTGGAATGTAGTTCTACGTACTCGTGGCACCTTATGCAATATCCCTTAACTCTCATATAGAGGATAGGGCTACGGGTTAACCCTATTTTAGGGAAAGAGCAGAGGCTTAGCAGTGGAATTTATCTGGCCAAATGTAGGCATCAGCCTCAAGGAGATGGCCAAAACTAGTCAGATGAGCCATACTTAAAAAATGTGATTCGTCTCCATCCATTGCAGAAGCAGCCAAGTGCAACTTGTGAAGCTGTAGACGTCTGCACTGCAGACGTACAAAGTTGGGTGAGATGAATCCCACCCAAAGTGAGTTGGCAGAGTCGCATGATGTGTCTGTGAAGAAACTGGGAAGAGGTATGCAGATCTCCCACATACAAGCATCACTGCTAAAGCACCTTCCTAATTGCACAAGTAGAGGGTAAGTTATGCACAGGGAACACATTTCTGGAAAGCACAAAGGGAAAAGCTTCACATACTAAAGGGTAAGCAGTGCCAGCATTTAATTTTAAGATCAAGTCTACTTCAACTGCTGAATGGTTCTCGCTGACCTGGGCTGCCAGGTGGCCTCATGTAGCCTCATGGTCAACTACATGAAGACTGCCTGAGGACTAGAATCACAGAATCACAGAATTGCCAGGGTTGGAAGGGACCTCAAGGATCATGAATCTCCAACCCCCCTGCCACATGCAGGGCCACCAACCATCCCACCTAATGCTAGACCAGACTGCCCAGGGCCCCATCCAATCTGGCCTTGAACACCTCCAGGGATGGGGCATCCACAACCTCCCTGGGCAGCTGTTCCAGCACCTCACCACTCTCTCTGTAAAGAATTTCCCCCTGACATCCAACTTAAATCTCCCTTCCCTCAGCTTAAAACCATTTCCCCTTGTCCTGCTGTCACTCACCCTTTCAAAGAGTTGATTCCCCTGAAGAAGCACAGCTGTAGTTAATGTCCACCTGTGCCATGGAAAAAGCCTTCAGCTGGCAATGATTTCTGACTGATATTAACCTGAACAGACTCTTTTTTCCCTTGAGAACCATCCAGTTCTGTATTGGTTTCAGCATCATGAAAAACAGGTTCTCTTCTGGTATAAATTCTGGTATAGAGCTACTGGAGAATGAAAAAGGAATCTAATAAGCGCAAGACTTAATGAGAGACCTAATATGCAGTTGTTATTTCTTTTTATTCTTTTTCATTTTCTTCTTAAGAAGCTGTCAATAACTTATTTACTTGATTATAAGTACAATATGAGAAGCCTTCATTCCCATCATTGAAAATAACTGCAAGCATGCAGTGCTAAAATTCTCTGGTTCTTTGGTGGATTGTCATGATAGCAGTAAACAACAGAAAACTTTTGTTCATTGCTTGCTATTCTAAGATGCAACTGCCCTGCTCACTTTTGTTCTGGAGATTGGTTACAGAAAATATTTCCAGAAATAGATCTAGGTAGCATCTTTCAGTGGATGCATTAGATTTCTCCGATGAAAATATCAGTGGGAATTGCAGGTGATGAGGTATTCTGTTTCATTAAACTTATCTAGAAGAACATCTCCTGCTCTAAAAACTAGCACAAAACACCTCTGTGAAAAATAAAGTGGCATTTCTACCTGCCTGGCTGGGAGAAAGAAAAGGCAACCTTGCAGTTTTTGTTCTGACCTAAATGATTATGGGTTTTTCCTAGGTCTCTTCAGAGTTGCATGCACAGAGATAGAGCTTGATTTCTGAAGTATTTGTGGCTTATCATTGATCACATTCAGTGCCTCTTAGGGTGTGAATGTATTGTTCCCAGAAGTTGGGTATTAACTTTAACTAGCCACTGGGTGAAGAAAAGGAAGAGGAAAGCTGCAAATTTGCTATATCTAGTGTTTGTAGGTACTTACCTCATTTACCTCATGTAAGAAATGCATTAAATGGCCATCCAAGGGATCCAAAAGAGAATGCAAGTCAATATTAAGATTTCCTTGGTGCCCTTCTCTTCCTGAAAGGGTTTAACTCCTACAGCTCACCTTCCCTTGCTGAAGCTGTGCCTCTGGATGTAAAGACACACATGACTTTCCCAGATCTACGAGGAGAACAGTGAAGGAGGAGGAGGATGAAGTGGAGGCTCAGGGAAGACCTTGTAGCTCTCTACAACTATTTGAAAGGAGGTTGTGATGAGATGGGGGTCAGATTCTTCACCTGCGTAACCAACAATAAGACTAAAAGGAATGGCCTCAAGTTGCACCAGGAGAGATTCAGGCTGGATATTACAAAAAATTTCTTCTCCAAAAGAGTGGTCGTGCTCTGGAAAGGGCAGCCCAAGGAGGTGGTTGAGTTACCGTTCCCAGAGGTGTTCAAGAAACATTTAGGTGTTGTACTGAGGTACGTGGTTTAATGGGGAAATATTGGTGGTAGGTAGTAGGATGATCTTGGAGGTCTTTTCCAACATCGGTGATTCCATGAGTCTATGATTCTGATTTCTAAATTCCTCTTTCTGGCCTGTTCCTGAATTTTGCAGGAAACATATAATGAGTAACAAAATAATCATCTGGAGAGTGTGGGTATGTGTAGAAGTTAATTGGTCTAAGTTATTTTCTCTGTTTTTTCTTCTTTTTTTTTTTTTTCTCCTGGTATTATTCTGGATTATTTTGAAGTAATTACACCCAAATATTGTTTAATCTGCAACAGCCTTGTTATCATCCAAAGACTGTACTAATTCTGTACAATGAAAAGTGCAGCAGGTATTTAATTTTTTTAATTTAATTTAAAAAAAAAATCATTGAAATTTCATGCAGGTTCCATGCTTGCATCTCTCTAATTTTAACACTAAGTAACCAATGAAGGAGAAAAGCGTGGAGCTGCAGATTGGAACTTTCAGCCATGGTTCTGTCCCCCTCCTCTCTTCCCCCTCCCTTTTTTTTTTTAATTTCTTACATGGTGTTGTACTTAAATCCAGAAATATGCTGGATATATGTATGAACATCGTTCCACTTTTTGCACTGTAAAAGGACAATTAAAAAATCCTCATTTATTTTTGTCAGTAAGAGGCTTTCAATAGGAGGGGCCTTTCCCAAACTTCCTCCATTTTAGTACTTACATTAGAAGCACTCAAAAAAAAATCAGAAAGGGGAATAATGTGGATAATTATTTACTCACAGATGCTTGCCCTAAAGACAGAACCATGGAAATAAGAGTTAGAAATTATGTTACGTAACTCTTCTATTTTCTTCTACAGATATTTTAGTTTATGAAATAGCAGTGCTGACTTAAATGAAACCACAAATAAACTTCCCAGCCAAGATCAGAGCCCAAAGTGTTAGGTGCTTCAAAAATAAAATGTTAGAGACAACCCTAAGTCCAAAGTGCAAAATGATTTGGCTGCACTGTACCCAATGGAAGAAGCAGAACTAAGGTCATATCTGCTAGTAAGAATGCAGACAGATTTGGGATCCCAAAACTTTTTGGCCCTAAGTCAGCCTTGAATCCACTACAAAATAGCCATTTATGGTAGTGATATCAAATAGTTATAGTTATTCTACATATATGGCAAAGGTGACAGGTCCCACATAGGCACAGCCTTTTTCAGAGTAGTCAGACCCAATACCCAACTTGGGTTTTGTATCAATGAGTGTCCAAATTTCTTTACCAAAAAGAGCAGAAACTTCTAGCTCGTGAACCTATCCATTCCTGTTTTGCAGTGTTATGCATAGTTCATTTGAGAACCACAATTTCAGGATAGTGGGAATGTTTGTTTTGGCTTATGGAGAAACAAACAGCTTCCAGAGGAAAATACCTAAATGGAAGACGCTACATGGAGATGTCTGTGCGTGAGTTAGGAGCAAAAGTTCACATTATCATCCATGGAAAGCTGCAGTTAACAGAGTTTAGAGAGTGATTCAACAGAAAGAACAGCATGGGTAAGGTTCACTTTCCTAAACTTAGAAGCCTAGCAGTGTTTGAAACACTTTAGGATATGTGAGATATCCATACAGGGCTGCCAAGTTTTGTACGCAAGCGAAGTGTTTCCCATGCCTTCCTACAGTGCCAGTTGGAAAGCAAGTAAGATTCCCTAGGGGATATCATATGGATGCTATCTGTCTAGATATGGCCAGCTAAATAACCCTATAAATTTCCTCTTCAGGAGGAACTGCATTGCTGTTTGCATTCAGCTGATGTGTTAACCAGCTCTGCATTTATTGCAGTGGAAGCTGTGAATCTGGTACACACACTGACATCAAATTTTAATATTTGATCTGCAAGCTGGAATTTTACCTTATTTTATCACCACTCCTATTTAGGCGTGGCATCACAAATTGTTGATCGTTAGGAAATGATCATCATAAAAATTTCCTCTCTCAATTAATTAACGTGTTTTCTTTCTCTCTCTCTCTTTTTTTTTTTTTTTTTTCCTAAAGCCAGGCTATGCACAAGTTAGGGGGTGGAGAGAGTGGGATAGAAAAATATTTAAGGAAAACAGTGCAAAATAAGGAGCAAAATGAAAATGCTTTGAAATAAAATATGCCAACATTGAATAGATGACCAGTGGAATTCACTGGCACAATGAAGTTTAATGTTAAATTAAACTGTAGGCTGTTTCTAAGTTTGAGGAAGAAGATGGATGAGTCAGCAGAAAACAGATATCTGGAGTTAAAATGGTAAATTAAAAACAAACTGTCTTTGAAGGTCAAGGAAATCTCCATTCCTTGAAACATGTAAGCTTTCTTCTGTTGAAGCAGTTGGAATAGAAAACTGTTTTTCTCCCACCTGTTCACTGAATTGCAGGATGCTGTTAATTGAAAAGATTTCTAGCATCATCCTCAGAGGGCTATTTCTCTGGTTCTGCATTATCCATTACCAGTCCTAAACTATTAATCTTGGATGCATACATAAAATTCATAATTAATAAACACAACTAATGTCTCAGACCACAACTAATTGGATTGGAATATGACTTTTTACATTGTCTAATAGTGATAGGTCAAGGGGGAATGGTCTTAAAGCAAAGGAGAAGAAATTTAGCTTAAATATTAGGAAGAAAT
Source organism: Phasianus colchicus (assembly GCF_987193195.1). Classification (NCBI taxonomy): domain Eukaryota; kingdom Metazoa; phylum Chordata; class Aves; order Galliformes; family Phasianidae; genus Phasianus; species Phasianus colchicus. Next base: position 50,144,013 of record NC_143441.1, on the reverse strand, counting down.
TCTCTACTCACAGGGTGATGAGGCATTGGCACTGCTGCCCAGAGAGGGCATCCCTGGAGGTGCTCAAGGCCAGGTTGGATGGGGCCCTGGGCAACCTGGTCTGGTGGTGGGCATCCAGCCCATGGCAAGGGATTGGAACTGGATGGGCTTGGAGGTATCTTCCTACCCAAGGCATTCTATGATTCTGTGATTGTGTGGTTTTATGCTTGCTTGTGTGCAGCTGACATTGTTCCTCTACTACTCTTTTCCACTCAGCTAAGTGAAGCGTGTGCTTAACAAGCCATATTCCTCAAGCAATCATTTCTTTTCCATTCTAAAGATGAGATGAAGTGAGATAATTATTCATCAACTTCTCTGCCTTGAAGAAAACTTGGAGACTGTTGCACTCAAGATAGCCTCAAATTAGTAGCCAAAAAGAAGGTAATTAGAAGCATGCTGCTGAAAGAAACCAGGAGCAGATTGTGCGTTCAGGAGAGCATTTTGTAGATGCAGTTACAAATTAAGACCTCTGTGATGTATGAAGAAACAGTGAGTCATTCTGTTGGCTCTCACAGCAGGTTCAATTTCAGTATTGCCATTGAGTTTGCATTACTGTTAGAGCAGAGGCATCTGCTCTTTGCCTTTGAAGGTGTGTGTTCCTGAAGACCTGGTGCAGCTCATCACAGAGAGCAGAATGTAAAGGTGGAGATGTAAAATGAAGCATTCTTCACCTTACTCCAGCCCTTCTCAGCATCTCTGCTTTCCAGCAATACGCTTGCAGTCACCTTGGTCACTCTCATGGAACAGTCATCCCCTAAGTCCCATCAACCAGAGTATGCGGTTTGGAACAGACCTTGGGACCAACTGCTTAGGAGGAAAGAAAGCCAAACTGCTTAAATAAAGAATAAATACGTTCCCTAGAAATAGGTTCTGAAGTCAGGAAGATGTTGGAGGCATCTGGAGGCCTTTATTCTAAGAAGACCTCTCCAAAAAGTGGCCTAAGCACGAAGGCTGATATGGTTCAGGCTCCACTGGACATTCTGGCAGAGGGAAGAGCTCCATGCTCCACCAAACCTCTAGAAACCTTCACTCTTTCTTCACTCAGCATCTCATGAAAATTTCTCCCCTGCTGTGGTGCTGGAAGGAGGCCATCCCAACAAAAAAGACTACTGGGAGCATACAGCATGTGCATCTGATGGCAGTCTTATTTCCATTTTTGTGCTCTAGTTTGCTCTGGACAGTTCCTATTGAAGAACAGATCAGCTCTTGAACTGTCTTATTTGCAGACAAGCTGAAAATCCAAGTCTGAATGATACAACAGAACCAGCAGTAAGGCTTTCCTTAATTTTGATTGCAGAGAGTGGTACTAGATGGTAACCTAATGTAGGCTAACTAACCTAATGTAGGCTGCAGAAAACGAAACAAAACATGCCTCTGATGCTACCTCATGATTTCAATGGTTTCTAGGTAACTAAACCATCTTTCACTAAGTGCTTCAAGTAGGCCATTCTATATTATAAGGCACTGGATAGTTTTTATCAAAGAGGGAGCGTAGCAGCACAGAACATTCAAATAAGTACTGCATCTAAAGAAGCATTAACAATGTGAAAATTCTAGTTAGTACCCAATTAAGCTTGCATCTAAGTTAAAGCACTTTCATTCTTTTAGTGAAGAAGACCACAAGAACACTACAAGCCAAGCTACATAACCACTACATAAATGGCATATGAGCACTTCACAGTCATGGAGGTTAGGATGAAAGAAGGTACCCTTACTGAAGTGGTTAACTTCAAGAGTAGAAAAATGGTCTAAATGTCTAAGGCTGCACTGGAAATCTGTAACTGGGCCTAGCAATTAGCAGCAGCCCTTAAAGTCATGTATAGTGGGATCTAACTCCAGGCTCCTTAGGACATGACTTCTGAGTGAAGTACCACGTGTTTCATTTATGTGGTGAAAATCATCAGTCCTCCTGACCTCTTGAATTTGACTCAATTAAAGTAGCTGTATTTTTCAACAGTGAAGATTACTGAAGATTACTCAGTGCATCTAATTTTATTCATAGTAAGGATTTTTTGCCTATATTTAGGCTTCCCAGAAGACTCAACACATCAGTGAAAATTACATCATATTTTAAACGTCATGAAATATATTTAAAATTAATAATAACCAAAACTCAAAGAAGTTGCCAGAGAGCAAAATGTTGTATTATTAAGAGTAATATATTCAATGTCATTATTCTAGGAGGCCTTTTGTTGTCTGAGCTGTCTATGACTGTATGTTATTCTTGGTAGCAGTTCTGTATGCTGCTACTATTGTCTCCAAGTTGATAAGTATTTGTTTAACAGGAATACAGATGCTCCTCCTTTTATATCCTGTTATCTTGACATGGCATGTCATGGTACAGCAGTGTGTCTTTTGGCATGGGTACACACCCTTTCTCTTATCTGGTTCTCAAGCATAAGCAAAAAGTGGAACTGCTTTGTTTCCCAACACCGAATCAGTTGTTTTACTGATTGTGTTCAGGCTCTCTCCTTAGGAGTTGTGAATGCAGCTGTCAGAGCTGAAGGATAGAAAGGGTGTTTGCAGTAATAGCATGCCATTAATAAGCTAATGCCCTTAACATTTTTCAGATTTTGGATTATTTTTCTTGAGCTCTGATACATGCTGTTCATAACACTACGATTTCTAAAGTCATTTATCCTCTTTAAACAAATGTCCACATCTCTAAAAGTCAAGCAGCAACAGATGAAGGCTCTTAGGCTAACAAAACAACTAGGTCATCGACTGTTCTCCAAGAGAATTCACAGTCCAGTGTGAGCTGACCTTTTATTTCCAGTGCTCACATCATACAGCTGGCTGCTTCAGCCAACTGAGGAAACGCCAGCCACAGACGTTCACTTGCTGCCTTCACTGCCAAATGCTTGGTCTGTCAACTAGAAGCTCCTTTGCCAAGCTCCAGTTGTGATGAGTCCTCTGGCGCTGATCCAAGCTGAAAATAGGTGCAGTTGGATCCGTAGGCCTCTTTCTTTGTATTTATTCAGTGGGGGAGGAGAGCAGGAGAGAAGGAAACAAAGATGAGTTTTATGCAGACATTGTTAGAGTCACAGGGAGACCTCCAAAAGACTGGAAGGAGAGTTTGACTCAGACAGGAAAATCCAAGAATCTGGATGATTAGCCAGAAGCCTTTGATCTATCAGCATGGAAAGTCTAGGTCAGTCTTTCAGGCTTTTCTTTTTCAGTCCTGTTGTAGAGTCATTCATTTTTGGGTACTTCTGCTTTTGAACAGAGTTTATAAACAAGGAACACAAAGAGTAACTAAAATGTCTGAATGGTCATTCAATTTCTGGGTGTCTTCTGAGGTTTCCTCTGATTTTGTAGCTAAATCATTCATAATTTTTTACACAGCGGGTTTCTCAGGCTGAACGTATGAAGAAGAATAATAACCATTCTAAAGCCATAATACAATTGCTGAAAAAGTGCAACATGTTAATTAATGAATAGAGTGATGGATGAAGAGAAAAAGAGCAAATGTCATTACTGAGTGTCATGGTTTTGTGATTTTTGGTTTTCAGTATTCCACATCATAACATCATGTGGGGCACTGGGAGTTTAACTGTTAATGCTCGAATTCTGGGTTCCTGCCCGAAAGAAAAGAAGAACTTTCTTTTACATTCCCCAGGGGACTTTGCAGTCACAGAGAGGAGATATAACTCCTGGCAAGGTCACCTGATGTGCTCTTCTTCGTCCGTTCTTTTTCGTTGGCTCTTCTCTCGTCTCCCTGTGCTCAACCAGACTGCGCATCTCACCTCAGCGTTATGGTGAGGCCTATCCACCTTTCGGACATTCTCTCTCTCATTATATTTGATTTATTAGCTTCAATTCTAATTACATTGTATTACAGTTTGTTATCTTGCATTCCAATACTATATTTAGTAAATTAGTTTGTTTTTCCTCAGATCGTTGCCGCTGTTTTTAATTATTTTGGGGTCCCCTGTTCCCTTTTTTCGGAAGCACAGATTTTGCGAAATCCCTCTGGCCCGCTGGTCACAGAACTGGGCCGAACCAGACCGTAAACCATTGACACTGAGACTTCTGTAGTCGTAGTGATGACTACAGAAAGGATCAAAGATCTTATTTATGCATGATCAGAATTTATATTCCATCAGAAAGGACGATAGCAATCCATCAATTGTTATTTCAGAGACCTCAGTAATAATTTAAAGGAAAAACAAAGTCTGTGCTTAAGGGATAGAAAAAGAAAGAGAAATGGAAGGAAGGAGGGAAGGAAGAACATCTGGGGTGTGAGAGATGGGGTACAACACAATAACATAGAATCATAGAATGGTTTGTGTTGGAAGGGACCTTTAAGATCATCCAGTTCCAACCCCCTGCTATACGCAGGGACACCTCCCTCTAGACCAGGTTGTTCAGAGCTCCATCCAGCCTGGCCTTGAATGCTTCCAGGGAGGGGACATCCACACCCTCACTGGGCAATCTGTTCCAGTGTCCTACCACCCTCACAGTGAAGAATTTATTTATAATATCTAGTCTAAATCTACCCTCTTCCACTTTAAAGCCATTTTCCCTCATCCTGTCACTACATGGCTCTATAAAAAGACCCTCCCCAGCTTTCTGTAGGTCTCTTCAGGTATTGGAAGGCTGCTAAAGGACCTCCTGGAGGCTTCTCTTCTCCAGGATGAAGACCTCCAGTTCTCTCAGCCTGTCCTCATGGTGGAGATGCTCCAGCCTTCTGATCATGTTCATGGCTCTCCTCTGAACCCACTCCAACAAATCAACGTACTTCTCATGTTGGGGCCCCGACACAATCATATATCACATGATCCAACTGTGTGTATTGAGGCAGAAAACAGTAAGGTGGCCAAGATCATCAGAGATTTCACCATAATTCTATAGTTTCCATGCATATAGGCTAATTTTCTTCTTTCAGCTGAAGGTAACAAAACCAGAACTGAAAGAAGAGAAAGAATCACTCAAACCGATAGAGAAATCATGTAATCTGCCCCAAATTAGAGAATGTCTCAGGAACTGGTGGCAAGTAGAGAAACTTGTATTGATCTTTCCTCTATTACTCCAGTAGGATATAGGTTTCGTGTCCTGCATGACAGGAGGCAGGTGAGATGCATGGGCAAGACAGTTCTGAGGAAGTGGGAAAAGTGTTTTTCACATGGTCTTCTCTTTTCTAGCTTTTGGCTTTAACTCTCCGGAGTTCAACATCTCCAAGTGAGGTCACACAGTGCAGGATACAGTTGGCTTTCTGGGCTGTGAGGTCACATTGCTGGCTCGTGTCCAGCTGCCATCTACATTACCACCAAGTTCTTTTTTGGCAGGGCTGTGCTCAGTCTACTTAATCCACCATTTTCTAGTAGCATGGTGGCTTCCAGCTCCTTTTGTTCACTTCCCAAACTGAATGTGTTGGTGTAGAGGCTCTTCAGCTGGCAGCTGGCCTTGTCACTTTCTTGCAAGATAACTCGTTAATTCCTTTGAATTATTTCCCTTGTGTTTCCCTGCTGCCTTCTCCTATTTCCTCTGTGGTCTCTGGTTCACTGTCATAAGATTTTAAGTGTTATAGTGTTGCTAGCACATCTCAAGGCAGCAGGTTGAGGGCGGCTGCTAGCACCTTGGCCATCAACTCCTTCAAACTTTTCTTCAAGGACTCTCTTCCACTTTGAGAAAGCTGAAATCTATGTGGTGTTTACAAGCCTGGTGCCATGTAGGCCACTCCATAGTTAAAAAAAAAAAAAAGAAAAAAGAAAACCAACAGAAAAAAAAAACAAACCCACAAAGTTTTGGCAGTGGCACCAACCACAAAGTCAAGTGTTTATAGATTGAATCCTTTCTTTTCTTTCACTGTCCTTACACTGTACAGGAAAAAGAGAGAAGAAGGTGATCTGAATCTGTGTGAGGTTAAGCCTCATTCATATAGATAGATTCACATTCATATAGAATAGAGCAGAGTAGAATGGAGTAGAGTAGAGTAGAGTAGAGTAGAGTAGAATAGAGTAGAATAGTTCATTTGGAAGGGACCTTCAAAGATCATCAAGTCCAACTGCCTGAGCACTTCATGGCTAGTCTAAAGTAGAAGTATGTTACTGAGAGCATTGTCCACCTCATTAGGAAGCCTATTCCAGTGCTTAAACATTCTCAAGGTAAAGAAAATTTTCCTAATGATCCCTGGCAAAGCTTTATACCTTTCCCTTGTGTCCTTGTCACTGGTCTCCATGAAGAAGAGACTGAAATCTTCATCTCCACTTTCCTTCCTCAGGAAGTTGCAGAGGGCCATGAGGCCACCCCTGAGCCTTCATATCTCTGGACAAGATCACCCAAGGGTCCTCAGCTTCTCCTCACAGTGTGCCTTCATTTTCTGTTTCTTGAGAATTAAATGAACTATTCCTGTTCATTGCATAAAGTAATCACTTGAAAGCTTCGCCTGGCATATTTATTCTTTATCAAAATCAAGCATTGTTTTCTCAGTGTCTTGATCTGAAGAAGGGATACAATAATAACAGCTCTCCAGACTCATGCATTCTTCAAAAAAAGGAAAAAAACTTCTCTTAATAAAATGCTAAAAAAGAAAGAAAAAAAAAAAAAGATCAGACATTGTCCAAATAGAAGTAGAGAAAGCTAAAAATCCTCAGTGAAGGGTTTTGATTTATCTGCCAATTGTAACAAAAACAAATGTTCATTAGACTGTGCTTGTTTTCTTGGATATGTTTCTACAGTATTAAGTCAAATTCTCATTAACTGCCAGTTGGTTGCCAAAGTTATTTCCAGCAGTTCAAACTTCTCAGGGGCTGCACTGTAACATTAATGTGTGAGGAGTTTGCCCAAAGAGCCTCATCAGAGGAAGAAGGAGTGGGCTGGATCTTGAATTACTGCACTTATAAGGTCTTTAAGAGGAAAATTATGTATGAGGAGGTGGTGGAATGTGTTGAAAAATTAGCCCAGTGAGAGTGTGCTGATGACATCCAGGATTGGGATTAACAATGGGGCCCTGTTGTAATTTGGAAACACTGTACTTCACTCTACTTCAAGTAGCAGTGAAACTGAGGAAGTCTGGCTTACAGTGGCTCTTTCCTGTGTAGATCCTCCAGTGTTTATAAAGGTTAAGATTATTCTATTTTACACTAGGGAAGTTATTAGTGATATTTCTCTCCACTGCCTGGGGAACTTTTGCTGCAAAACCTTTGGAAAGTCCGTATCTTTGAGATTACATCTATCAAATTCAGTTGGCAGTTTCTGGGTTTTTTTTAAGAAGTAGTTGTACAGAAGGATGTGGAGGTAAGATGAAGAGACGTGCAAACAGATAAACAGACACAATCAAACAGTGTGAATGGGCACTTTTTCCTAGCAAACCAGAAAAAAAATGAAGTACTGCATGACAGGTAGTGCTCATCTTGTGTTTTGTGTCAACAAGCAGATAATACACCTGAAAAGTGTACAAAGTGCTCTGCAGAGATGCTACTATAAGCAGTGAAAAAAGCATGTAAGTACTATCTGCCTTAAAACAGAATTGCCTTTTGCTCTGGATCAAACAGTGCCACCTGATGCGCCTTCCCATCACAAGGAGCACTTGTCACTTCCTCAGGGTATAATGCAGTGTTTTTCAAGCCTTGGTTGCCTCCAAAAGCTCCTCAAGCAGAGGGACATTTCATGGAGAAGTCTGAGGTAAGGTGCCCAGGAAATCTAGCATTTCCCTGTTTTTAGTAGCAGGGACCTGATCCCCTTCCAAAGCACATGGCTATGAATGTGACGATTGCTGCTAGTTCCTATTTTAGAGCAGTCAATCCCAGATTGACAAGTGAGAGGATGCAAGGAAACGGCCTCAAGTTGTAGCTGGGGAGGTTTAGATTACATATTAGGAAGAGATTTTGATCAAGCGTTGGAGTGAGTTGCCTGGGGAAGAGGAGGAGTCCCCACCCCTGGATGTGGGACTCATTTGGTAGGTTTATGGTGGGACTTGATGACCCTTATGGGTGCCTTCTAACTTGGGATACTCTAACATTCAATGATGTGATGATTCTATGACTGCAAGGTGATGCTACAGGTGACACAGGTTTTGTATTGGAATTTATAACTACTTAAGGCCATAGAAGTTTTAAGTGATATTTTTCTCCAGGAAGCCAGTGGGTGGAGGAAGACAACATTTCTGGATGTAGAGGTGGAGACAACTTCAAGATAAAAGAAATCTCCACTTGTCAGCATGTTGCTAATAACTGCATCAAGACATTTTCAGGAGGATGGTGCTACATGGAAGACTATAATCCCAAGGTAGGGAAAGGTTTAATAGCCAGAGCAAGACTTGCAGCTTCCTCAGGATAAGATTTATAGAGACTTATCAAATGAAGATCTGAGACCCTCAGAAAGGAAACATAAACCTCTGCCACTCAAAGGGTTCATTTCAGAGAATAATAGCCATAGCAGGCTGTTATTTTTGTGCTCATAACCCACATTTTAATAGTCTGATATGTCCATGTATGCCAGCAGGAATGCTGCTGCGTTAGTCTGCCAGTCCTATTCAGGGGTACAAAATCCCCTTCACTGATGGGACAATCATTAGCAAAACAATTTCAAATGCTTCAGAAGATTATTTTTTTTCCATAGCCAATCTAAAACGGAAAAAGCATCGCTAAAGAGATTGGATCAGATTCCTCACTCAGCAAAGGAAAAACAAGATGACATCCAAGCCTCTTAAGTCTTTTCACACATGGAAGGCCAGGCAGCCAAAATTCTCCTTCATCATTTCCACATTCAGCTTTCCACACACAAAGCATTACAGAACAGCACTTTTTACATAACAAATATCCCTTCTCCAAAGGAAAGAAAAAAAAAGAAAAAAGAAAAGTAGAAAATCACATACATCTGCCTGTATTTTCAACAATTCCTGGTTTCTTTTTTAGCTTCTTGGAAAATAATTCTATATGAATATGAAAAATGGCATTGCCTCATGTTGTCCAGTTACCTGACCTTACCCCACGTTCACTGAGTGAACTTCACACAGCCTGTATATTGAACCAAATTCCATTCTTTTCAGTTATTTCATTTATACTGGCTAACAAGCTTCAGTATCCTAATATTATCCCAAATAATTTCATACTTGCGTTTTAACGATTCAAAGCCTACAAATTCTTCACATCTACACTGACATTTTTGGAGTATTTTAAATGATGGGCAAAAGCTGAGAGAGTGTAGAGAGAGGATGAGTCCTGATGTCAAATGTGCTCATTTGTTATTCATATCAAATGATTTTCTATGAAATGGCTACTATTTTTTGGTCCTCTGACAGCCTGATCAGAATTGCCATCATATGTCATCAGGCAATGGGCAAAGGAGTGAGTGGAAAAGGCTTTTGCTCAACACCTTATTGCAAGGAGGTTGGATCTGATTCAGATCAGCAGGAATCCCACGTAGATTTATAACAACTTACAGCCTTGAATCTTCATACAATAAAAAAATCCTCCAGTACCAACAGAAGAGGTGGAAATTTTGGATTGCTTGAGTAGAATACTGAAGTGTGAGATGAATCCTTGCTGAGTGGGTAATCATAGTATCAGAATCATAAAACGGTGTGGGTTGGAAGGGACCTTTAAGATCACCCAGTTCCAACTCCCTGCTATAGGCAGGCACACCTCCCTCTAGACCAGGTTGCTCACAGCCTCCCTGTTCCAGTGTCTCAACACCTTCACAGTAAAGAATTTCCTTCTAATATGTAGTCTAAACCTATTTCTTTCAGTTTAAAACCATTTCCTCTTGTCCTGTTGCTACACCCCCTTACAAAAAGTCCCTCCTTATCTTTCCTGTAGGCCACCTTTAGGTAATGTTTCTTCCTCCACCATATTGAGGGGATACAGCATTTAGGCATGTTCATACATCCCTCTGCAAACGTTTATCAGCAATGAAACACCTGCAAAACTCAGCAAGCAATGACTAAATCAATGGCTCTTCAAAATTAAAAACGTTTGTAACATTGGCCAGGCTTTAGAACACAACTTAAATTCATATTTAAATCTAAGAAGCTTCTGGAAAATCTGGCACAGCTCGTAAATTGGGATTTATTGTACTTTCTTTTTGAGTGTGTGTTTCAGCATTGAATTCAATCACCTTTACATGTTCTTTCCATGGATATAAATCTCTGCTCCCTTCTAACCCCAAAGAGATTGGTAAGCTTCAAAAAGTTCAGGGGTCCAGCTTAGACTAACAGCAGCATTTTTTGAAAACATTACAATATGTTTTCATTCTGAGAAATCATCCTGATTAGCAGAAAACATGGATAGATTTGGAAAACAAAACTGATATTTAAAGCACAGAACAGTTAGCAAGTGACAGTAAGCTTTCGTTGCTTTTCCCATATTGCCCAGCACTGTGTTGCTGGTATTGATGCAATTTTTGTGATTGTGGCACCTGCTATGAGTCCTGGCTGTGTTCTTCTAAGCAGGAAAACTCATGCAGTGCCTGAAATAGAAGTAGATATAAGTTAAGCAGCATTTTTGGATTTTCTGTGCTACATCAAAATTAACTCTCATGAGAAATGTATACAAAGCAAATCAAAGTAACTTAATTGGAGTGGTAATGACTCTGAAATCATTGGTTTAAATACCAAAGGAGCTTTTGGGAATATTTTCAAGTGGCAGATCTGACTGCAGAACTAAAAATGCAGAATATTTTACAGATTATATCTTCAAGAACGTTTCAGAGAATTATGACAAAAGGAAAAAGGCATACGTTGGAGTCACTTTTTGATTAAGGAACTGTAGTTAAGATGTCTTCATGTGCCAGTGATATATGAGGTTCAATTAGATTTTTCAGATCCAAATAATACCACAAGCAGAGCCAGCAGTGATTCAGTTCATTCACAAGCTGGCATTGAGGCCACACAATTTCATACACACAGATATTTGATGGTACTAGAAATGCACCAATGTACCTGAGATGTCACATTGAGTCTGTAGACATGACACCACCTGGGGTTGGAAGAAGGAGGCCAGGTGAGACACCCCAGGACAGCAAGTGGCATTAGATACTGATATTTTAGCAAATAATTCCTGATTTTCCAAGGATTGTTCACGTCTTGCACACATTAATCAGGGAGCAGAGACCCACACCCTACCAAAAGGAAGCTGGAGATTTGGCAGATGTCCTAAAACTTTTCAATTAGTTCAGGATACCTTTGTTTAGGTAAACATATTCTGTCAACCCTATCAAATGATATTGCAACAGGGCTCTTCATTTTTTGCTTGAGTAAGTTCTACTACTCTGCTCACATCCTGCTACATCTCATTAATGTATTATGCTGGAAATGAGTTGGAATGGCTGATGGATTTCAGTGGAACACTATTTCTGTCAAGTGAAAGCTCACTGTGAGCTGAATGGTTTCCAAGCTCTAACTGCTAAGAATAAGCATTTTTCACCAACTTAATTCACTAGAACAAGGACCAAAGACACAAAACGAGTTGCAGCATAAAGAAGAAAATCTCTGTCTTCCTTTTTTCTTTCTGTTGGAGCCTTCACGTTTTCTGTCACTGTTTTTTTCTCTATGAACTTTGATAATGGGGTGAATTTGGAACATTGTGAACACTCAAGGAGCACCAGCCCTGAGTGAGCACAAGGGTACAGCAGGCAAAGCAGCCTGAACCTGCAATTAAGGCAGTGCCTAACTTGGTGCAATCTCTTTCTGATAGTTCCTTATTGACACGTCAAAAGCCCTTCCTGTAGACCATGACTACTTTGCAGAAGACAGTCTGACCTTTGTGAAAGGAATAACTTCACAGACGGCCCTCTTGCCTTGCAAAGGCAAGAGAGAAACAGCAGAACTTCTCAAAGAGGAGGAAAAATCCATTTATTTCCAACATGTCATGTATCTACCTCATTATTTCTGTCTCTGCTTTGAAGTGCCTGACTCCTGCTGCTCGTAATCAACACAGGAAGGAAGGCACACAATGGGAGCTCAACGGAAAAATACTCTCAAATCTTTTGAAATTCTAGCTTTGTGCCTATCATTCTTCATTTTTCAGCTTCTCCAGAGAAGTGTCTTTGTAAAGCAAAATTGAAGATGATCCTTGAGGCACCTAAATACCTTGAAAAGCTGGTCTTTACGAAGGCTGAGCCATTAGAGATAATCCATCCATAAAAATCCAAGAAACAACACTTCCTTTCCCACCCTCGGAATGCATTTCAACGCAGTGTATTTTTGTAGTGAACATTCAATTTTTTCAGTCTCACCATTTATGATGAAATTTAAAACCCTGTCTTCTGGACACAGGTGGCTGGAAAAGAAACTCAGACTCAGTGTCAATACAGTGGAGCGTACAGAACGAAATTAACACCTTGGCTCCTAACACTTGCTTTATTAAGGAGACTAAGTGCTTTCTTGGATCTAAACTTAATTTTTAGGTGTAACCAATGCTGCTTGGCAATATGACTTTTTGAAACTCAAAATCTAGAAGCAAAAATAACAATAAGCATCATCATATAAGGGAAAAAAAAAAAAACAACATAAAAACGTAACATTCTTATTTTATTTTTTACATTCACATTATTTATTTCTCAGAGCTGATGGATGACAGCAATGTGAGAATTTAAGATAATGAGCCTCTGTTTTAATGCTGAACACTTATATGCCACAGTGCTGTTACTATTCAAAATAATAACTTTGAAAGCCACAAGCAATGGAAATGACTGGTTGACATTTAAAAAACTCCAAGGTAAACAGATTTTTCACTTGGATCCGTTAACTTTCTCAGTTTAAACTATATAGAGCTGTACTTCAACCTGACAACCACAGCAGTAAACCAAGAATTGGGCTCTAAACTAGAAAGGAAACTGAAAAAATGCAGCTTTCATCTGGGACCTGTACTCTGTGCAAAAGCAAATGTTGCAAAGGCCCAATGTGCTGAAAAAAAAAAAAAAGCACGTCATAAACATTTCACATCAAACATTCTTTTCTTCCACTTCCCCTTATCTTGGGAAATTGTCGACATTTTCTGCGCATGCTGCAGTCTCCACATATCCAACAACATTTAATAATGCATCCTTTCCTTAATCCACCAGTTAAGGCTAATGAAGTACTTTAGATATCATGAGTCTGATGTTTCCTTTACAGCTGGGGAGAGACAAGAAAAAGCAATTGGTCACATTTGGCTTGGAGTACAGCTTCTTGAGGCAGAGCAAGTCAACATATCAACTTTCTGTTTCTAGATGGGTGAGGTACAACTTTTTCCTCCTACAACCCACCACCACCCACCCACACTACTGGCCACACATTCATGCCTCTTACCTTGCACCAATCTTGCCTTCATTAGATTCCTCTACAAGCTAGATAACACACAGAAAAAAAAAATCAGAACATTAAACAGGAATGGAAGAGGTGATAATTACAGTGCCTTGTTAGTGAGTTAAGTAATCTCAGCAGAGAGCTGAAAGCAGAAGCAAGGATGGAGATGACCAACTGGTTGACATGTGAACAAAGGAGCTGGGCTAGAGGTGCATAACCACAGCAATGAGTGTCAAGCAAATCTATAGCTGCAAGATCCAGGGTCATGCCAGAAAGCTATCTCAGCATGACAGTGTCTGGGTCAACATTGTATATGGTCAGACACATGCCTACGGTGTTGGCTGAGGTCCCAGATAAAACTGGGATCTTGTGGATGAAGATGGAATCATAACATGAAAAGGGTTTTTTTTTCTGTGGTATTTCCTGACTTACAGAAGTTTGATGTTCCATCCAGTCACATGAGCTCAGCAATATGGTCTTGAGCTAAATGCTTGTTACAAGGCTCAACTTAGTGTTCTCATCTTTCATTGCGGGTGCTTTTAAAAATTGTCATTGTACTGACATGGAATATTTCTGCAGACTAATGTGATAGAGTTCTAGCAGTTCCTATTAAATCTTCAGAAGTGAATTCTAAGGAAAGAAAAGAGTAGACCAAATGGAAATGACAGAAGAGAAAAGGAGAAAGAGCAATCTGGAACTCAACCAAAACGTTTAAATTGCCATTGAATGGATGATAATTTAAAAGAAAAGCCAAGCAATCAATAAGAGTCACAAATAAACAATAACAGAAAGGATCATTTCACGTCATCAGAAAAGCAGTGAGATGGTGGTGCTGTGTTCTATGTGCGTTTTCACACACTGAATGTGCTGAACAAGCCCTGTTCTCTGAAAGCTGGTGTGATTTGCACCCCTAATTCTCAGGAAGGATCAGTCCTGGTGCTGGCAGAGCAGTGGGATGAACTAAGGTCCCTGGTATGTCAGCCCCACCTGTTGGACTGACCATCAAGGAGAGTTGCCAAAGCCTTACCAGAAGGGTGACTAATCCATGCTGGAAACATCAGAGAATTTTCCAGGCCGTGCTGTTTTTTAGTTGCAGAATGAGAGTTGATACTGTATGCATTTTTGAGTTGAGATCAAGCTTAGTGGAGACCCTAATAAAGTACACAGGTACACAGAACATCGCATCAACTGAAATTTGGATCTGACTTTTTCCTATGCGTTTAGAGAAAAGCAACTGCCTACTGCTTTTCTCTCATCCTTTCATGCAGTGTCACATCAGGCCAAAGAATGGGAAGATGTCCAGAACAATCAACAAATCTATCCAGACAAGGAGTGAGGTACCAGCAGGGAACATGCCATGTAAGTGGCCACTGCAACCTGATGAGCAATCTGTGGAGAACAAGAAGAAATGGGCAGTGTGCCTTTCCTAGCCAGTATGTGGTCTATCTGAGGCACCAAGGCCTAAAAGAACATAAAAGTGCAACAGAAAGGCCTTTGCTAAACTACTGAGAGAGAGGAGCCAGTGTCCAGATGCTTCATTTCAGAGAGGGGATATGAAGACCCAGAGGTCACTACATTGGAGTGATGGACAGCAAGGAACTGATGTTCTCCTTCTACACTTTGTACGTTCAGTGAAATAATATTCATTTTCTTGGTTTTCCTTATTTCTTTAATTTATCCTCTTTGAGGATAATTTAGCTTTGGAGGAACAGCTTCTTTCAGGAATACAGCACTCTTGGAAGAATGTTCTCTCAGAATGATTCTGAGCTAGACGATGTGCCAAACATACAGGCACTAAATGGAACACCACTTTAGGTCCCAGAGAGCACTTTTCCCAATTCTGTCTCTGCTGTAAAGTCAAGATGTGCTTTCATTGAAGTTTTGCAGGCTCGCTATGCCTCTGCTCCCTTTATTAAAAGCTCCTCTGAAGGGGCTATCAACATAACCTTGAAGTATGGAGGCAAAGACAGAAAATAATACAAAACTGAGACATGATGAGGGGCAGAAAATATTTGACAAGTACAGAGGAAACGAGACAACTTCCTCAGCTGGATTTGACAGGCACAGGCCAGATGACATCCAACCAATCCCACTCTTTTTAATGGATTCACTTAAATAATATTAAGACCTTAATAATCAGATAAATGATGGTATCACAAGTGGTTAGAAAAAACTTGCTCTTCCCTTGATATTTCCTGTATTTTTGTGCCCACATGTGTCTATGCAGTTGGCCTGTCAGTATAACACATGTTCAGGGAAAACTATCAAACACAGGCCATGAATAATCTAGGGGGAAGTAAAATAGACATAGATAAAAATCAGTGTACATTCTTGCAACTAAACTCATCTTTCATTACTTATTTTAGAGTTGCATTCCTGCTCTCATCTCTCACAATTCACATAAACTTCAGAAAACTCTTGGATTTGTACTTCTTCTCTATCTTAGACATTCCAAAATGTGGCTTCCTGCAGATTGCTTTGGCGCACCATGATTTATTTACTCCATGCTGGCTTTAGACATGTTTTCTCTATTATCAACCATTTTGCCACTATTGTATGCTGGGTTACAGAGTGTCAGCTAAGCCCTAAGAAACAGACCGTGCGCATCTTCTTCATCTGTTTCAAGCATAACGCAAGGTCCATTATATTTAAATATATTTTAAATATTCTGTGTTTGGACTGCGCACTCTAAAGCTTGAGAGAACATCCCAGTGAGCTGCTTCTCATGAGACAACGTGCAACTTTTGGAGGATTCTCAATCATATATAAAGCTTGTGAATATAGATTTTTTTTGTTATTTGAAGGATACAAGCTGTGAGGGAAACAGACAGCTGGTAAAAGATTAGTCTTAGAGTCTAAGGATGTGGTCCTTGCTAGTGCTCCATCAATCACAGCTTATAAAGTTTGTTGGGTCTGTTAATACTTTTACCCTTGACTGCTTTCACCCATAAAATTAAGACAATGATATTCATTCATGCATTGTTGAAAAATATTGGAAGACCTTTCAAATTAAATAGTTGGGTTACTGTCTCAGCGAGACGACAAATACAGCTGTCTCCTCCTAGCCTAGAAAAGAATATATAGTGCTTACACATCGACTAGCAAATAAAACAGGACCCAGACATAGGCACAGAGATGATTTTGTGAACTTATGGAAATCCCTTGCTCAAAAGGTAGCAGGAGCCAGGAGCAATTCCCAAAGGGCAGCTTGGATGTGGCCTTTTTCTTTATAAGATGGAGACGAGGGAAAGTTTCTGTGTGAACATGAATCATCCTGTGTTACTTGGCCTCAGGGACAAAAAGTAGGGCCTGACATATTTTAATTTACTGCATAATGAAGTGGCAAAGGGAAGGAGAGTGGGTCATGCATGAGAACTGAATTCCATGGCCTTACATTACAGTGATGGTGTGATTGCATACTGCTCTGTTTCACTGACCTTTCCTGTGATAACAGCTTGTGTCTACATTCCTCCTTCTGCACTTTGTCCATCCCATGTCTTGCCTGTCTCAGAGAAGAAAAGCTGGACATTTAGCAGCTGAGGCTATGAGCCTCCTGCTTCTATTTACATCCCAGTAACACCCGTGCTCTCCTTTCCTACCAGAATGGCTTGTGAAGGTGCATGGTGATGGAAGACACTCTGAACCTGTGTGTTGTTTCCCAGTGCCATTTTGACTCTTCTTCCTCTCATCCCCTGCACTCACAAATCTCCACACATCACTCTACTCCCCACAAATGAAATTATTTTTCAGATCGGTTGTTCTTTGCTTTGGATGCAAAAATCCTCCAATGCACACTTGCTTGTCTCATCATATAGGAGGAAGTTTTTCACACAGAAGGTGGTGAGGCACTGGAACAGGTTGCCCAAGGAGGCTGTGGATGCCCCATCCCTGCAGGCATTCAAGGCCAGGCTGGATGTGGCTCTGGGCAGCCTGGTCTGCTGGTTGGTGACCCTGCACATAGCAAGGGGTTGGAACGAGATGAGCACTGTGGTCCTTTTCAACCCAGGCTGTTCTATGATTCTATGATTCTATGATCCTCTCCTGCAGGACTTCCTGCTATTATAGGAATGCACACACAGAGGTGTAGGATGATATTTGGGAATGACGTTCTCCTTCCTTCCTCTTGGGAAGATACAAAGCCTCTTTCCAGGCACCAGCAGCAACTGGCAGAGATAAAAAATATCTTCCCTCATCGAGGACCCTTTCTTCCTCCTATCTTCTTCCTTATTGCAGCTTCTGGTATATTCCTAGATTTTTAGCTTCCTGCAGGAATAAATGCTGCATCTATCCAGTCAGAGCGGATATGGAATCAGTTCAAAAGGGTTCTCTAGTTTCTATTTATAAATCAGGCAGGTTATTATTATTATTATTCCTGGGGTTGAAAAAACAGAAGAAATTATGTCCTATTTGTACAGCTCTGCTGTCCTGGAACATTTTGGGTGTCGTTCACAAATCCTCTCACACCCAGCAGACCAAGCCTCCTGTGGCTGCAGCAGAAAGAAGAGGCAAGCTCAATTAGAAGTCAAGTCATGATAAATTTTCTGTTGCCATTGGCTAGCAGACTTGGATGGGAGAGCCAGCCAGCCCCAGTGCCAAGAGGAAATCTGACACAGATGACAGTCTGACTTCCAGTACCTAGAAAAAAGGGGCCAGCCAGCGCTGTGCGTGTGCTTTTTCTCAAGAACCCTTATACGCTGAAAGTGTGGAATCCAAGCCCTACTGCATTTTCACTTCTGTGCACAGGAACAAAACAGAGCACTATCTCCTGCTGCTGGCAGGGCTCAAGGAGAAACGCTTCAGACACTCTGCTGTAACCAGGATCCCCTTGTACACCTGCCCAGTCTGCCTTTTTTTTTATTTTTTTTAATTTTTTTTGCATGAAGTGACCTGAGAAGAACTTGCCTGGTGATGCTATTTTCCCTCTCTCTGAGTGCATGGCAGATTTACAGTGGCTCGAGTTAGACTGGGACATGATGTCTGGTGACTTTTCCCAGCTGCACCATGTTCCTAAACTCATGTCTGTAGCTCGATGCTGTACTCCAGGAGCTGTCTGATGTGTCTAAAGCTATTTCCATTCATCAAAGGTTATCTGCTTTCAAAACTCCTTCAAGGCTCAGAGCCCAGGGTCCAAGCCCCAGAATATGGGGCCAAGTTTCAATCCTTGTCCTGTCTGAGTAACCCCCAAACTGGTGCAAAGGCAAATTCGTTGAATAAAGATCAACGTGTTGGCAGTAAAGAGGAAAATGTTTGACTTGAAGTATTTCTTTATTATTTTACTGAGTTGTTTATGGCTCCCATTCAGAATTCTGAATTGGTATTGCCAGATGCAATACCAATATATAAATAGAGCACTTATAAAACGTTATATGTACATTTATATGGATGTATATATGTATGTAAAGCTAACACAAACAGATCCACAGATAGCTTGATATACTTCCTACACTCATAGTTTTCTTTCCTGGTAGCTTAACCTAGAAAAAGCTGAAATGAATGGGAAGGGTGAGGGTTTTTTCTAGATAGAAGATTTCTGGGCAGGAAATGCAGTCCTGCAAAATCAGTGCGTCTTGAAGATGATGATGAAAGTGATGATGAATATCTTTGAGATAAACCAGATTGGAATATTCTTGTTTTGCCGATCTGATACGAGGTGCTTTGTTTCCAATTAGTTCAATAGTATTGTCCTATCGAGGCATTGATTTGTGAGAGCTGTAGTTCAAAATCTCATCAGTCTTGTGAAATAAACAGCCTGGGAGACTTTGCTCACCATGTGCTTACTGTAAGGCATGCATTCTTTTCAGAGTTTTACTTAGTATATGACAAGAGATGTAATCTGACCATACAGCTTTCCTCCTACAAAGGGAAAAAGATTCAAACCACTTCAGAGATTATAGCTCTAACACACCACATCACAGAAACACAGCTTAATGATGAAAAAGCTTACAACAAAGGTCCGATTAGAACATTTCAACTGGGGCAAAGTCAAAATATTACTCTTAGTTAAATTCTTGAGGCAAAACAGTCCTATATATTTCACTGAAATTCCTAATAGTTTCTGTGACAAAAAAAAGAAAGAAAGAAAGAAAGAAAGAATGAAAAAAGGAAGAAAGAAAGAAAAAAGAAAAGCCCTCAGTTTCTTCTCTTAATAATGGCTCAAAGCAAATAGTGAATGGAAATTTCCAAATTTCAATTTGAGGATTCACTAAATGAGAATAGTTCTTTCATGTAAAATAATTCATGTGCTTGAATGGCTTCATCACTGGGGATTCACACCCTTGCCACCAAACAATGGAGATACCATTTCTGTTGTCTATTTCAACACAAAAGATGCTGTCTCCCCATGATGACCATCAAACACCCTATGGAATGACTGCAAACCATGCTGTTAAAACTGGGAATTCAGTTGGAAAATTTGTTTTGTTTGTTTCCCCATTAAGGTCTGTAGCCCAAACATAATTATCCATTCTTATTTTTTGTTTCTAAGCAGAATGGAATTGGAAAGAAAACCATGCTGAAACTCAAGAGGAACTATTTTTGCTTCCTTATGCTCTTAGTATTCATTGATTACTTTTATCAGATGCCTGCTTATTTACAAGCTGGGACCCCTAATATTGTTTAGAGTTTTATATGGAAGATTTCCAATTAACAAACCAATTAGGATCTTAAACTGCCTAAAGAGAAGTGCTTGCCCTTGGTAAAGAGGATCTTCCACTTTGAAATGCCAGAAAAAGAGAGAAAACAGAAGAAATGAATCCTGAAAAATATCAGCTTTCCTCTTTGAAGAGCAGAGAGTTTAGGAGCCTCTCTTAGATGAACGATAGCAAGCAATTTGCAAATATTTGATAGGGAAGTAAAAGTATTACTCTACTCTAGGATATTCATCCACTGTGATAAAAAATAACCTGGCAAAGAAGAGGCTCTGCCTTGCTATAAACATGTATGGGCAATTTTAGAGTGATTAGACTGTGGACATTGTCTAATTGCGTTAAACTAATTTCCTTTTTCCATTAAGTACTAGAGGCTGTAAAAGGCAAGGCAGTCTAATCAGTTCCTAGAAATACAATAGAGATTGAAAAATGTACTTAGCCTCACAGCTCAAACAACAGGTGCATTAACGATTTGCAAACCAGCATCCAAAATGCAGCTGGTTCTTCCTTGATCTGCAGGGAGATGAGCCCCAAAAAGGCATTTGCAAGCGTTTACAGGGAGCTGCAGCAAATTCAAGTTGATGTTACAAGTAGATCACAGTTCATCAGCTCACAAACATGTCTGCCATTGTAGATTTGGGGCATTTTTGTTGTTTTTGTTTGATTGCTTGTTTCTTTTTTAAGGCCTATAATTAATTCTTCTGATGTACAAAGAGAGCTAGGGAGTTGTTGTAAGCCTTGGTCGTGGCCTTCTACAAGGTGTAGAGTCTCTGGAACGTATAATGTGATCAAAAGGTGCTTGACTACATCTCAGAGGAAGGCAAGATGAAGGCAAACGAATGCAAGCAAACTAATAGGAAAAAAAAAAAAAAGACTTTTACTGCCAATCTAAACTGGGAAGAAAGTGCCTTCTTGACTTCAGATTGCTTATTGGCATGATGAGGAATGTGTAAGCAAATTCTATTCATCAGGTGACTGCAAGATGTTAACACTACTAAGTGCATCCCATGGTTATCTGTAGCAGTTCTTGAATGCTTATGCTTCAAGGGAGTTAAAACTGAAATCTTTCTTCAGTCAAGAGCCTATGAAGAAGAGGTGAGTCCCTTTCTGACTCTTAAAGTGAACAATTGCAATCCTGGGACAGTAAAATTAATATGACAGTCTATGTGAGAAATAAATAAGGTTAACAAAAAGCAATGTGATCACTCTTCAAAGTCTTCACCAAATCAGATGCTTAAGAAGTTTTACCACAGATATCAAATAGCATTCATTCTGTGCCATCCATAGACTTTCCACACTCCTTTTCTAATACACTGTAGACAGCTTGCCCCTGTAATTCCCTGCTACTTCACACTGCTATAAACCTAATTTCCAGTTTCAACCTTTCTGATGGTTTAACACAGGGGTCAGTGGGTCCAATGTCATAATTTCATCTGGGAATCACGAGTGTTTTCAAAACAAGACTCAACAATCTAGCTGTGGAGCTGAATCCTGATGTGGAAAGAAAGTACCTTCATCAGAATTCACTTCACTGCCAGGCACCTGGGCAGGTTGTCACGTCTCACACTGCTTATTTTGAGGTGGCATGAATGCAACGGAGATCCATGTGCTCCATTGAACAAACACTGAAGGGGTCATTGCTTCTAGCACCATCAGGGGTCTGTGATCGCACATTTCTCATCAGTTTCAATTGAACACCAGCACTGATTAATTACACAGGGGAAGAGCCATGCACACACCCTGCCCCAACATGTGTTACGAGTGGCTGAAATAAGGAGAGTAAACACAGCTTGTCCTTCCTTGTTAGGAACGAGCTGGTTTGTGCCGCATAGCACTTGGCTTCAACCACAAAAGCAAGGTCATCATTGTTCCTAGCACTGTAAAGGTCAAGGTATCTTTCTGTGGGAGAATGAATAGCATTCATGCAAGTCTCCTGGGAATGAAGCATTGTGCTTTCTGATCTGACTCAAGGTGAATTTCAGTAAGACACCCCGGAAGAATTGGGAAGTAACAGGGTATAGAAAACCACAAGAAAGAGAACAGCTTTTGCAGCCCACTCCTCATTTTGCATTTGAATTACTGCAAAGAAGTGGTAGACAACTTATTACGTAGGAATTTCCTAATAATTTCTTATTGGTTGACATGTCCAGGGATCATAAGATAATCGTATTTGTTTTGTTTTGTTTTGTTTTCTCTCTCCTCTAAATTTAAGAGATAAAATTCAGTTTATTTAATCAGTGGAAGAGATGTGCTTAGGCACCATTCTCATGTGATGATATCTATAAGCAGATGTATGTATTTGGGTTTCTAAGCCTAGACATTAATCCTGAGTGATGCATTTCTCATTTTCCCACCTGCTTCCAAGCTGAAGCATTGTATACTGAAGTTGCATCAAGCACATCTATATACAGTTGCTGTATAAGCATGTGTGACAGTCAAGAAGAGCTGCTGCTCAGGCTAGACCCTGTGCTGACAGGCACTGCAGCACCCATCTTTTTTTGTAAATTGGTCATGCTCCATTTTAATAATACTCAGACTTTCTGACCACACAGTGCAGCATTTCACTTGGGGGCCGGACCAATTTCCATGTCAGCATCTGCTATGGCAATTGAACCTGTGGTTTTAGCACCTGAGTATGCCTCATTAGTAAGTGGTACACAGCCTCCTGGAAGCAAAATGGACTTTGGCAAGCAGAAAAACAGTCCATCATCCTTACGCAAAGAAAAATTATCATCAAAACTTCAACTTGTCAAATTAACTCTTGTGGTTTGAAGTGCTAGGCCCATTACAGCCTATTCCAGACAGTATTTGCTTAAAAAAAAAATCATAAAGTAAGTGGATCAGAAGAAAAAGTCAATGGCTCTGAGTCCTTTAGCCAGAATCTGGTTCATTACATACATCATTTCTTTTATGTCTAAAGCACTTTACAATGCGTGTCATATAGGACTTATAATTGACTGCAAATTTGCTAACATCTGAGGTACTACTATTAAGTGTTCTGGCTGGAAACATGGGAAGGATATTACAATCTGGGGACCAGTTCTACTTGCAAATAACACTTATAACCAAATAATGTGTTCATGTACACCTACAAGACTGGGTCAACTGAATGGCCAACTTCTTGATATCCATCCTCCAATGAGTCCTTCGTATCTTCAAAGTCAGACTGAGATACTGAGATACACTGCATCCAAGATCTCCTTAATTGTGATGCTGTTTCCTGAACCCTTCTAATTTACCAGAAGAAGGTATTTGGACTCCAGAAATGGAGATGTGGATTTGCAAAGGTCAGCTATGGATTACAGTCCTCTCTGCAGCAAGAGGATGTCCTGATGCCCACAGTACAGAGTTACCTTAACAAATTTTTCAGTGGCACTTATCCAAGAGAATAACAACAAAAATAATTATTACTAATATTACTAATCATTAATCTAAATTAAGACTAATATTACTAATCATTAGTCTAAATTAAGTCTTTTGTGCTTTGGCAGAATGAACTATCCTGAACAAAGAAGAACAATGCTTATTGGGATTATGTGAAGTAGGAAAATAATTTATTACACATGTTCTGGGTTTCTGCCCTCTGGTCAGTGGTTTCTGGGACAGAGAAGGAACACAGAACACATTCTCAGAACTGACAGGCTAATGGTCTCCCAATAGTACAGGCTATTCAATTTATTTAATGAACTGGATGGCATAAATAATATCCTCAAGAAAGAGAAAAACAAAATACATCACCAGCTTGAGATCAATAGCAGCTGATGAAGTGACAATGATTCTTCTAAAAAAAAAAAAGATGCTGGCATGAAAGCTTTCCAGGTATGGGTTTATGGTATACAGGTTTGAAAATAGCTCACTGGTTTAAAAGGACAAGAGGAGACTGAATTATAGTATCAGAGAAACCAAAGTATGTGTTGGCTAGTCTAGAATTAAAGCTAATGAAGCCTAAGCAGACAAATCTGTGGACATTTTTTTTGAAAACTCCTTTATGCTGTAGTGATATTAATCCTTAATAATACCTGGCTTTTCATCAGTAAAATTCAAACCACTTTATAAGGGAGTTCATTCTCATTATCGTCTCTTTATAAACGGGGACTTTGAAATAAAAGGATAAGAAGTCATTGCTCAGGAGGAATGCAAAGACGACCACATTGCTGAGTCCACATTCAGTACACTCAAAATTTGCTGTTTGTGTAAAAGCAGAGATCAAATTTTGGGTGGCTCCAGAAATACATCTGAGGACAAGCTTTAGTTAATTACCAGTTATAGAATCGAGGCATGAAATTCTCTGACTCCACCCGTCAATCTGGCCTTCTCCTGACCCAGGAGACCAGCGCAAGATGCAGTTCTCAATGCAGTATGTGAGCATTCCAAACAGTCACACATCTGTACAAGATTGGCTCACCCTCTGCTGATTTCACAAGAATTCACAGAGGCAAACAAGATGTACTTGACTCTTTTAATAACAATGGAAAAGTCGTGTCTTTTTTGTGAAGTTTCTCCCAGATACTTTTTTTTTTTTTTTTTTTGGAAGTGATGAAGCATATTAAATCAAAGACAAAACTTGTATTAAACTCCAAGTTCTCTGGCCATGCATGTTGCCTATCTGGTGACTTACCCCCTGATTCTGGCCTGGAGAGAATCAGTTGGCTTTTCAGGCTGCCAACCTTAGGTGGAAGGAAGTTGATTGCACTAAAGACATGTCTTTCCATGCAGCGAGGGTGTGTGTGACTTTAGCCATTTGGAAGTGGGAAATTATCCCTTCACTGTTGTGTTGATATAATACCTAGAGATACGTGAGATGTTTTACTGTCTGATTTTATAGATATACTTGAAGATGAGTTGCTTGAATGACCAACCATGCACCAAAGAGAAGGACAGAGAAAAGTAATACAGAAGCCTTACCTAAAATACTATCATTTTTTGTCTCTTAAGCACTTGAGCCAGGGATCTCTCTTAAGAGATGGCCTCTAAAACTTGTAGTTTTAGTAATGCTCTGCACAGCCAGCACTGTCATAGTCATCATAGTCAGAGCTTTCAGCAGGAGACCCATCACTACGATGAGTGTTTTCGCAGCTAAATTAATATCCTGCTTCCTCACACTCATTCCTCTTCATGCTTCATGAATTGTCTCAGCATGTAGAGAAGATTGCACTACTATGCAGAAAAGTCCAGAGCTTGGAAAGTTAAATTCCATAAAAATCAAGAGGCTTGAATATCTTCTCCTGAAGGATGTGCTTGTACCCCAGAGACCCAGTTTTTGGGTGAGTACTCTAAGGACCACCAGAAGTTTGTAGTCATTCCAATTAGAATACCTCCTAGAATTTTTCATGATAATAATGTAATTGAAATGGAGAATCTAAGTCTGTTAAGAACAGGGTTCTGCAACTCCACAGAGGTAATTCAGATGTCTAGGCCACCCTTGAAAACCTCTCTATTACCCTATGAATTAAGGTAGTTATCACTTTTGTGCTGGAGTTATTGCTGCTGAGTTATCTTGAGCTTGCTCCAAGTCTACTTACTTCACTAAGTCCTCAGGAACACAGGAACATCTTCCCAGCTTTTGTTGATGGCATGTAGGTGGGAGATAGACTTTCAGCTATCCTAGCCAAGGAAAATGGCAAGGACTGAGGAAACATTCAGACTACAAATGGCAGAATTGAGCTGAGGTCAAGGATGGGTGAGGAGATAGAGTTTGGAGCATTCATGTAAACTTTGGCAACTAAAACCTGTTTTAAACTTGTCAAAAACTCTTGAGCTCAGTAGAATATGAACCTGCTATCTAAACACATAAGAAGGTTTGCAGAAAGCCTGGCTTTTACTTTGAAATTTGTTAACAAAGTTCTTCACTGTCATTGAGTTTTCTCATGACATCTGCTGACTTTGATGTGTGAGATCATGAGAGCAGATTGCCATTAAAAGTGTCAGGTATGGACAATGCCTGCAAGTAATAAGTAATAAGTAATAAGCTATGTTACAGCTGCCAAGATCTTTTTGTACTAGAAAGTCCCATGTAGATATCTTGAGAACTGGCTTTACCTCCCAGGTTTATTTCTAGACAGCTCAGTTCAGAAGGAATGTGCATCCTGGCACAACATCAGCCCTTTGGCCTCCAGCAAGGCAAATGATGGAGATCAGATTGTACTGGGCATTCACATCCGTACCACACACTTTGCAATGCTACATGGATATGGAAATGTTTGTACACAAATATATTTGCACCTATATGGCAGATTCCCCGTTTTCTCAAAGATCACCTGGAAGAGATTCGGAACAGTTAAGATTTTTCTGCTACCTTCACTTTTAGTAGTTGGGAAAAAAGGGAAATATTCCATAGAGGAACGAGAGGGACAATTTGTTCAGCAGAGGAAAGCTGAAGCAGGATATAACTGCTCCCTGTGTGTGTACTACAGAAGAAACAAAACAAACAGGCAAAATTAAAAAATAAAGAAATGCAAACATGCACACAAACATGCAAACACACATAAAAACAAACCAACCAACCCAAACAAACAAACAACAACAAAAGCATGTAGACTAGGAGGAAAGCTTTCTGAACTGAAAGACAGGATTATCAGAGAGAAGAAAGCATAACCAGAGGTATAACAATAGGCTAGACCTAGAAGACTACAAAAATGGGGTTCTGATATACAGTGTGTCATAAAAATATATCTGTAATTGTCAAAGCTTGATAAGATTTGCAGTAGACCACTTCTCAGCTCTGACATAGGTTTCTAGGACCAGCACTTATTCACAAAATACAGGACTTTGCAGTGCCCCCTCCTCACAAAACCAACACAAACTGTGCACTAGTCTAGCCTTTAGCCAATGAAATTCTCTCTTGGTTTCACTTATATGAATGATTAACTTCTTCCCAATTCCAGGTGACAGAGGAGAAAAGAGTTCACCTGCTAAACCTTCATTTCTGTGCTGTGGACATTTGGGCCAAAACCATCCATCAGCTCCTGAAAATGACACTGTAATGAGCTAAGTATTTCAGAGCTCATGACATGCTTGAAGGATCAAAAATCTACCTGTCCAAACTCGTGAATTTATTCTAGGGGAATGTGGCCATGAAAAATAAAACAGGTGCTATCTCCTCTGAGGTCTGCTGCTAGCCATTAAACACCGAATCCTAAGTCAATTATTACACATCTTTTTCAGATTCATAGAATCATAGAATCCTTAGAGTTGGGACCTCTGAAGGCCATCTGGTCCAACTCCCTGCAATGAACAGGGACTCCTACAGCTCCATCCGGTGCTTTGTGCTTTGTCCAATCTGTTAGAGAAAAACTGGAGCATCATAAGAGAATTTTGACTTTTCCTGGCTAAACTTGTAAAAGCCAGAATTGCAGATTGCAGCCTAAAGAGTGGGAATTTACTTTTGAAGAAGGGTAAAGAAAAAAAATCTTATTCTAGCTTTAAATGATAACCACTTGGCCTGTATTGAATTGAGAGTAAAAGGAGGCATAGAAGAGACAGCTGTAAATAGTAAGAGATCTAGGATTAGAGTGCCTAGGCAACAGTGCACGTAACTTTCTGGTACATAACAAGAAGTTCAAGAACTGAGATATTATGATGTTAGTCAAGATACAACTTCCAAAGCCCACAAATAGTAAGTTAAGTCATTCTCCAGTAACAGACTCTAAATGACATCTCAGGAGGACAGGAATAAAATAATCACAGAAGTTTGGAATTGGAATGGACCTCGTAAAATCATTTTATCCAGCTGTTCTCTGAGGCAGGATAGTTATTTCCAACAGATGTATCTGTGACCTGTCTCTAAACAATACCAGAAAAGTGTTTAGAGTACTGTCAGAACATCACTGGACTTAGCATTTGTAATATTAAAACTAAGAAAAAATATTTTTTTAACTTTTTTTTTTTTTTTTTAAGCTTCTACTATATACTCCAAGGGCTTTATCATATCCAGGATGTAGCACCTGATGAGGAAAACAATGCTTGAAAAGATGTGTTTCCCATTGGGTTACTCTTCCGACTGCTAATGAGCCCAAACAATTATCAAGCGTTATTTATTCCAGTGTGGATATATTTAGTCTCAGATTTGTGTGGTTTTCTACGGATCCACTCAACTTGTTCAATGTTATGCAAGGTCCTGATCAAGGGTTATTTGCTAAACAAAGGGTTTCTTCTGAGTTTGAGAATATAATACCTTTTTCATTTTAAGAAGTATGCCTTTAGAATATGAAAAATCCAAACTGAAAACAAACCAACCCAAAATGAAACAGAAAACACCTTTGCAGGGAATATCATCTGGGAACTATAAATAATCTTAGAGATTCCAGGACATCAGCAAACCATTTTATTAAAGTGACATCATGCTTCAGCACTGGGCCAGAACAAATGTAATATTCTTCTAATGTTCTGTTGTAATGAAGTACAACCCTAAATTCACAGACTTTAAAATCCAAAGTGAAAGAAAGCTTTGCTCATGGGTCTCTAGTGACAGAGTTGTTCTGGTTGTTGATTTTATTCAGGAAGACAGGAACTTTTTCATTTCAAGAACCCCTTACAATTTAAAATGACATCTCAAAAGTGCTGTTTTTGATAGGTAGGAATATTATTTTAGAATATTTGCTTACTGCTTGCCATCCCTTCTAGAAGTACACAAGGAACAAGGCAGAGATCAAGTAAGGGCACAGAGTCAATGCTAAGCTTTTCACAGTGACACCTCAGGCTGCATTTGGCTCCAGATTCTCATATTTGAAATAAATTATTTAAAAAAAAAAAGTAGCCACAATGTTCGTGTCTGCAATGTGAGTTAAGAGAGGAGGGTCTGTTACTTAAACAGATGTGCCTGGTGCCATCTGAAAGGACCCAGGGCACCCTGCTTGGACTGCAGCTGCCAGCCCAGAAGACCTGCAGTTTGTAGGTCCTGTGTCACATATGCCAGAGCTATGCAGCTGTTTCAGATATTTTAGCATATTCTAAATAGCAAAAAAAAAGGACCTAATAAATCCAAACTTTGCAATATGAAGCTAAATTAATTCAGCTGAGAATTAAGAAGTGATGGTGATTTACCACTGGAACAATCTATGAGGCTCCCCTGTTTTGGGACTGAATGACTTTATGACAAAAGTTCCCAAGGCAAACACCTGTTATTGGATTCAGGAGCAGGGTGACCATTTAAATTTTTGAGCCATGATTTCCATATCAGATAATAAGATTTAATTGTCCCTTCTGGTCTTAAAACTCTTACAAGCCAGATATCCATTCCACTCCCCTGAGTCCCAGTTCATTGTCTTGGTTTCCAGACCATGATAGCTTTCTCATTCTATCCAGAAAGTCTGCTCTGGAGCCAAAGATGAAGTGAAATATCTTTCATTGCAGGGCTCATTGTAACATTATCAGTCTCATATGGTTGTCCTGCTATTGTTGTGACTGTAGGGGAATAGCACTCTGTTTCTTATAACAAATGTAGAAATCCAGCTGCTGAACCTCAGGGGGCATCAGACCAGGTGCTTGATTATCCCAGACTTCTTCCAGCCATCATTCACTTGCATTGATACTTTTTTAGAGATTGCTCTGTTTTATGTACCTTTCAAGTACATCAGAACTTTTGCAAGCTAAATTCTGTTTCTAAATCAGAACCATCATAGAATCTACTGAGGGAACAGGTAGGATTGAGTTTGCACTAAAACAGATCAGCTATGATCTATCACAGCTGGCATCTCGATTCAAACTTGAGCCTGGTGTAATCTAACAAAAACATGAACAGAAAAGAACTGAACTGAAAGCACTGATATCACTGTGGTGCTCTCCTAAAGGGGAGATGCCACCAGCTCAGAGCAGGTCCCCAGCAGAGTTAATGAATATGTCTGATAGGGCACACCAAACAGTAGGTTGACAGCCATCAAAAGCTACCTGTATGCAGGCATTTCTCAGGTCTTCTCAGGTAGCTGATCTGAGAAAAATCCATCAAATAATAAATATTCATGAATCAAGAGGTCAAAAAAAGGACTCTGTAAGATGCTGGTTAGCCCATTCAGCTTGGCTTCTCAGCTGTGCTTTACAAGACACAGAATCATTAAGGTTGGAAAAGACCACTAAGGTCTCCAAGCCCAAACATTAACCCACCCCCACCATGCCCACTAAACCATGTCCCCAAGTGCCACATCTCCATGGTTCTTGAACACCTCCAGGGGCAGTTCTATGTCTATAAACATCTTTATTTCCATAGGTAGTATCCACACAAAAGAAGGGGAGACTGGTTGCATGCTCCCTTGCTGTGCACCAGGTACAGCACTCAGGTGGCAGAAAGTGTTTAAATCACTGTTTTATCTCTGCTAATCACTATTTTATCTCTGGTACAGAGAATTAGATATGTATTTTCAGAAGCCTCACCGCTAGATTGGATATTCTTTGTTTGAAAGAGGTTCAGTTGCACACTGGTTGCACTGGGAATACGATGAAGTGAATTGTCTAAATCCAGTCTTTTAAGAAGCATGAAAAAAGAATTCTGACAGGATCAGCCTGAGCTTGCAAGCTCAGTGTAGAAGGAACTGCCAACAGCTTTTTTAGGAAAAGAACAAAGAAAGCAAACCTGCTCATTGCTGGAAGATCCTTTAGTACAGAGTTTCTTACAGCAGATCATGCACAGAGACTTTAGAAAAAGAAGAGTCTGAAATGAATCAGAATCAGAACTTTGTAACTTGCTTCGAGCATAAGTTTGTTTTGTTTTGTTTTCCCTTCCTTTTTTCTCCATCTCTGCCTTTATATTTAAGTGATTGCAATTTTTGTGCGTTATTCATTCATCAGAGGGAAGAGCAATGTTGCTGACCTTCCTGTAAAGTATAGGAGGTACATAAGGAAAAGTAGGAGAGGACAGATGAATAGAATACTACAAATCTATGTCAATAAACAGCAGAACTGAAGGAAATAGATCTTACAAAAACAGTCCAGCCTATCCTAGAGATCATCTGTATCAAGGTTGGAAAAGACCTCTAAGACAATCTACTCCAACAGCCAGCCCATCACCATCATGCCCATTATCCGTGTCCATTACTGCCACATCTATTTGTTTCTTGACTACCTCCAGGGACTGAGCACAAGTATGCTATGGAAAGAGCCCCTTCCAAGCTATTCAAAGGGATTGCTGCATTGGACTCAGCTTCATGAAGAGTTTCTTGTGCCTTGTGGCCAAGCATGGGTATCGAGGAGACCTCTAAAAAAGCTATTCATCTGTCTTAGGCACAGCACTCAGTGGACAGGCATCATACAGCTTCAGATCAGCAAAAAACAGATGACAAGATGGGAATGTGAATCATGGTCCTACATTCTCTGTTAATTCCCTATCCATCCGACTCTACAGACCGAAACCTTTGAAGTTTCCAGGATTTCTATGAGCATGGATGTCCCAAAAACAATCACAATTGACCCATCTATTACAGGATGGTACAATACAAAGACCTTGCTATGTCATTGCAGTTGCTCAGCCATGCCATTTATCAAACCAAAGGATTCATGCATTGAATTAATTAGTTTCTACATTGTTCAGACCTGGGACCTCGTGTGTCAAGTGACGCAGAGGTCAGGGGTAACTGGCTGCAGCTGCTAAAAGCTGTTCTGTAAGCAATCAAAAGTAGAAAAAACAAGAGCCAGAGGACATGTTTCATTCAACTCAAGTGTGGCTCAGCAGGAGGACTAGAGCCTAGTTGCATGAAGGACTGTAAATTCGATGGAGATACTTCCAGGACTGTTTCTTGAGGATCCAATGTAAAGAAGGAAATGAGTCAGGACACTGGGCTGCCTCCATAATTTCTCATGGCCCAGGGATGGAGGTGAACGTTTTAAGGCAGACATGGATGGCTTAGATATGGGATTACTTCTTAGATTAGACACTCAGATATGGGATTACTTCACTGTAAGCCTGTGTTATGTAACCTGCACTAGAAAAGCTGTACAAATTTGAGAGCTCCCGATATGTTTCCTGGGACTCCTGTTCCAAAAAAATAGGCATCTCCACTAGAACTAGTGTTCATTTCCTTTTAAGTGGAAAAAGATTGATAGGTCATTTTAGAGTGCAGCTTCATTCTTAGAGCAAAGATATCCTGACAGAATGAAACTAATCCTTCAGAGAGACCAAAACATGGCTACAAAAGGAAGGTAACCAGTTATCATGTGTCAAGTCAATTGAATTTGGTATCATAAACCAAATAGGATATCTAGATTTGGATAAAGGACATTCTTGTTGTTGTCAAGGACAACTCTGATTTGGCTGTAAGATGTAGAACCATGTAAAAATGATAACAAAGGGTTGTAACTTACAATATTGAGGTGCAGTTTCCTGCACTAGCACAGGATCCATGTGCAGCCTTGAGATAACTCAGCTGCCTACACACAGGTTATTCAATACCCTTGGATACCTTATGTGGGTGCCCAGCACTACTCTGGGAGGAGGCAATCTCTTGCAAGACTTGTGTCATATCTCCCATACTGTGTTGAAGGTGTGTCTAAGGCATTTCCAATAACACTAGATTCCTTTGTATAGGTAACTTAGTTGAGCCCCTACTTCTTGCATTTCTTGTCTCATCTTTCCTATAGGTAGGTAAGGAGCAGGAAATGCTGGTGGAGGGTTTGCTGCATGGATGCTAAAGACAGTGACTCTGAGTCACTCATCTACAGGAGGGATTCCTGCATTAGACCTACTGGCAGATTCCCTGTTCCTTTATCCACGTAGAAACCATGGTAATACATGGGCAAAACACAGGGAAGGTTCAGTGGCATTCAGAAAGGAAGCACTAGAGCTATTACCAGATTTGAGGCTATGGCACAACACAATGAGAAAATATCTGAACCCCAGCAAATAGTTTCAGATGCAACTCTGTTTATCAGATGCAGAGGAAAGCATTGGAAGGACAAGGTGTCAGTGGCTTTGCTTAGAAGCACAAGTCCCTCATCCCAAGATGTGCCTGTAAAAGGGTAATAAAAAACAGAATAAACAAATAAAAAGCAGTATTTTTGTTGCACTGAACCAGTTTGCCTGATGACCCTGGAGCTCCAGATAACAATTCCACTTGAAATAGGCAATGATGGTTAATAAACAGCAGCCCGGTTACCCGAGACAATGCCGAGGGCAGCATGCGAGTGAAGAAAACAGCCTGATTATGTTTCTCCTCTGACTTTTCCAGAGCAGTTTGCTGCCAAAGAAGAGAGAGAGAAATAATATTAGAGGGCAAGAGAGAGAGGGGGGCTGGAAAGAGAAAAATGAAAGATGCAAGAGCTCCAAAACTGTTTTACATGGGAGAACTGGAGGAAAACAATGTTTTGTTGTTCTGTTCCCAGTGAGACAGATCTAAGCCTTGCTGGAATCACTGGATAGATTCTCTTTGACTTCATAGGCTTTGGGTCAGATCCAAGATTGCCATAATGATGGCTAAGCCTGACTTGCCTACAGGGATGGCTTTAGATTTAGCAGAGCCAAGAAAAACCTTGTCCTCCCAAGACCATTTTTGCTACATTTATTTGTAAAGTTAGCTGCTGGAACTAACACAGCTTCTTCACATCTAGACTGATGTCCTAGCACCTAAAGGCTGCTTTGCCATGTGACAACCCCATCAGAGACTACTTCTGGACATCAGGATACATGCAATTATTTCCATATTAGGTGACATGTCAACACAACTGAAAGCATGCCACATCAAGAGCTGCTCAGGCTTCCCTAGGGCAGACTATTTCATCTAATCCTGACTTCCCAAGCTGTGCCAGTGGCAAAAAAAAAAAATTGCCAAGAATGTACCCTCCAGTGGAGTATTTCCTGAAAGCATATCTTTATCTCCAGTTGCTACTTCAGCTGTGTTCTCTGTTCCCACTATTTTAACTGCTAAATTAGGGGATGCTGTGCTTTTATATGGTTCACTGGTTCCCTCAGATCATAGTGTCCAAATGGCTCAAAATTCAGCTGTTTCCAAAGCACACAGTGGATCCTCAAGCACAGAGCCCAAACCACATCATCAGGCCATCTGCTTTTGCTGCAGCTATTCATTAGGAAACAGAAATATAGCCCTTATATTAAGGAGAGAAGAAAGGTTAGAGTGGCCTGAAAAGGAGAAGCAGACATGGAAAGCAGCTGAGTTAATTGATACCAAAACATAAAGAAAGAAAATATCTTCCCTTTAGTCTCTCTGCTCAGCACAAAAGATGTTATTCAGCATCCTTTCAGTTCCCATTTCTCTTCAAAGAAGACGACTGGTGTTTGCAACCTTAAAAATAAAAAGAAAGAAATGCAGGTGGATTCCACGTGGCACATTTTAGACACGCACTTTATAAATTAATCACCTCTTGACTGAATTGCCACAAACTATAGAAGATGTTCTCAGTGATCAGCACACATGGAGACATTTACATTACAAAGACTTGAGCAAATTCCACCCAGTATGTCAGAAGACGTGGCAGTGGCTGCAGCAATGTCACCAGTGCATGGGCAAACAGAAGTTGCAGATCTTCATTGGGAAAACAGGAACCTTCTTGTTGCTCACCAAGTGAGACACGTTTACAATCCACAAAAGTTGTCTCAACCTTTGGAATCTTTTGCTTCTTTTGCTTCAGTGCTGTTGGAGAAGTGAAGAATTGTTCTCTGCATCCCAGCTTGACTAGATGGCCATGACTACAATTCATGGGTCAAACTTGGAAACCTCTCTCATTTTATGCCTAGAATTGTTATGTTCATTAAGAGATTTGATAGGGAAGGCATCAGGTAAGATTTTCAACTCTTGCCAGGTTTCACTCCTCCACAGAAATCGAGGAAGTCAGATTCCCATCCTTACTGCAGTGAAATCACTGATTCTGTAGGAACCAAAAATTTGACCCAAACAGACCTGAGAGTTCACTGAGATCAATCAAGAGCTTTTCATTTGGCCACAGAGTTTGGATCAGACCTTTACATGAGCTTTAAAAAGTATCAATAATTGTAAAATACAACATGTTGGTATAATTGCAATCACTTAAAACTGCTTTGTAAACAAATAAACTTCTCCTGATGTTGTTTTTAGCCACGAGATGAATCCTTGAAAATGTCATAAACGTTCTACTACGGTTGAAGTCTGCAGGCCTTTACAGTTTGCTTTCACATGAATTTTCTCTTCCTGGAGGCTGTTACAAAGCTGTGTCTTTCAAATAATTTCAAATTGTCTGTAAAATATGACAATTGCAAGAATAATTGTGGAGAAAAACGTCAGGGGATACTTCAATGTTTTTAATGCTGTTATTTTCATTTTGATGGCACTCAGGAGCTTTCAGAAGGAAGTCAGTTGAAGACTAACTCTGGCTACCAAGTATGTGAGAGATAGGGCTGATGAGCAAAGGATCAAGTGCAACTGGTTCTCAGCTGTTCTGTTCATCTCAGGAAGAAAGCTTTCAAACTGCAACACTCTTTTTTCCCCACCATTCCCAGTCAAAGTGCCTTTGTTTTTTTAACCAGTCCATTGGTAGTCTCCATTCATAGTTGAAGCTGGTGGTCCCAGATGCACAGTTTATAAGCATTTTGTCATCTATGAAGCCCTACTTCTGTCAGAAGTTACAAAAAGTCACTGCTGCAATGGGAGCATTTGATAGATGGAAAGCAAGATGGGATGTAACCCACAGCAAGTTACAGTACAAATCACAGGATCCACTTCTGCAGTGTTTTCATGTTGAACAAAAGATCATAATCTTTAGTGACACTGTCAGAGCCACACAAAGCTTTATATTCAAAGCATCTCTCAGTGGGGTCCTTATTTCAGCTGTTATTTCTTGGTGTTAACATAACTAGTAAAAATGTAGAACTGCATTCCAAGCTTTGGCTTGAGTTTCAAAAAAGGCAAACCCAAAGCAAAATGCAGTCTGCCAGTTTTGTGTGCTAGTGTGTGTGGCTTGGGGAGGAAGAAGGGTTATTATTATTATTATTTTTTCTTTTGCTCTTCTTTTCTTTTCTTTTTTTTTAAAGCAGAGATCATCCAGGAAATGAACATGAATGAAAACAATTGAAATTTCTAGATAAATCATTGCTTTCAATTTTAAAAAAGAAGAAAGAAAAAGAAAAAAAAAAAAAAGACAAACAAAAATGCTCATTTGTCTAACGTGCAGTTTCAGGATGTTACTTCTTTCTTGACTGGTCCTAGCAAGACCATTTAGCTTAGTCAAAAGCCTGAAGGAAGGAACCATCCAGATAGGCTATAAGGGCCAAGGCATGCTGAATTGCAGTGCCAGCAGAATGTGTGGCAAAGATGTGGCTTGCTCCTGAGCAAATTAACTCAGATCCCTCATAGCAAATAACCATCCATCATCGAGCTGGATGCAGAGAAATTGTGATCTCCTGCACAGTTCCTGAACCACGCTGGAAGCTTTCAGATGAACAATTGCTTTTTATGCAATCCTTTTCTTGTTTATCTGTGATCTTACTCTGCTTTTGCAGGATAATAGCAGCAGAGCTGTTGACAGTACTGTAGCATTTGTGTGCAGCAGATGTTCTGAAACATCTGCTTCCCAACACAGAGGGAACTTCCAAAGATCCCAAGAATGCTCAGAGCTTGTAAGAAGTATCTTTTTTTATACAAACTGTATTCTACCCAAATCTTTCTGTGGCAGCTTCTTGGCGCTAGGGCTTATTTTCATACAATGAGCAGAGTGTAAAATAAAATAAAATAAAATAAAAATGTTGAGGCTAAGTCTTACAAAGAAAAGGTCAAGTGCATAAAGGTGTGAAAGCTCCTGGAGGAGCCAAGGTATGACTGACCACAGCAGTTCAGTGAGCCAAGCTAAAAGCCAGCACGCAGACTTGACGTCATCCATTGACTCTTGGTATTTTGAAGGGACAGGATGAGCTAAAGAAATCAGTCTTGTTTATTTCCCAAGCTGTAATTTATTAGGCTGCATCACAGACAGTGCGTACAGAGCTCCTCCTTTCCAAAGGAAAGCTGGAAAGTTGTCATCTGTTGTATTTTTTGGATGCTTAACTTGGGTGTAGGTAAGCAATACTACAACTAGACAGTACTTCATACACAATACACACACACTAAAGAGTTTTCTTGAGGAAGCAGAAGACAAGGAAGGCAGAACATGCATCTGTAAGACTGCAGAAAGAAGCCAATCAGTAGATCTCACAGTGATAGTCATTTAGTTAATTAGTTAAAGGGAATAGAAAGAATTTGCTGAGCCTGGAAGAATTCCCAAATTTTGGAAAATTAAAGTGATTTTTTAAATAGGTTTTCGGTGTTGTCATTTGGTTTAGTTGTGGGGCTTTATGTTTTGTGTGTGTGTGTGTATGGTTTTATTTTGTATTTCTCTTTTAAATTGTTTTAATTCCAAATGGCACAATACTTTGAACTTAATGATATTTAACGAAAGAACTAAGTTCAAAGAAGTTCACAAGTAACCTATAATGATTTGCATTGCCAAAACTGTCTTGCCTGTCCTTTTACCATCACAAATACATTTGCGAACTGTGAGTGGAAAAAAAAAACATTTCCAAGAAGTGCTCTGACCTTTGTTCTCTAGATTCCTGGTAGAAACCTATCTAAATCCTCCAGATCAATGCAGACTACATCCTACAGCGATGCTTATGCAAGATGGGGAGGCGTTGTGGCCAAAAACATCAGTTGTTTTGCTATGATCCCAGGGAAATCAATTCAATTCTTGTTCTGGAAGCATGCTGAAGGCCAGCCTAACTCCACCCAACTGGTCTGTGGATTATGGAGGCTAGAAAGTCCAAGAATAAGTAGATGGTCTATTCACATACATAGATCCTACTTACCTGACTGAACATCAGAGTCCTGGGAAGTCTAATTCTCATTCTAATTCTAATTTGGCTCTCATCCACGTGAGGAAAGTGTGCTTGGCTGACCTATATTACTTTGCCTACACTGAGATCAGCGAAAGCATGAAGAATGTAGTTTACAGTTGAATTAAATAATTTCCACTTGCTTCCAACGATCTACTTAGCTGAGGACTGATTTTCTTGTTTTGTTTCAACTGCAATGAAGGAATCAGAAAGAAAGCCAGGACTCTTGCCAAAAGAGGCATCTAGACCTATCTGAGATGCCTTAGTACAACTGAGGCACCTAAAAACATCCACTGAAAGCATCTTCCAAATGGTCTTTAAGTATGTGCCCTGTAGACAGTGACTTCAGTATGCTGATGAGTTGATTTTGATTTTATGTGGTTCATTTTTTATGTTTGTCAACAGCATATTCCCCCAAACCAAATTGCTATGCCTTCCAGATTGGAGAAAAACGTTGGATCCCACCAGAAAAGTTGGGTAGGCTGAAAAATCCCATCTCTCTTCTTTCTCTGCACCTATTTCATTTCCTTACAAAGCAAGTCACTTTATCCATACCGAAAGGACCAGAGCATGAAAATGTCTTCAGACAGTCCTGTATTTCCTATGGGCATGCTCTGAATTACCTGCTGGTGCATGACATACAGATGTCATGGAGACTTGAAAAGCAATGTTATCTCTGTAGCTGATCAACTAATCCCTATGAGACGTAGAGGTACAGGTGTTCAGAGCACTCACCCTAAAGGAAGTTGTTTCTATGTGAACACCTTACTCATTGAGAACAGGAGATGGAAAATACATAGTAGAAGAAATGGAACCTCTTCTCATATTTTAGTAGTGACATCTATAGCTTCTTGTTTGCCACATCTTTAACATAACACAAAGAACTAAGGGGAAAAAAAAAAAAAGCAGAGCCAAATAACACTTTCCTCTCACCTTTAGCTTCCACAGCTCTGAGAAATTATTGAATTTATTCCCTAATGATGACCTTAAATCACAAAAAGTCACCTTTTAGTGAACTCCTCTGCACGCTGTTTACAGTTCTTCAAGATTTAACACCATGGCTGAGCTGTTTGGCTGTATGTTATTTAGATAAAAGGAAATCAAACCAGAAACATTTTCTAAGATGCTCTGTCCTTTGAAAGTGAGAATGTGCTGTGGGTGGAAGTACACCACTAGGACATAGAAGACTACAGAGAGTCTTATACGTAAAGGATCTTGCTGGATATTAATGGGGCTGGAGTACTAAAACATGATGTCCAGCATGACCCCTTAAAAGTCTCTGCAGAACATTCAGAGTACGAAAACCATGCAGGAGGGCCACCCTTGGAAAACAGGCTCTTGTACACATAGCTTTAAAAAAAGCTATGTTTATTTATTGGCTGGTTGGTTTGTTAATATTAAGGTTGCACTGTAAATACATGAAGACCTGTGCATAATGCACTCACATGGCATCACAGTCAAATACATAGTAATTTACAGCCAGGAAACTGGAGATGGAAGATGGAAGAAAGTAAAAGATCCAAATTTTGAATTTAAAGTTCACTTGTGGAAGGAATTTTTCTGTGTGTTGGAGCCTGTTGGAGCAAAGGTTTCTGTGCACTGCCTGTGGGAATCTCCTCTTTGACATGAATTTATTCCAAGAAAAAAGAATGCCCTATTAGGGGTTATCTTTCATTTTCTTATCATAAAAGATAATACTTTTAATCTTTAAAAGTCCTGGGTTTTTTTTTTGAGCCACAGCTGTCCTTGTTAGCAGATGGAACATCTCTTACATTTATCTCACATCTGACACTGCTTGCCCATGGTATTTTTCCTTTTGCTCCCTTTCTTTACTAATGTAATTCCATAGTTGTAAATACCAGCGTGTTGAAGCAAGGTGAGCAGACACTGAAATTATAGAAGCAGTAGAAAGAAACTGTATTTTGTTATATTTTGCATATTTTATTCCTTCTCCAGTTTCCTCATCATTAATCCATGCTCTGTCTTTTGCATGACCCAGTGCCTAACCACTGCATTGTTTGCAAGTCCCATGAGGAGGATTTCCTCTGGGGATCTTGTTGTGTCACTGGCTGTGTTTCTCCATCTGGCAGGGAGTGTGTGCATGCAGCTATGTGTGTGTATAGGTTCTAGGACTGAAGCACTGCTAAGCTCTACTCATTCTCCATAACAGCACTGAGATGTCTAGTTATTCTCTGGAAAAAGCTGAAAGTTACAAATTTAACCCCATTAAGGCCAACACACAGGACTCTGTGTCTATGCTAGTAAATAATATTAACCTATTCTTGGATGCTGGCTGTACAAATAGATGATTTCCCTCCCACAGACTCTAAAACAAGTAGCCACAATTGATCTTTCTATTGGGAGCAAGCTAATTTGTGCTCTTCTCCAGCTGTTCTCAAGCATTGTCTGAGCATTTTGATCTTGGACACAGGTCAAAGCTATGTCAGGGGCTATACTAACAATATAATGGTGTGACAACTGTTAGAACTTGCCTACATCCATGGTTTGGCTCTGTTTAATTTTCTATATAGACGTTCTGACTTCAGCAAAAATAAAATCTAGCTGCACAAGAATAACCTATTCAGGACCCAGCTACAGTTCAACTATCAGGCAAGCAGGAGTCCTAGAGAATATTTATTTTTTTCTTGATTCCATATGAGTATTTTTCGTAGATATAAGTATTTATACAACTTAAGGGAAAAAATAGCTTTTAAAATGTAGGCTTTCTTCATGTCTTTTGTGCTATTTGATCGGTAATACTCTTACATATTGAGTCATAAAACACATTTACTTAAAGAATTTATTTCTTCAAGAGTTTCTGGTATGTCTCAAACCATTTGAAAAGCTTTGGCACTAGAAGATGCCATTTTATTTAAGTAGGTACAATACAGTGATTTGTTGCCATTCCATAACTTCCAGTTCAGTTCCCAGCTTCATATTGTGAAGCCCTTGCTCATTTCTAAGCAGAGATTATCCTCTTGGTTTTAATGAATTTGGCTGAGGCTAGGGAATAGCTATGCTGAAGTTACTCTGACTTTGATATAGAAAAATCTATGAAGAAGACATAAAGATTCACATCTCACAGAACAAGAACATACTGAATTCTTTCTTGCAAAAATCATGGAAATCTGTATGTGTTGTTTGGTCTGAACATCAGGTTTCTTGTGCAGGGAGAGTGAAGTGAACCTCGTGAAGTGGAGTGAACCTCCAAATGAGGTTTTGCAGATCTGGCTTGCTGAACTTCCAGCTGAGGTACATCATCAGAAACATTGAGAGCCAGTGCTGATCTGAATGCACAAAAGGGCTGAAACACAAAATTTGAGGCTTGTGGGAAAAACCTCCTGTATCAGATTGACATCTGGAAATCATCTCTTGAATTTCTTCACCTAAGCCAATCCAACTGCATGCATATGATAAGGACCTATGTGAGTTCTGGTTTCTTAACTGTTATCTGGCACCAGATGAAGTATGAATCAGTGTTTGGAGGACTTCTATAAGATTGAATCTGCTACAGCTGCAGACTTGCCCAGCTCAAGACCCTCAGACCACTTCATAACCAAGGGTACAATAGTGGGGCATCCTGAATAATCTTATGTCTTTCCAGAAGTCACTCTCTAAAAGAAATCTGGATTTTGGCATAAGAATTGTTGTACAATGATCTCTAAAATGTTGGCTTCCCCCCCCCCCCCCCCCCAAAGCTTAGATTTTCTTGATTTTGGTTTCAAAATATAGAATGCCTCTTGTTTCTTATTACTAGAGAATTGGACTACCTGAATGTGTATAAAGGATGCATACCTACCTTTCTCTTGCATACCCTCAAAACTGGAGGCTTTTCTCCAACCCCAATTGAGTACTTTTAGTACTTCATCATCCTTAGTGTTTTCATAATGGCATCCAACTAAATCTCCCTAACAGCAGTTATGGTCCAGGACCTTTTGTTCTGCCTTCAATGGAGATGGAAACTAGCTTAATCTCTGGCAATAGGAACCATTTACAACTTAAAATAGAATTAGTTCAACCCATTGGCAAAGGCTCTGAAGTGAGATTCTTTTACCATATTAGTGTTATAAGTTCAAGGAGCGAGACAAAGAGCTGCATTCACAGGGAAGAAAAGGGTTAAGAAGGATAAAGAAAGAAGAGGTTAATGAAGTCAGTGTGTCTCTATCTAGAGACTGCGGTAAAAGAAACACAAATTGGAAATCATAGAATCAATCTTCTGATTTGAAAGGGACCCTTAAAGGCCATCTGGTCCAACATCCCTGCAACGAACAGGGAACCCACAGCTCCATCAGGTGCTCAGAGCCCCATCCAGCCTGACCTTGAGTGTCTCCAGGGATGGGGCATCACCATCTCTGGGCACCCTGTGCCAGTCCCTGATTGCCCTTATTGTAAATAAATTTTCTTTACATTCAATCTAATTATTCAATCATTAAGTCAGACTGAACACAAAATGCCTACACCTGAAGCTATATCTTTTTAGACAAAAGGATCATTTAGTACATCAGGATCTGTACAATATGCTTAACTTGGGTTATCCGTGGGTTTGTTATCAGAAGTGCATGCTCAGACTTCTGTAGTCAGAAGTTTAATAGTCTGTTAACTATTAATTGCTTTGGGATACTCAGACTTGGAAACATATGCCAGGACATGCATCTCAGACTTGGCTTTCTCCAAATTACGTGTAATTACATTGCAAATGGTGGAGAAGTATTCAGTGCAACTATGATATGGCACCTGCAATGCTGACTCCAAGTGAAGCACTGACAGAAACAGTGGAAAGCTACAGATAGTCTTTCCAAGACTATTTTACTTGATTTGTTGGTTGGAATTTTTAATGCAGTGATTTTTTTTCTAGCACAGCAGTCCTTCTTCTGCCTTTCAAAGGAACTTACCAAACTTTTTATTGAAAATAATAAAACTTCTTAATGCTTTCAAACTATATTTTGTACCTCTGTATCTATTTCTCAGTCTCT
Source organism: Phasianus colchicus (assembly GCF_987193195.1). Lineage (NCBI taxonomy): Eukaryota > Metazoa > Chordata > Aves > Galliformes > Phasianidae > Phasianus > Phasianus colchicus. The sequence goes on along the minus strand of NC_143441.1, from coordinate 50,101,350 downwards.
TTTTTCCCACGTTTTGCTGCCACTAGTTTCCTTTGCTTTCACTAGAAGCAAAAAAAAAAAAAAAAAAAAAAAAAAAAAAAGGAAATAGAAAAAAAACAAATGGAAAAGAAAGACTGTATTTTTGCTTGAGATCAAAAAAAGAAATAAAAAAGGATGTGACTTAAAAGATGCTGCAGTTTAAAAAGAAGGGCATTTTTATTTTTACAGTTGTTTGTAAGGAAGAAAAACACATTAATTCCGGTGGGCGACAGTCATGTCCAAAAACAGTCTAAAACCAGTTGGTTATAAACCTCAGAATCTGCTCAGGAAGTCATAAGCACACATTCTCTCAATCATACACAAACAATAGCATCGATCTTCCCCTAGATGAGATGCATTTTGCAACCTGCTCTCTTCCACCTCCTGCCTATTTTGGTTCCTGACAAGACATCTGTCTGGCCAATTTGTTCTTGATTTTCTCCTTCCAGCACCTGCTCTGCGTTAAAAACTCAAACTCTACAAGTAAGCATTCCAGAACCAGACGTGAATATAACTCGGAACTAAAATGAACATTCTGCTCCATTAACTTTCATAAATGGATGATGCCCTTTGTTTCTGAACGCTGCCTTTAATGGCCCCTGTTAAGGATGGAGCAGTTTTGAGTTTAGCTGTTATTGGATCCCCCTTCAAACTAAAGGCTGTCAAGTTGGAAACAGTTGGGTTTTTCATTGATGTTACTTTCTTGAAAAGTGCTTCCAGAGTTGTTTTCCACCACAAAAGTGAATAAGTAAAATGTGGAAACAAAATGCTGGAAGACAACATAAAGCTTACCAGGCTGTGAGTGGGTTCACAGGATTTACGTTATCACATGCTCAAAACCAAGAGCTGCAAGCACTGTGCTGCACTCAGCTTTAAGTTTGCAGTAGAGGGAACAAAGTGATGCACTGAGAAGGATTTCTGAACTGCGAGTGCTCAAGTTCTTAATCAGATTACACTTTATCTACTTATCCCTTCTCACTGATCCATGGTAAAAGCCATGTGTTTGCTTAGCCTGTCCCAGCTCTGAAACAAAATGTCGTCTGAGACTCTACATCAGTGTCTATTTTAATGCTTAGCAATTGCTTAAGGCAAGTTACACGGTGTTAGGGAGGTACAGCTTAGAAGTGTGTTTCTTAAGAGATACTGCAGAACTTCTGAGAAATGTTAACCACATTCACCAAATGATTAACTGAGTAATGCAGAACTCGAGGTAGTTTCAGCTTGCAGATTCAAACTGAAGCGTTACGGGAACACATGCAAATGTCTGCATGTGAAATGGTTGTGTAAGATCTCGTTTCAGTTAGCAGAAAACCAGGCAATGTAGTCAGTGAAATTTAGAGCACTGTTCATTTCAGACGCTAGTAGGGAAACAAAAGGGCAATGGGAAATGATGGGACCTTCCTGAGCATCTCAAATGAAGTTTCTGAGTGTTGAAGCTCAAGATTTCTGCAAACAATGACATCAGTTTTCACACTTGTCCCACAGGTTGCTCCCTATGTATGGGCATACATCTTCAAAATGAATTCATGCCTGAAGCAATAATTCCCTTAACACAAACCATTTATTGCAACTGAAAATACCACAGGTTCTCTTGTCTGATCTCCATCTGAAGTATGAGACATGCATAGCTCTCCTCTGGATCCTGTGCCATGTCTGACAGCCCAGCTTGGATGAAATGATGTTTAAAGCCAGTGCTTAGCATTGCGTAAGGCAACAATAACCATTAAGGTTATCCCTTCCCAAATTCTCAAAGATTTCTTTTCCTTTCAGATATTCTTGTCTAGTGACACTTATAAGAGGACTTTCTGAGCTGCAGTTTAAAGCCTTCATAGCCACTCATTCAAATACAAGGCCATCACCTAAAAGGACTTGGAACTCATGAGCGAAGACAGAAGAATATACAGAGCTGGAGTATTGACTGAACAGAGCAAAATAATCTGCATTTTTGTAGGAAAAAATCATTTGAACATGCCTGAGGCATTTGATATGTAACCAAAGAAGTTCCAGCAATGTATTTATTGGAGATAACTCACATAATTGACTGAGGATATTCATATTTTCCTGGTATTTCCCTAAGAAGTCTCTAGTAATTTCGTCAGAATGGAATCCATGACATCTTTAAGTAGGTTGGACTACTGCTTACCTGTATCTCAGTACTGAAGACCATCGTTTTCTTTACTGTAAGAAAGCCAATAACTTCTTTTCCTTCCTCTAGTGGGTTCAGTGAATCATACTGTATTTTGATTTGAAAGGGACCTTTCTAAGGGAGTTGGCCATCTAGTCCAACTCCCCTGCAATGAAGAGGGACAGGAATACCAGATTCTTAGAAGATTTATACCAATCTTATTGTTATATCTGATAAAATCAGTATATTCGTGCCCTTATTTTTTAACTGGATCTTCTTTTTTCTGTTTAAGATAACAGCAGATGTGCTTTCTGGTGACTTTCTCAAGTTATTCAAACTAAGTTCAAAGCCCATTTTGTGCTGCACACATTTCTATAATGACAGACATTCAGGGACATCTGCACAGGACTGAAAGACGTGTCACGAGATCAACACATGATCATCTAACTTTAAAACTGGAGATCAAGTGGTATAACTTCAGTCATCTAAAATGTAATTAGATTTCTGTGACAAGACACATGAGTCATTTCTGAGTAGATGAAGAAATCGTTATAGCTTTGTTTTGTAGATGGAGAGGAAAGGCCAAGGGAAATGCCACATCCAGCACAAGTAATGAATTTTCTCGTAAAGTCAGGTGTCAAAAGCAGAGCACTGGAGTCTCTCAGTTGTGGTTTGGCCAAGGTTTTGAAGCTGCATTGTGTATCCCGAACTCAAAAATTTGTGCTCGGGTCGCTGGCAATAGAACTTCATTTCTACTAAGAAAAAAGGGTCATGTTCAGTCCAGTTCTGTAAGTGCTTTATGCTTCACCATTGTTTCCTCTGTTGGTTGTGCAGGGATCAGAGTGAGGGAAATTGATTGTGAGATAAAGCCAAAAATCTAAGATAGTAAGACAGGTGCCTAAATTTACCTTCAGTACCACAGCAAGTAGTCTGGAAAGGTATTACTGCTCACAGCTTGCCTAATATAACCTACATAAATCTTGATTATCCCCTTTATGGTGAAGTTCATGTGGGTCACTATGATTTTGGGGTTAGCAATTAACTTTCCTTATACTGTCCCCTGTAATTAGTATCAAATACATGTTTAGCTTCAGAAATATCTGGAAACAGTGTTGCCAGGGTAATTGCAAAGGCATCTGTAGACATTTTAATAGGGACCACTGTGTAAAACTTTCCCCTGTTGCTGATTTTGGCATGCTGAGCTATGTTTTCTCATGTTCTCTATAAAGAGAGCTGTTCTAAATGGTTTGCTTGCTGTCTCGCCTCCCTTTCCTGACCTCTTTCTTATTAAAAGCTATAGCAAGGAGTCAGTCATTAAAAGTTGATTTGTCTACCTTGATGAAACTCAGTTCTTAACACAGATTTCTTAGGGTATCTGCATAATAGTTAAATAAGGCATTAAACACCCAAGTAAACACTACTTATGAGGAATGAGGTGTTTTTGTGACTTTGGTTTTAATAGATGTAAGAACAAAGAGATATGCAATAGAGAACACAATATGAGAATAAAATGTATATATATATCTCAAATGCATCGTGACAATAAAGTCTCAAATAGAGCTGTTCTCAAATCGTATCAGTAGCCATCATATGAACACACCATTCCTCCTCCTCTCCCATCAGTCTTAAACTTACTTCAGGGAAACAGTGCTGACTTCCCAGCTAAAGAATAGAACATCCTACCAGCAACCCAGAAGGTTTTGTGATTTGAAGTGCGAGTGTGGTTTCATTTGGATAAATGAAAATGCCTCCACTGGAGGCTGTAGTCAGAAGAACCTAAGGAAGACTGCCTTAAAAATAAAGAGAAGTACTGGGTTTACACTTAAAAGCCCTATTTGTTTTTATGAAATTCAGGGTTACTAGTTTGTAAAGAATTCTGAGATAATATAACTGCAGTGTTTGGGGATGCAGATCATTATCTCCGCAGAGCTCCACACTGTATCGATGTGAATTTGAGAGTCACTTCAGGCAGTCTTTATGCTAATGACATGACTGATAACTAGATTTAAATGAAACCAGCAATAAGGCTCATGCTGCTTCATTTTCTTCTTCGGTCAGTTATAGTTTTGATCATCATTAGACATCTGCATAGGGTCTCTTTTTTTCTCACTCTTAGGGCAACATTAATATTCTGGGACTTTGACAGCTCCATGGGCTGGAGTGGAGTATTAACACTACCACATAGATTTCAGTCATCTGAATTCAAGTGTCTGTATGCAGTCTGTACATTAATGGGATGTCTTGAATCTTCTTATCGTTTAAGTAAACCTGGGGTTAAAATCAACTGCCAAAGTAGAGGTACCTACTGCCATTTCCTGCACACCGGGTTACCTAGATTTTTCCTTTGTTCCCTGTCATTTGTATCTTAGAAGGTAAGATACTTAACCTAGATAATCTCAGAGGACATCACATACCTGCAGTGATGAAATTGAACTGACATGAGATTTTTCTTGTGCTGTGAGGGGAGGTAGAACACCCAGTGCACAGACTGGGTGGGCGACTGTCTAAATATGGATCTAAATATAACCCAGGTATCTACATTAGGAATTTAACCTTTCTGAGCTCCTTCCATAATTGACTGCTAAAAATTTCCATGAAAGGACAATTAAGAACAGTAAATTAGATCCTTCCTCTAAATCACACTTCAGTAGAACCTGCACACCTCCATTGACCACAGGGTATCTAGGATCCTAGTGCTACTCCAATTTACGTGCCTGACTTTTATGGCATTACAGCTGTAGTGGTACATATCCAAGCTAATGCATACGTGCTTAGGAAAGTCTCTACCAGCTTCCCTCCCTGGGGAATGGAAAGTTCTGTTCTTATTTTAGGTTTGTTCCTACCCACTGTAACCTCTGTGCTATCCAAGACTGATCCAAACCTCATCAATCTCTAAGGCACATTCGTCCTGATTGAGGTGGCCCTTGGATGAGGCCTACAAGATCAAAGATAAAGGGGAAGATAGCCAAAGTCAGATTTAGAAATATAATCTGCTTGCCATAGCTACATTCTCAGTTAAATTGCTACAGGCCAACAGCTGCTCTTTAGGGAGTCTTTAAACTCCAACACATGCCCCTATATTACAGTAGTAAAACCAAGGAATAATTTTGCTCAACAATAGCTTTCCTGTATGCATTGAAATGGCCTAATATACTTTCAAGCTTGAATTTAGTGGTTTCAGGATAAATATACAACTGTGAGGTTTTCTCCTTTTTTTTCTTTTCTTCTCCTTTTTTTTTTTTTCCCCTGCAAAACCCAAATTAGCAAACCACAAGAAATCCGTATGACATTTCCCCTCATCCTCTCCACTCACTAACTGGTGCAGCTGTGAAATCCAAAGCTCAGCTCTTCTCCACAAATACACCTCTTTGCAGACATCAGTACCACAGGCTCTAAACCAGAGCAGATGGCAGAGGTTAAAAGGACAGCAGTGGCCTCTTTGAGAAGGAGCTACCCATACTGAGCCTTGAGTGCCATATCTATTCCAAAGGGCAAGGAGCCACATCAAAGGAAGATCAAGTGAGAAAAAGACAACTGAAAGGGTCCATCAGACCCCAGAAGATATCACTCAAGACTTCTACAGTGAGAGCACAAACACCAAGGTTGTTTGTGACCCTACTTCACCTCAGGAGGACTCAGCCTCCAACTCAAGGCAGGGTCAGCTCTCAAATTAGACAGGTTGTTTTTTTCAGTTTGATCTTGAAAACAATAAAGGATGGAGATTGCACAACCTTCTCATGTAACTCGTTCCACCACTTGGCTATACTCATCACAGTAAAAAATTCTTCCTTAGAGCCAGCCTCAACCATCAGCATTTCACTGCCGTCTCTCATCCTTCTGCCTTCAACACTAAACTGGGAGAGGTTGTAGAAAGGCCTTGCAAAGGCATCCCGACAGATTGGAGGGCTGAGCAATCACCTACTGCATGAAGTTTAACAAGTGCTGGGTTCTGCAACCTGAGATAGGCAGCCCTAGCTCTGCATGCAGAGGAATGAGAGGCTGGAGAGCAACCCCATAGAAGTGCAAATGGGATATAGGTGGATGGTTGGACTGGATGATCTTGGAGGTCTTGTCCAGTCTTGTTGATTCTACGATTCCAGCTGAGAGCACATTGGATGTGAACCAGCAGTGTGGCCTGGAACCAAAAGGATCCCCGTCCCCTGGGATGCACCAGGCCCAGCACTGCTGGGTGAGGGTAGAGACTGTCGCCTCTGCTCTGTGCTGTGCAAATTTGGTGCCACAGTGTAGAGACATAAAGCTGTTAGAAGGTGTCCAAAGGAGGGTTGCAGAGATGAGGAAGGGTCTGAGGACAAGTGGTGTATCAACAGCTGAGGAGGCTGTTGAAATAGACAGATACAGCTCCTCGTGATGGCCTGCAGCTCTGCATGGCCCTTCAGCTCGTCATGGCGGCCTGTAGTTCCTCATAGCAGCTTGCAGCTCCTCACAGGGGAGTGGAGAGGCAGGCACAGATCTCTGTTCTCTGGAGACAGTGACAAAGCTTTCCTTCACTGGCCTTTACAACCAGTCCTACCCTCCAGTCTCCCTGCTGGTGATTTATCTGAACTGTATCTGGATATCTCTTAGGATAAAGTGAATCAGATAAAGGCAGATTGCTTTTAGCAGTCTGAAGTTACTAACTATAAACCTTTTTTACAGCATCCCAACCATCTATAAATACTAAGGAACAAGGAGAAGGCAGTGCATTGCTGCAATAAATGCTCTAGCCTCCACAAGAAATAACGACACTGTCTATAGATAATGCTACCCTGCAATCCTATGGCAAACTGAAAAGTCTGGGGATCTGGAGGAAAATACACTTATATGACAATTCCATTAAACTAAATGGGCTCTCAAATATGTATTCAGATTCATGTCTGCCAACCTCATTCCGTTCCATGCTTTCCTTCTCAATTCCTTTTGGAGGAAGCAGAAAATTTCAATGAGTAAAGGAGGTGAACTCCACCAAAGCAACACACTGTACATCTGAACTCATGAAAGAGCTGGTTATTTCATTCAGAGCTAAATAATGGAGGATTTGTACATCTCTCACATTTCTGAATGACTTTCTTCCTATTGACAAATTGGCCTTTTTACAGATTGTACTGAATATGTGTATTAATGTGGATGTATACGAGTGTGTACCTAAAACAATTTTAGCCTTGGGTTCATGTTTTAAAAAAAGCAGAGTAAAATAGCAGAGTTATTTCTGGAAACAAGCCAAATAAGACTGAGAAAGCACTGGCATGCTCAGATACAGGGGTTTTTCAGAGGTCAAGTAGGTAAGCACTGGGTGGCCAAAGGCAGTGGAAATGTCTCAGCAGTTTGAAGAGATTCAGCAAATCAGTTCTGTGATTTATACGTAACCACACTGCTCTGCCTTGCATGTGAGGTCACAGAGCTGAGAGAAGCTGTGACAACATGGCAGCAGCAGAAAGGAATTTCATCATCCCAAGTCCTACCAGGGATATGACCCAGTGTGCAGAACCACAAAAACATTAAGGAGAAAACAATCTAAGAGGTCAGCATCAGCTAGCTGTAAATAACTTCTGGCTGCTTTCTGCAATGCAGATCTATGCCAGCGGCCAAACCCATCTGACTTTTGGGGGATTAACATGCCCATATTAAGCCCTCAAATAGCAGCAGATGGTGAATGGGGCCCTCATGCCTGTAGTGTCAGTACTCCAGCTGAGCTAGTCTCTCTTCTCAATAGCCAGCAGAGAAAAGTAAGGATTGGAGGGAAAAATTAATCAGCTCTACCTTCAGCATGGACTTCAGGATGAGAAGAATCAGACTCCAGTTTATTGACTGTGTCGACCACCTCTCAGGTAACCATAAAAAAACATTCAAGCTTTCTGCTCAGGTGGAAATGTTGACACTTAGTCACGGAAATCCCCCAGCAAATACTTCAAGGAAGATATTATGTCCTGCTGTCCTCCAGGATTCTGTCCAAAGACATTTATTCTGTATTTTGCAATCCTGCATCAGATCTGACAAATGAAATCTGCAGAGCATTAAGGGATATTATTCTCAGAAATTGCCACATTTGTGCTGGGGGACATTCATTGCTGCAGGTTTAGAAGGAAGAGAAGTCCTTCAGTGATTCTTATTACATCTCTTGTTCACACAATCATTCACAAGGTGCTGATTACAAATCCTGTCTGCATCTTTCATTGCCCAGAGGCAGATAATTGGGAATCACTTAAAAATTACCAAGCCATTAAATCAACCGACATCTACTGAAACTCAGAGATGTGATGTGAGAAAAGAACCATACCTGTAAAGAACATGGCAACTGACAACATGTATATACTGGCTTCCACTGTGAAATATCAGTGTCACATTCCCTCAGACCTTTATCAACATAGGTCCTATATGAAAAAAACAGTAAGAAGTCAGAAGTTTTGATGGTACCGATTTACACTTGCAGCTAAGTCAGTAATGGTGTATATTTGGATTTTCATTTATATCAGCCTTCAGAAGACTTCATAGGTAGGAAGGGACTCTAATGGCATCTGATTCTTAATCACAGTCCAGATAACCATGCAATATGTCCTCAATTCTAAAAGGAAAGAAGAGGGAATGGAAGGAAAGGAAGGGGAGGTGAGGCAAGGCAATGCAAAGCAAGGCAAGGAAAGTTTTCTTTTTCCTTTCCTTTTCTTTTCTTTTTCTTTCTTTTTCTCTTGTCTAGTATTAAATGTGGAGGTTGGTGGCCCTGCCTTTGGCAGGGGGGTTGGAAATTGATGATCCTTGGTCCCAACCAAGGATCATGATGATCCCTTCCAACCCAAGACATTCTATGATGATTCTTTGATTCTATGATTCTTTTTTGTTTGCTCCTTTTGCTCCTGGAGGGATTTGTGAGAGAGCTCTTACCCTAGGGAAGAAAAGGAGGGGCTGCCTTTTGCTCATGCAGTGTCCGGTCCAGGCAGGCTGGGGACAGTCTGAACATTTTGCACTGTTAAAAACAAACTCAGTCAAAATGGAGCCAACATATGTTTTATGGTGGCACGGAAGGGAGGTGATGGAACATTTTTTGATGTCTTCAGATCTGTTATGTTTGGTGGTGCAGCTCCGTCTTTAGACACTTCTTGTCTTTCTGAGGTTTTGTAAGTTTATGGAGTATCTGTGTCTGATTTGAGTCTTACACTTCCTTCCCACCTGGGAAATCTGTTCTTGCAACAGTCAGCAAAAGAGAAAAGAATGAAGAAAAAGATAATCTGATGTTCCTTATTCCAGCTAACCACTGCTCTGTGAGACCTCCAGAGCAGTCTTTCCCCAGAGCAGTTTCTGAAACTGATGATCCCTTACAGATTACAAATAAATTATTTCTATTGGTCTTTTTTTTTTTTTTTTTTGGCACAGATCAACTGTATGAAATGGGAAAAGAGGCCTGAGATGGAGCTCTTGCTTTGCTGAGCACTGTGGCTGGGCTGATTGTTTCCTATAACCTGTTTTACCATGCTAGGTTTCAGAAAGCAAATCTTGTTCAGAAGGTACATGGGGCATCATATACCTATGTTGGCTTTACCATCTCTCACCAAAATGGTAGATAGACTAATGGAGTACACACACATATGGTCACATGTTGATTTGTGCCCTGTAAGCATGCTTGTAATAGTTATCAACAAACTCTCATTCCTTCATGTCTTAGTGTAAAGAGAGGCACAGACCACAACACAGACAGAGATACGTCACATCCCTTGTCTTCCAAAACATATTTTACCCACAGATGTGCACTGCACCCAGGCACATGCCAAACTAACTGCAAAGCTACATGTAGTCACTTTTTTACAATAAGGGCAGTGAGGCACTGGCACAGGTTGCCCAGAGAGATCATGGGTGCCCCATCCCTGAGGACATTCAAGGTCAGGCTGGATGGGGATCTGACCACCTGATGGAGATGTGTGTGTCCCTGTTCACTGCAAGGGAGTTGAACTAGATGGATGTTAGGGTCCCTTCCAACTCAAATGGCTTTATGATTATAGTATTCTATATTCGTGTGAGTCATTGACATCACATTCAGGTAAGCACAAGATGAGTGTGTGAATACTGACATCTACAATAGGTGTTTCTACTTTCGACTTCACTTCATCTTATTGGCACACCCTAAAATAGCCCATTGGTAATCCATTTCCTATTCACCCATCACAGGTAAGGCAGTAAATGAAATCAGCTAGTAAAGTTGTCACTGAATTAGTGTTGGAAAGGTCTACCATCTAATAACAGGGCACCTGAAGCAAACCCTTCCCATTCCCTACAGTTGGAGGGATGCAATGCCATCCTGGTTATGCGCGTTATAATTATTAGGAATAAAGCATCCTCTGATCTGGATTTCCTCTTTCATCCTGCACCCTCTCTCCACAGGGCTCATGAACAGGAGCAGCTCATAGATGTCTACTCTTAGTTAAAGCTGCAGTACAAAACTACTTGACTCACATTATTCTGATGCGTTCAAATAAATTGTGGTGGTATTTTCATCCTGAGAGAACATTATTTAGCTTCCTAGATGGCTGCTGTATTTTAGGATTGGATAGGGAGCAGCATGAAATTTCACCTTGGCCTGGGACACATGCTCTGCCACCCATGGATCAACATGCTCTGAACCAAATCTACCCTTTCAGCTTCTTAAGACAGAGCTGTTGATTAATGCTAGAAATACAAACCAGTCCCCTGTGGCACAGATTTTCTGTCTTCTTCCGTGTATTTACATTTCAAATCTTTTCTTTTATGGCTGTTCCTTTTCCTTTTTCATTTCAATTTTTGTGTACAAAAACCCTGGGTTGTTTAGGAGTGCAATATTTCTTAAATCTTTATCTTCACCCTGAAACATGCTCCAACTTTGATCATGGAAAATTAATACATCCCCTTCCCCCCCCTCTAAATAGCAGCAATTGGAAATTGGCAGTTTGATGTGTCAGTGCCCTATAGCACATGTCTGCTGGCTCCCAAACTCATTTATCATAAGCACTATCTTTCTAGCTGTGGAGGAAGAGATTCTGAGCTCAAGAAGTCTGTCCCTTCAGGAGGAGGACAACCAATGTGGTATCATTGTACACATCTCTGCTCCACCCCTGTGCTCAGCACTATCTGCATTGACACTGCTGTGAATAAGCACCTGCTATTTACATTAGCAGAGGGAGTTAAGATCACCTAGACGTGATGCCAGATGCATCGTCCCCTCTGTGCACGTGGCCAAAGAGCATGCTTCATTAGCTTGATATTTAATCTAGATTTCATTCAAGTCTGAAATGCTGCATCTCTCAGTCAAGGGCAATTACAGTGAAGGAACTTTGAGCAGAATGCTTCATCTCTTTGCACAGGCCTTACCAATTTAGAACAATACAAATCATTTTGCTTGTGTGATTACTCTCACAGCTCCTGCTGGCACAGCTGCACCAAGCAATGGTCACACCTATTTGTGCTATCAAGCAGCTTATTAAAGGGAGAAAAGTGAAGCGGTTTATTTCACCAACTTTGAGTATAAAGCAAATCCCTTTAGCCCAGTGGTCATGCTTATCCTTGAGGGTGAAATTCTCCATTATTTTTTCACCTGAACCAAGCCTGAAAACCACCGCAGCCTGTGTGGTACTGAGAAATAACAGGCTCCAGTCCTCTAAGAGATGGCATTCCAATCTATGGGTTGGCATCAGAGTGCTTAGGAGAAGAACCATTTTCCCTTGGGAATGCCTCTAAAACAGGACTTTGAGCATCTGTTTGAAGACTGTGCAGTTTCCAGCCTTTCGTGCAACGTTTCCTTGAGTGATGGAATTCTTGCATGACTTGTGTGCCCACACTTTGCTGCAGAGCAGGACATGACAGCATAAGTCAGCTGCAATGTGAGTGCAGGAGAGATGCAATGAGAAGTGCCAGAAAGCAAAACTCCAGTTTATGGGGGACTTTTGACAACTTTTCTCACACTAGAATTCATCCATCTTCTCCAAAACAGCAATGTGAAATGGCACTTCACTTTGAACAATTCTTCTCAGTCATTTTTCATGCTGTTTCTGCACGCTTACTATTGTTTAAAGTGGTGTACTCTTGTCAGTTGCTCACTTTTCTGTGTGACAGTACCATGAATCATTGGATAAACACCATAAACATGCATTCAGATGAAAATAATAGCTTTGAAAGAAACTAGATTGTCTTTTTGTTCCGTGTCAGTCTAGCATCAAGTACACTGTGGTCCCAGTCAATGACTGCAATCCTTGCCAAGAATTATGATTATTAGGAATTTAAAGATTAGTAGAAATTAATGACGGTCAGTAGTTACTAATTGCACTTTTGTTCATTTTGGGATTTGCCCATCATGCATGTGGTACTGGAAATTATCAATGAAATATTTTATCTTTACCAGTTGCCTCTCACATGCATTCATCATTCTTCTCTCCCTACTTTCTTTTTTTTCTAAAATGCATGAAACTCCCTTTTTTCAGACAGAGAAAAGGAATCCCTTTTGGTCTTTTGGAGAAGACTGGTAAACTGAAGAAGATAAATAAATCTTTCAGGAAGGCTGGAGGAAGGCAGAGATCTCTGCAGCCCGCTGCCATCCTGTTTCTGTAGACATTTGCTGCCATTTTGATAACCTCATATTCCTATTGCTTTCAGTCCAGAAATTCCCACAGGCAACCACGTTCACAAGGCCAAAAAGTCAGCAGAACATCTTAACAATCTCCAGGGTTTTTGCTTGTGGGAATATTGGAGATGTTATATATCTGGGATCTGGGAGACATTTTATAAAATGTGTTTGAAGTCAGGATCTAGGCAGAAGGTTGTTTGGATAGCTGTGTTCTGGAGGCAGTAAATTACCTGTCCAGACCAAACCTGGATTTTTGTTTCTGATTGTCCTACTTGAAAATCTTCTTTTTCCTTCCATTTTCATTCATAACACTACAGGGCTGGACAAAGGTAACTCATTAGGATCCCAAGAAACTTCAGACCTTCAGTTCAGCAAAAGAATAAGTTCTGGACAATGACAGAAGCTAAATCTTGTTTACTGTTTTGGAAGAAACAGAAAAGTGATGAACACATGCCATGTTCTCAAGGACCTGTCCTTTCAGATGGACGTAACCAGAATAAAAACCATCAAGTCAGTTGTGGGCATCTACAGGAAGAAAAGTCCACACACGTGTGCTGTAAATTCTTTTGGGGGATTTAGGATCCCAAACTATTTATGCACTTTAAAAACATACGCATATGTGTTTCCTGGGGAGATGGCTGTGGACTCAACACACTGCAATTAAAATCAGCAATAGCATGTCAGAATCCCACTAACAGCACAGAGACATGAGATGGACTGAGGAAGTTCAAAAGACAAATGTATTGTTTTCTGCACCATGAGCATTTCCATTCAAGAAATGCTTGATTCTCAGATATAGGTTTTGCATGAACTCAATTCTATGAATTTTTATGGATTCTTGAAATTCACTGGCACATCCCAAATATCTTTGTTCCTGTTTACCTACATTCAATAATTACAAATAGCAATGGAGAAGAACTGCTCGTGAGCTCACTGCCTTCTGGAGAATGTTTTCTCTGGCTGAGTTGACTTGAGAAAGGTGGTTTTGTTTGTCTTTTCTTCTTTCTAAAAGGGTTCATTGCTGGGTTATGTGCTAAAACAGCACATAACCAGGGATGGATTCGGGATATGTCTATAGATCAGGAAAGAAGCCTCCAGACTGCACCACAGACTTAAGACTGGCTCCTTTTGGTCCTAAAGTTTACCTTTTTCAATTTCTCTACAACGAGAATGTATTCTTTTTTCTCCTGGCTGGTGCTTCCACTATGTCTGATCTATCCCTATTAATACTGAATTTGGTCTGTGCACAAGTGAATCCTCATGCAGACTGAAGGTTTGAAAGACAGGTCAAATGTGAAGAGAGATGTCCTATGAACAAGAAGTGTCTTCTGGAATGGAAAGTCTGTTGTTTTTTGCACATACTCCTGAACGCCCATGGGTTCCATCTGGTGGGAGCAGAAATCCAGCTTCAAATGCTAACTCTTTCCCAAATGACACTGACCTCAGTTCAGTACAGATCTACCTATACACATCTGTACTTTTCTTTCTTCATTTATCCTGTCTTTTATGTTTGGCATATATCATAACTCTCTCATGACACTTTTATTACAGGAAAGTGAAGGAATTCACAGAACAACTAGCAGAGAAAACTGGCACTTTTGGGTTTATAAATGAAAACATTCATTTTACTGCTCTGCAGGACTTTTGACCTATTTCAGTGACATTGCTAGATAAGTGTGAGAAGAAGGATAGATGAACACAGGCTACGTAACAAACTTCAGGGAATCCAAAGAATTTTCCATGTTAAATGAAACTGGAAGAAAAGTAACTATGTTGTATCACAAGGCATTTTGTGAATTTAAAGGTCATGAGATCTACATTGAGCTATGTAGTTACGTGCCTATGCATACATGTACATATATTTAAGATTAGTAAAGTGATGTTGGATATTAAATCTACCTGTAAATTTGAAACTGCAGATATTTTCACGTCATTATTCTTACAAAAAATGCTGCTACAGCAATCAGATAAAGAAACCTATTGTCCTAACTTGAGTGAGAAGGGGATGAAGTGGTATGAAGGCAGTGCTATAAAAGGTCTGTGAAGAAATAATTTATCTCTGTGAGCAAATCAACGAGGCTTGCAAATTGAATGAAATGAGTCTCATCTATAATAGCTCGAATTATAATATTCAGAAGATATGCATATATCTAAGCAACAGCTAGAACTGGGGAGAATGATCTAGAGCATCGCAAATGACAAAGCACACTTCTAGTGAAGCCAAGTTCAACAAGCCTATTCCTGAAGTAGCTGTTTAGGATCATTTTAACTTTAGGGGAGAGAAAAGTGTTTTTTAGTGGCACAAAGAACAAATCTATGAAAAATCAAACAGATCAACTGTGAAAATTGAACCCCAAATACAGTGCCAGAAAAAACTGCTCTTTCTTTGGGCAATGACATGATGCAGGAAATTCATGCTTAGAATCAGGTATAGTTTTTACAATATGTTTGGACAAAGTAAAAATCTGGGTCACACAAAAAAATGTTGAAAATGTAAAACTGTTACTCTTTAGGATGATACAGATGGAGCATTTTGATTTTTCATTACAAAGATGTAATTAGTTACATTAAAAATAATTTAGAGGGTGTTGAATACAACAAAAAAATGGAGCTGCATCACATCGCTAGAGGGCAAAGTATTTTTGACTGAGTTCCCAAATAAAACTTCTGATGCATTAATATGTTTATTTGCTTGTTAGCATCATTGAAAAAGTATTACAGGATTTGTTTTCTCTTTGGCTTCCGGATCAAAAACCCCCACACTTCATACAGTGCTCTGATCCAGGCTTGGGTGAGTTCAAGGAGAGAGTGATGAAATGCCAGCCAATATCCTTACTCCATCTGAAACCCCTTCTGCATGAACTGGGTGTTGCAATGCAATTTGCTGCAGGAATGTACGATGTAATTTTGGCAAGAAGTCAATAGGCTCAAGCTCCTCAAATAACCAAAGCATGGTACTAAGAAATCAGTGGAGCAGGGAGCAGCCCAGACAGCCAGTCCATTAGCAGCTTAACCACAGCAGATGTAAAGTCACCAGCAGAACTCCCTACGGAGACTCCCAAAGAGCCAGATGCTACTGCTATAAAAAGATCTTCAAGAAACTTGGCATGTCTCCTGGCCACACTTTAAAAAAAAAATTCTCTGGATAGGTTATTTTTCTTAATTCAGGGTTAGGGGTTGGGGAGAGAAGAAGTGGAAGGGAAGGGGAAAGAAAAATTGCTTATTTATTCCAGTTAGTTTGTGTGTGAATCTCATGCTTCTGAAAACAAAATCCAGTGATAGCGTGACCTGAGACACAGAAGGCAATAGGCACTGCTCCAGCCTTCGCCCACACACAGCTTTGCTTATGCACCTTGAGCTGACCTGTGTATCCTTCCATGAGGAGCCCTGCCAATGCTCTTGGGGTGAAACATCAGCTGTTATTTTACTCTGTGCTGCTGCTAGTAAGCCTTGCTTGCCTCCAGTGCTGCACTTTGGCAGTCCTCTTCCCTACCGTGCTTGCATGATTGCACTTTAACTCAAATGGATGCTTAGCTTGATGATCTTAGCCCCTCCTGTTGCTCTATCACAGGACTTGTTCACCCATTTTCAACACTACCAGCCCTTGAAGTCTTCCTGGAATACCTTTGAGCCTCATATACTCCCAGCAGCTGGATTCATGTGACCATATGGATCAACACAAAGCAATGCTATCTAATAATGTGTAAACCTTGCAGTACAGATACCACCTGTGCTGCCAGGATAACCATTGAATACAATACAAGCATAGGACAGACAGACACACCAACTCTGCAAGTATTGTCCCTTGTATGGATGAATGTCACCCCTTTGCCCTGACAAAAAGCTCACTTGCACCTGTGGATGTGAACAGATGTTATTTTGGGAGCGTAAGGTGAAACATCCTGTAAGATTTCAGTGTAGTACCTCAAGGTGGCAGTTTCTTGGAGGTCTGAGAGGCAGATAAGGTGGTTGCATTGTGTTTAGTAGATGAGAAATAAAGCAGCTGATGGCTCACTGGAGAAATTAGGATTTCTACCACACCTGAACTGCACCTGGTGAAGTAATTTCATCTCTCTGAAGAGAATTCAGAACAAACACCCACGTTTTGACATTGACACCTTTTCACAGGTCTGGGCTTGGAATAGGTGATGTGGGACTCTATCTAATGAAAATAGCCCAGATTGGAGTTGAGTTTTAGTGACTATAAAACAAGGTATGGAGGAACGAGAGGAGAAAGTCATAACAAGGCAATAAATTTATGATGGTACCTGCTAGCAGAGTGTTTTCACTAAGCTCTCATAATGCTGTTCAGCACACAAGTCCTAGAGCTCAAGTGTATTTCACACTGGATATATCCCTTGCAGGAGGTGGGAGACATTTCCAGGTGATATGCTATACCAGCAGGAAAGGCAGACTTATATATTTCAACTGCTGTATTCCTTTAATTTAAAACAAAATTAAGCTATTATTAGGGTCTATTATGAGAGTAAAAGCAAGGTGCTTTTGAAATAGTGTTTGCCCCAGAACAAACTAGGGCTTAGGAACTCCCAGGAGCCAACAGTGAGAAAAGAAGGGGACGTCCCAAAGGGCTGCCCTGAGGAGATGGCCCATTGGTGGTGGCTATCTCTGGTGCCTGATTTCTACACACTAGTGCAAATCTCTCAAGAGTGGCCTATTCAGTGCATTTCTCTGTTCGTGACTGATGCTCCAGAGGTAGATTCTCCATAATCAGTCATTCACAGTGGTGTTTTTTTCCTTGCATCTTCATGCACAGTTAAGCCAGGCTGGGTATAAGATGTTTTTGCATTTATTAATGTCTTTCTTTTCTTCCAGCTCCATTATCTTTCTAAATTTCCTTTAGCATTTAATTGTTATTGCTATCAGCTTACATTATTTCTATAACTGGTGATTTGCTCTTGTGATTACTTAATGGTACATTTTGTTACAGCTGGTATATTGGTGTAGTTTGATTGTTCTGTGTTCTCTCATTCATAACAGCTCTTCATGTTCATGGACATGACCAATGCTGTCATTTCTAAGCAATATAACATCACCATAATATCAATCTACAGAATACCAGTGCTCTGGTATAATAGTGTTCCAATGACAATCTTTTCTCCACTAAGTTTCCTAGTTGTCTTTTTTTTCCCCCACAATATCCCTTGCTTAAATGGAGTACTGTTCACTTAGATTTCTTTTTGTATTACCTAATGAGCTGTATCAGATTCTGTCTTCTTTTTCCCCACTAAAGGATGTAGCGCTTGAATGATCCTTTTTCTTTTCAAACAACTTTTCCTCAGAAAGTGAGGTAGCTTAATCTGTGTGCTTTTTCATCCTTCTCAGCTTTCCTTCATCACTGCTAAGGTAAGGCATTTATTTCCCATTTCCCCTTCACTTACACAGACTCAGAAATGATGAAACCAAGAGACAAAGAATCCCATGATTTACTGCAAGAAAAACAGGACCACAAATGCATAATGGAACAATTTCAAGTTTTCATTGGGAAAAACATTTCATTTGTTTCAGACTGGACTGTTAAAATGGGAACGTTCCCTTGTGGAGAACAGAGAGAAGGGATGCATTCTAGCAATACAGCACACACCTCTATTTTGTGTTGTTCACCCTTTACATCTTAAGTGTTAAAAGTAGTGTCTTCCAAAGCTGAGAAAGATATAAAAAATTTTTGCATTTGTTGCTGATTGCTGGGAATTCTATTTTTGCTGTTTTTCATCAAAGACTAAGAATATTCCTTGCACACATGAGATTTATGCAGTTGGCTTAGTTTCTTTTCTCTTACTGCATTTACAAATGCTCAGGTATTCGTGGTTCTGGTTCTGTTTGTTCAATTTCCTGCTTTCTTCCCATGAGGAAACAAGACAAAACAAACAATAAACATTCATCCAAATAACTTCAGGGACAATACATTTTATAGCTCTGCAGTAGGAATCTGGGCTGAAAAATGAGAGGACGTTCCAATAAATCAAAATCCAAGGCCAGAATCTGGGCTTCTCCACGCCTGTCTTGTCCTAAAAATAATTTTTAAGCATTAGAGGAAGAAGGCAGAAATAGACAACACCATCAAGAATCAACATCAGTTATCCAAATAGTGTATTCATCTTAGGGGAAGTGAGGCCCTATGAAGATCCCAATTGACATCAGATTTCATGCAAGATGACAAAAAAAAATCCTTAGATTCCATCTCAACCCTGAAATCTTACACTTAACGTATAAATGGTGGATAAAATCTGGTAAGCAGGGATATAGAAACGTGATAGAGCCATGCCATGTATAAGGCTAAGGTAAAGGCCTCACTTTACAGAAAATAAAATAAAATCTCCAGTTGTTGAGCCACTGCTTCTCCTTCTGTTGAGAACATCCCTGTGCAGACAGCAAATATGGTGTTCATGGAGAATTTTCCTCCACTGCACTGGCAGTTGGACTCTGTATCTATGTCCCTTCTTTGAGTGAAATGAATCACTCTGCATGCTCCATCTGACCTGATCTCCTTTACATTTGGAAACTGAGATACCCAGCTTTCATGTAAGCATCTTAATCTGATGGGAGCCAAGGAATATTATGTCAGCCAAACACTGACACACTCTAGCATTTCTCCTATGGTCACACAAATTCAAGCCATGGGGTAAAATCCACTTCCCGACACATTGGCAGCTAAAGACACTTGAGATATTCCAGAGTACCCCAGACACAGGGCTGCTACAGGCTCTGCATCATATCTTTGAGACTGTATTTGAGACACTAGGAACATCTCAAGCACCGCTAAGATCTTCTGTGTGGGACATTGAACTGAGTCCCTGTGAACATACAGTATCGACTGTCCCTCCAGCTGTACTGCTCTGCTACTTGAGATTACATGTTAAAACCAGGGTACTTTTGTGAATTGTGTAGAAGTAAATTGTGTTGTCACAATTGCTACGCTCAGAAAATAAAGGGAAAGACATAATTCAGTTCCTATATTAGGATACAGATCTATCCTTCCACTAGTATATGGAAATGGCCTAGAAACGTGAGGCACTATTTATTTTTGGAATGTGATCCAGATTCCCATTGAGTTCAAATCCAGTGTTTGGGAATTTGTTTGTTATACGCTCTATGGCAAAGGTCCACCAGCCTTTCAAGAGTAAAGACTGCAGCTGTTTTCCCCTAAACGTGCCAACAGCAACACTGCAAGAAATTGAAGATGCCAACCCTGAAAGACACCCATTATTGGCAAATCAATTGGTTCTCTGTGAGACAGGGAGCTCTCAGCTCCCTTTCCAAACCCATCATAAGTCAAGAAACAAGTGCTGTCCCCTGTGCTGCAGTTCCCAACTTCTTGCCAGCTTTACAGGTTACCCACATTCACTTCTCTTCTTCAGTGGTTAACCCTGTCTTAGGTGATTAGAAGGACTTCAGGCAACAGAATGGGAATTTCCCATGGTAGTGGATTTAGGGAAGGAATAAGGATTGAAAACATCTCTAAACAGCAAGCGTGGATAATGCTAACTGTAGGAATACCCAATATGGCTGTGGGCCCAGTCCAGATGTTTGGAATTCAAAACTAGGAGCCAGTGATGGAAAAATGTGTGCATGTTCAGAGAAGATAAATGCCTGCAAGTAAGGCAAATGGACCACAGTAAGAAAAAATTGGTCAGCTTTTAAGACAGTTTACATTTTGGTCAATCATATTTTAGAATAGAAGTCCCAAAGTCCTGGATTTGACTCCTACTTAACTCACTCCCCTGAGTGCCAGTGTGCATAATGAAAAGTCACCACACGGCAGACAGGTCTCAGTGGGCTGGGATAATGTCAGCCCCAAAAGCAAAACAAAGCCAGGCCTGGTCAGGACTGAGTAGAAAAATAAACCAAAGAAGAAGAAAAATAACCCAGACCGAATCTGAAGGAAGCCACTGCCTTTCCCAGTCTATCAGATACTTTGCAAAATAGATAGAGTTGGTTAACTATCAGGTCAGACCTTCCTCAAGAGCTGAACCAAGGTAAATAGTGGCAAATGCCAGTTCAAACCAGCTGGCACATTTTACAGGAATACTAAAAAAAAAAAAAAAAAAAAAAGATGATGAGGTTATACTGGAAATGAAATTCAACTCATTTGCAATGGCGAGACTGAGATTCCCTAAAAGGCACTGTGGTTTGAAGAGCATTACTGAATAAAGTCAGAAGATCTGCTGGACAAAGCTCTTTTCCTGGAAAACCAATCAATTTGCCAGGAGAATCTGGGAGCCAGGTTTATGGAAGTCCAATAGTTATCTTCCAAATGTAGGCTCAGAAACAGGTACACATTAGTCCTTATCTACTTGTATTTTTTTGTCCACTTTTTCTCTAGTGAACTCAGTTCTTTCTCATTGATTCTTGGGAGAAGTCTAAGAGCAGAGCCTTGGAAGTGGATATCAAAAATCCAAACCATTTGAAGTTTCCAGTTCATCATAAAAGAATGACTTCTTTGGAAGTCAAATGCTTTTAGGCTATATTATGTTGGATTTCTAAAATAAAGATGTCAGCAGGAATTCACCAACCAAGATACACCAAACAGTTGTGCCGATTTGTTGTGCATTTGATAGGATGAAGAAAACTTCTTATCTTACTCTTGATCTAATTCCTTATACTACATGCTGAAAATACTGTCCCGAATTAATCACTTTCACATTCCCTAAGCCTAAGCTATGTATGCATTCCCCAAGCCATGCCTATCTCAGATGTCCTAACCAAAATAATAAGATATTCTAAGAGGACAGAAGAGACTTACTTGGTGTTCAGTTAGCCATGATATGTTTCACAAAAGCTGAAAAGAAGAGAAAAAGCAGGATCATTTATCATTAAACTCAGTAAGGTCCCACATGTTTCATCTTAATTGTTATTTAAATTAATTCCTCTTGCTTCCTCTGATGTAATTAATGCTACATCACTTTGTAAATGTGATTCCAGATACCCTAGTGCTAAATGTGTTGTAAATCCTTAAGATAATATATATTACAGTGCAAGGTAGTCAGGAATCTGGCTAGCCAGTGGAAATGAACACAAATATTAGTCAGTCTATAGCTTGTTTAATCCCTTAACCCTGGCTACCAAATGAAACTGCCTTTCCAAAGTATACAATCGTGAGAAACTCTGGGTCATTATTCTGTAAGGTTTCAGTGCTTTAGTATTCAGAACCTCTGGAGTAAAACTCCATGATCCAGGTGTCATGACTATATCTCTTGGGTGAATTCAGATTTAAAAACAAACAAAATATGTCAAATCCAAAATATTATATTACATATAAGTTATTGTGAGTTTTTGTTTGTTTGTTTGTTTTACAGAAGGCTTTAGGTTTCATTTTTCTCCATTACAAAAAAAAGTCATCCATCATCAAGAAGCGTTCATGATTCTGAAAGGAAAGGAAAGGAGAAATGCCTTGCAGCAAGAAAATATCTTTTTCCTTCCTAATAATTTCTCTGAGTTTACTTTAAGTTTGTGAGACATTTGGGTTGTCTAAATCTACAGATTTCTGTTTATTGGCCCCTTACAAGAAGGATTTCCCTGAGGTCAGATCACTAGCATTTGTAAGTCAAAGAAATCTACCAACGAAAATATTCATAAAAGATTCAGTGAAGATTATAGATCACCTAAGTCACCAAAATAATACAACAGCCACCAGTTAACCTTCAAAAAAGGACTCAGGTGTGTCCAGTAATATATCTGTCTACTAGAATACTGTGTTTTACTGAAGATTGAAGCATATAGGCTGGCAAGATGAGTGAGAGAAACATGGTCCATTTACTTAGGACCAAATCTGTTTTTTCTGGCTGTCTACCAACAATGGAATAACTTGGAAAGTCTTTGGAAAGTCTTGTAGAATTCTTGGGTCAAAGGACCAAAGAGGATCCTAAAGAAAACATATTTTGTAAGATTTTTGAAAGAAAATCTAGCGATTTCCTGTAAGGAACTCTCAAAAGAGATCTTTATCTTGTTTTTAGAGGATAAGAGATGGATTCAGGTAGGGGAAAAAAAAAAAAAAAAGTAAAACAAGTTTATTTGCATTGGTTATGTCAATTGAATTTGATTGGTTTCAAATTTGGAAAACAACATTCTGATTTTTGGGAGTAAGATCTTCCTTGGATGTAAGCCTTCACAGGAAAATTGCACAAAAGCCTTCAAGTACAAGACTACTGCTCAGAATGGAGTGGTCACACCTACCTTCATAGTTGATACAACCATTGGCATCTTCCTGACCAGCCATTAGCTTATCAACTTCCTCTTCAGTCAACCTTTCACCTGATTAGAAAGCAAAGTACTTAGTTAGCTGAGCAATTCTTAAGAATTTATGAAGAACAGTTCAAAGAATCCAAGAATGAGAAAGAGAGAAAAGGGAGAGATTTTCTCTTCCACAAATCTGTGGCACCGACTGCTAGGAAAGCTAGTTTTACCCTTGCAAACAGAAAATTTGATCTGAAAACCAAGGAGACAGAATAAATACCCACATGACATCCTGTTCACATCCTCATTCTTTTAAGGATAAGCTTTCTCTAAGTGCCAAATCTTGAAGGTCTTAGTCCTTAACCAAGTCCTCACTGGACAAACTCTCAGAAATTTCACTCTCTGGTGTGCCTATGGCTTTGAGGTTCAGGGAGATGTCAATATCATTTTGGAGATCTCTGAACTGAACCAGTGATCCATTCAATTTATGTAATTATCTAAATACTGGGGTCATATGTGCCCATAAGGCTTCATTCTGGATAAATGAATCCATTCAGTAGGTCTCCCCCAGTGTAGTATTAGGCACTGGTTTTAGGATGAGATCAAATGTCTTCCAGAAATGCGTAGGAGAAATTTTAGGATGATATGAGCTGAAACTGTAGAAGTTAAAATAAAATACATTGGATGTGCCCTGTTACTTACGTTGTTCTACTTACACATCACTGATCTCTGACACATAGGAACAAGTCCTCAGCTTATATGAGCTGATGAAAATTGAACAAATTAAACAGAAAAAAATGTTCTAATTTATAGAATACTTGGTTGTGCCTAGAATTTGACCAGTATTAAGAAACAGAACTGCTCTTCAAATTAAAATGCATCCTATCACTATTTGAAAATCAGATATTTTGCTACATTACTTTTGATTTCTGGAAACAGAAGGGTAAGTTCAAAATAATTTCTTGTAGTTCAGTAAAATTCACAAAATTACCCAGACTGTTTACATTGTTCAGAGGAAGGTTAGATAGGACATTGGTATTGCCTTTGTGTGTTGGGAGTTTTTGGTGGTCGTAATAGTAGTTTCTTTTTCATCACTGAGTTTGGTTCCCAAACTTATCCATTAGTATCCATGATGCAAATAAAACTAACATTGCTTTTTTTGATTATTATTCCCTGAATCACGAATAGAAATGGATGTGTCATAGAATGGAAGCATCTAAGCATCATTAAAAAACACTTTTTTTTTTTTTTAATCAATATCAAAACTCAAAACCCATGATTGGAATTCTTTAATCTAAATCAAATCTTTCTTGTAATTGCTCATCCTTTATTTTAAAAATAGTACATGGTACTCGTGCTGTTGTTGTCTCTTTGTGAAAAACTGAGCTTCTGAAGTCAAGATTTGAGAGGACAGAGAAACATTGATTCCTGCCTTAAAAAGAGCTTTTCCATTTCAGAGACAATTATGTTACAGAGATGACTGATTAAAAAGTACCTCATCCTAGAACTTTCCTTGAAGGTGAAGAAAAAAAAGTATGCAAATATTGTAGGAATAGATGAGTTTTCAGGGTTTTTTGACAGTTTTTCATACAAACGTAATATTTATAGGTGAAATATGACACTAGAACAGAGCAGGAAGAAAGAAAGGAAGGGGAGGAAAGAAGGAAAACAAAGTGTTCAAGTTGCAGATCGGTGATCTTATGCTTCATTAGTAAGAAGCTTTTCTTTTTTTGGCTTTATATCTAAGGACAATGTGATGACTGAAGACTTGCATGGTCATTTTCTCCATAAAATCACCCAACTTAATGCAGTCTGCATGGAAAAGGCCTCAGTGATGAAACTGTATAAGGAAAATTCGCTTTACCCAGTGTAGCCAAAACGTGGCGGAGTTCAGCCCCCATCACTGTTCCATTTCCTTCCTTGTCAAACACACGCAGACCCTCCACAAAGTCCTCATAGGTGCCTGTGTCTTTTGTCTTGGCAATATGCTGGAGCATGGGCAGGAAGGTCTCAAAGTCAATCATCTTGGAGTTCATTTCTGCAAAGGCACAGATAAAAATGAAAGTTTTAGTGAATTCTGGGAGTGCTGAGGACTTGTGCTAGGGCGTGGAGCAGGGGGAAGTGGTGAGAGTAGAAATATGGCAATAAATCCTGGCTAAAGAGGCAAGAAGTATGCAGCAATATGGTAAGTGTAGGTAGAGGAATGGATAGTCAAAGTTGGAAAAAGAGGTCTACCAAAAAGCAAAGTGTGCTTTTAATAGACCAATAGATAGACAGATATCACCTACATACCACATCAGGTATCATGTGTCTGTCATATGCAAATAGCATGGAAAGCAAGCACACTTAGAATCCCAAGGTTTCTGATGCAATAAAAATACAAAACTAAGCAGAAGGCAATAGAAAAGAAGCCTGTTCCTAATATGAAGTCAGTTTTGCCTTGCAGCCCTATAACACAGAGCTATCTAAAAGCACAATGGGAGAGGAGCTCCAGTGTGAATAGGGGGCTGACAGAATGAGAGTTGTTCATCCCATTTTCCTGATTCTTTGTCTTTCAAAAGCATCACTGGACATCACAGTCCCTTAGGACAACTTGTCCCATCCAGCACTGTGTCTTTGCCATATCAAAAGATATCACATCTGTTGAATGAGGGCCCAATAGTCTGTTTCCATTAACCAAAAGGAAGAGAAAAATCACCTGGAAAGTCCCTGAATTGTATATGCTGTCCAGGTGAGATTTCCTTTGTTATGAACAATATTCTGTATGCAGTGCATGTTGAAGGCTGATATAACTGCAGTTATTACAGAGCATCTAAAATGCACTCCTGTAGAACAAGTTGTGGCTTTTCTTTCAGTCTGTCCTTTTGTTGACTCCAAATGCCTGAGCTTTTAGTAAACACAAGTAAATGCCTGCCATCAAAGCAATTTTAAAAGATAACATCCTTTCAGTGTGAAGGTAGTGGCCATTAAATCAGTCTCCTAAATTTGAGACAATGATATTGACATTCAGATCGGTTTCATCCTTGGTTACTTTTCTGCTAGAGATTTGTTGAGACAGTTTTGTAACCTTTAGTGTTTCATAATTAGTCTTTCCATCAGAAAAAGGAGACCTCAGCTACTTCACTAATTCTTCAAGAGATCTTTTACAAAATGAACATTGAGGAGGATGCCAACCTTCTTGTTTGGGTCTGCCAAGCACCTTCATGACCTCAGCCTGGGTTGGATTCTGCCCCAAAGCCCTCAAGACATCTCCACATTGCGCATAGGTGATCTTCATCTCAGATTTGGGAGTACGGTCAAAAAGTGAGAATGCTTCCTTAAATTCTGGAAGACAAAAAGATAGAAAGAAATGCATGCCATGCTCCCTCGGATAAAGTCAAAGCCAGCCCAGCCCTTCCCCCTAATTAACTCAGCATGACCATTTTATTTTGCAGTCTGGGAACAAATTTGATGAGCTCTGTTAGTGGTGTTATCTGAAATGTTTGTGTTCCTCCTCTGCTGCATTTCCTGGTTCAATCAGGGGATGGAATTTAAGAGGTCAAATGCTTTTCTTATGGTATTCCTGGCTCAGCTACCATCAGAAAGTGTGGAAAACCTCACAGGAATGGTTGGCCTTGAGATCTTTCCTGCTCAGCAGGAATGCTCAGGGCAGCATTGAATTCAGTAGCCATTCTGCTCATTACTAACTGGAAGTTGTATTCAGCATTATACTTTTAGAGAGCACCAAAAGCCCACAGATGAAAAATCATCTACATTAGCAGGTAATGAGATATGCTGTGATAACCCATTGAAATAATCACACAATAGCCTGGTGCTGGGGGATGGTGAGTGTATGAGAAAAACCTTATCATTAATCAGTTGTTATGTTTAATAGTGTCAATGGACATATCTAAAAGAATCATTTGATTTTTCTGTTTTCTAGCAGTCGATCCAGTTGTGTCTGGAGGAGTCAGATTTGCTATGCTGTCAGCTTCTGAGGCCAGACCAGATCCCATGCATGGAGATGCAACCACTCACTCCAGTGACTTCACATCTGTCTGCTTCCCCAGGCAGAGCCCTTCCCCATGAGCAGCCAACTCTGCTCCACTCCTCTCACATCTTTGTGAACATATCCTCACCTCTTCTGGCCAAAAAGTGAGTTCCTTATCACTGTGAGCAGCAACACTCTGACAAAAGCATTCCCATTAGAGAGGGTCCCTGTTGTACCACTAATTAATGGAGGCAGCATATTATCCCAGACACACTGGTTGCCCAGCTCTGCACTCCCTTAAAGAGCCGCAGAGACTGAGGAGCATCTCAAGATGTAAGAAAGAGCAATAGGCTGTAGCCCTTTACTCAACACAGTCTAAAATGAAGGGCTATGAGTGATCACAAATATCTCTTTGGATTTAAAGCTGGGAACCTCTGAGTCTGTTCCATGTCCTTCTGTTCCTCTTCTGTAGATGTTTCCCTCCACTCTCAAAGTGGCAAGGCTATCCTCCTTCCCTAGAAGTTGACTCATTCATTCATTCAGCCCTTCATTTTACACACTAGACTTTCTCCATGTTTCATTTCTCATTTCCTTCTCCTTCCTATTGTTCCCCCTTCCCACTCCCCTCCCCTCCCCTCCCCTCCCCTCCCCTCCCCTCCCCTCCCCTCCCCTCCCCTCCCCTTCCCTCCCCTTCCCTCCCCTTCCCTCCCCTTCCCTCCCCTTCCCTCCCCTTCCCTCCCCTTCCCTTCCCTTCCCTCCCCTTCCCTTCCCTTCCCTTCCCTTCCCTTCCCTTCCCTTCCCTTCCCTTCCCTTCCCTTCCCTTCCCTTCCCTTCCCTTCCCTTCCCTTCCCTTCCCTTCCCTTCCCTTCCCTTCCCTTCCCTTCCCTTCCCTTCCCTTCCCTTCCCTTCCCTTCCCTTCCCTTCCCTTCCCTTCCCTCCTCCTCCCCCTCCCTTCCCTCCTCCTCCCCCTCCCCCTCCCTTTAACCCTCCCCCTTGCCCTCCCCCTCTCCTCCTTTTTTCTTTACTTTTCTTTTTCTCATTATTTCTCTTTCTCCTTTCTTCTTCCAGTGCTGCTGTTTTTTCTCTCCTCCTTTCTCCTTCCTTTTCCTTTTTTCTATCATTCCATTCCTATCTTACTCATTTCCTTCCTCATCCAGTACTTTCAAACAGTGATGCCTTTTTCTCACTTTGAACTAATTAACACTCCTGTTTTCCTCTTTGCATTCTCCTCTTTGCTTTCCCTTATTTTCCCTCCCCTCCTCTCTCCAATCTTTACCTTGGTCACCCGCTGAAGCCCCACCAGCATCCCTCACTCCAGCAGAGGGCAATAGTGGATTTTCGCGGACTCCTTACTGACAGGAGAAGGGGGTCAAAGCCCCATTCCAAGCTCTGTCCTTTCCTGGGAGGGTCTCAGCAGCCAAGGCGGATGGGAAACACAGCTACATCCCTGAGCTGCTCACCTCCCTGCCCCTGAGACCTCTTTCTGGAGCATTCTTTGCACCACCTCCTAAAGGCCCACAATCCATCAGTTGCCAACAAAACTCACATCTCTCTCAATTCAAATTCAGATGTAACCACCTCTGATCAGAGCATTGGCCTGTGGGTTTGGAAGCACCATTCTGTCAACATACTTTTTTTTTTTTTTTTGGTTATTATTTGCTTTTACATTTGCTGGCTTAATATAAGTTTCCATCAAAGCAATGAAACCAGCGTGGCTATGGTCTCCTTTGTCCCCTTGCTAGCCATTAAACCACTGGCAGGAGCAGTTTATATTTTCATATGCCTAATTGCTACCTATCTTCTCATGCTGGATAGCTCATATTCTTCTCGTTTGTGAAGAGGCCAGGAATCCAGTTTCATAATGACACATTGCCACAACCACTGAATTTTGCTGGCAGTGTAGGCAGGAGGACATGTGAGGATGGATGTATAACACAGGGCTTCACCCATAGAACATTATTCCTCCTCTGGGAGTAATATTTTGGGGGCTACCATAACAGTGACTCTTTGCAAGGAAGTAAGTCTGCTACAGCAACAGCTTTTCCTTAGCAAGGGGAAATCAGCTGTCAGAAAGACAGCTGGGGTCAGTGATATTAGGTTGACTGAGAGCTTCTATGAATCCCAGCTCTAAAATCCTGCCAGCATAACAACTGTAAGTTATGTCAAATGTTGTTTGTTTCCTGACCTGTGCTTTTAACACAAAATAATAGAGTCTCAAGCACCGGAGCACCAACTGTCCTCGTTGGTAGCACACTTCTTGGCAAGGTTTTCATGTGTGCACACTGGTATTGAGGACAGTGCATGCTAAGGGCAATCCAGGGACAGGTATGGACCAAGCCACAGATATAGTGCTCCATTGTTGGAGGCATTCAGCCAAGCTGGATAGGGCCCTGGGCAGCCTGATCTAGTGGCTGACAACCCTGCCCTTGGCATTGGGGGTTGGGATTGGATGATCTTTAAGGTCTCTTCCAACCTAAACCATTTTCTGATTCTATGGTTCTGGAATTCTACACCTAAAGCATCTAAGTTCTAGCTGGGAGTGAGTATCTACAAGCCTGTCTGTCTGCTCATCTATGAACCCAGGAACCTTCTAAAGGTCAAGTGAAGGAGAGAGAGCAGAAAAAGATTAAGAGGCCAATAGGAAAGGCATTGAGAGAGAGCAGTTTAACCTAAAAGAAGGGAGATTTAGACTAGATGTCAGGGTGATATTTTTCACTGAGAGGTTGGTAAGGTGCTGGCATTGCTGCCCAGAGAAATTGTGGATCCTTTGAGATACTCACAGCTGGGTTGAACAGGGCCCTGAGCATCCTGATCTAATGAGTGGCAACCTGCCTTTTGCACTGTGTTTAGAACTGGATGATCTCTGACATCCTTTCCAACCCACGCCACTCTATGATTCTGTGATTCTGTAAAGCAGAGGTTTTCTACTTGCTCCCCAAGTGACATTCAGGCTGTTAGGCACTCTTTCCAGCCATTCATGATAGAACTGATGAACCAGATGTGAGATTAATGACGGGTGCATTTAGTGTTTTTCCTGATGCTGATACACAGTAAAACATCCACAGAATCACAGAACCACAGACGACTTTTCATTATCCTGCTATGCCTTACATACAGGTCTCATAGCTTTTCTCACAGAGATTGTTATCTGCTTCCTGCCCCGTGGCTTTTCCTTTTCCTATTTCACAAGTCCCAGATCCCCCAGCTTTGCTCAGTATGCACTGATAGACCAGAAGGCAGCAGAGGCTGCTGTAAAGAAAGCAAATTCACTTTCTAGATATGGTCTACATCTATTCCAGACCTGGTACCTTTTATGGCCATGATGTTGTATTTGATGGCCATGATATATTTGCTTTTTACTAGCCATTGCAACAGGCTGGTAGTCAGATAAGCACACTATTTTTTATTTTATTTTTTTTAATAGTGCTTCTCCCATGTTCTGATAGGGTCTCTAGAGCTTATTCTCTTTAGGAACACGGAAACAATGCATAGAAACTAGTGGGGTACTATCCAATCCTCAAGGCATTAACTGATGAGTGATTCAGCTGTTTTGTGTTTCTGGAATAGCTTTAAGATTCGTGGCCCAGAACTAGGCCTCTTCAGTGGATCTCCCATAGCTTTGGGACTAGAATCGGGGCACTTTCCTAGAAACTAACAGTTGCCTCCATTCACAAATTGTTTTTGACCTGCTGTTAGAATACAGAAACTAGAGCTGTGAAGGGCAGCTTGAAAATTTAAATGTAATTCTGGAAGTTTGTAGCAAAGCCTCGATTTCTGAGGCGTTATGGCATTTGGTTCCAGTTCAGAAAATCCTTCCTTCTATATCTCTCTGAATCACTCCAACTGTATGGCCTATGATTTTTTCATCTGTGTTTACTAATTCATTTTATGATACCGTTTTTCTTAGGCTCCACCAGGTTTAGAGACCAAAGCAAAGCTCTGCCAGATGTTCAGTTCCATCTATCAATTATCCTTTAAGTACAAAGCAGATATTAGTTGAGGAAACAGTGGGCAGCTGCAGGAGATACTTGTTCCCAAGACTTTGTACGTGAGGTTTCAGTATCGTTTTCTTAGGCTGGGACAAAAGGTTCCAAAACTAATGCTGACGTTTTCCTTTGAAAGAAAAACCATCATTGCTGTCATTATTTGATGGTTTCTGGAGAGATGTCACAGAACTGTAATAAATTAAATTCTGATTACATACAGGGAAAAGCTCTCAAAAGGAGGGTTGGGAGATTTTCTCTTGAAAGGATTGATTTTTTATTGGTGGGTTTTGTTAGCTAAAAGGCATATTTTTGAACTGTGGTTTGGAGGGGTGGGTTATTTCTGCTTTGTTTCTGCTTCATAGGCAGAGGAAATGATGTTTTCTTTGACCAAATATATGCCTAATCTGCATGGTGCATGACTTTCCCCCTTTTCCCTTGACCAGCTCAGTGGAGGATTTGGAGGAGGGCTGAGGCAGAGGTAGAACCATGAACACAAGGTTCTCTTAAGGGAGCTCCAATACGCACACTTGTTTTCACCCCAGCACTTGCCTCCCAGTGATGGTATTTACTGTGCACACAAAAGAAACACATCTTCCTCACCTTCAATCTGATCAGGGGTGAATTCAACCTGAAAGAGATGAGAACAGCCAAATTAAAACAAGAAAACCATGCCACGGGTGCCTATGAGGTCCGTGAAAGTCATTGAGCCAAACATCCAATAAATTTCATACAGCCTGTAGACGTTTCTTCTTACATCCTCCATTTTCCATTATCAGTCAGCCCCAACTTTAGCACCAAAAGGCTGCAAATGCCCTTTATTTGTTCTTCTGCTGCTCCTGTGTTCCTCTTGTAGTGTCTTTTGTGTATCCCAAGTTCTCCCCTACCACTGACGCCCTCTAAATGATTATGGCAGCACAGTCCCAGGCCTCTGTCCTAAAAGGGTTTCATCTGTAGGCAGTTAGGGATATACTATCCATAGTCTAAAAGCTAGTGGGATCAAGTGAGACTGGCACAAATTGGGCTCAGAGAAAAGCAAAGGAAGGTTGCCCAAGGAGGTTGTGGATGCCCCATTCCGGGAGGCATTCAAGGCCAGGCTGGATGTGGCTCTGGGCAGCTTGGTCTGCTGGTTGGTGACCCTGCACATAGCAGGGGGTTGGAACTAGATGAGCATTGTGGTCCTTTTCAACCCAGGCCATTCTATGATTCTTTGCTCTTGCAGTTTAAACATGAAAATCTGTGATACTGTGGAAGCTCACGATCTATGTTTGTGTAAAGGGTCACTGGACCACTTCTTGGAGGTAAGAGCCATTGAGGTTTACCAAATACGCAGAAATACTTAACTCAGGAAGCCTCGGAGGTTTAGGAGAGGGTTTAGGGGTCTTTTGACCTGTTTTTATATCTTTTCCTAAAGCATCCTCTGAAAACCACTGCCAGACTGTATGGACATCTCTCAGGACCTTGTTCTGCCATCTGCCTCTTGTGCATCACCTTCTATTTCCCACCGCTCTCTAACTTCTGGGGTTGTTCTGCTCCCTGCTTTTACATGACAGTGACCTTTTTGCCACTCTGGATTCCATTCTGTGAGGCCTCTGAGATGATGCTGAGCTCGAATGCAAAAGAAGAAAACACAGTGTCAGAATGTGACATCCAAGCTTCTGAATGAATGGACATAGATCAGCAATGTGATTGCAGACCAGATTGTAGACTCCCTCACAGGCTTCTATTGGGCTTGTTTTGAGACAAAGCATGATGGTGTACACTGAAAATGGGATTCAAACCCACAAATTCAAAGGGCACTGGATTAGTAATCCATTGCTATAACCAGTATGCTGCTGACAGATGAGACACAACACAGTTTACCACACATAATTGCAGGAAATTGCATACCAAGAGGGCTGGAGAATGCTTATTATTTATTTCTTTTTTGTTTTGTTTTGTTTGTTTGTTTGTTTAAGAAGATCCAGACATTAGCACCCTAAGATTAAGGATGGGAAGATTTGCCCACAGAATATATCCAGTCCTTGTGAGTGCCTCCTTTATCCAGCTCCTTGCTTGTGGGTGTAGGCTTAACTTCATTTTACAGTCTCCTTTGGTGTAGTCTTTATCTCCTTTCAAAAGCATTTGTCAGATAAGCAGGGAGGCTGATGTCCCAAGATACGCCAAGAGCAAATAGTTTTCACCCCATTAAATAGTTTTGTTCTCTACCTTCAATGAGGAAGGCAGCAACACCTGCCTCTCAGAGAATACTAATAATTATAATAACAATAATAATAAATGGCATCTCTGCTCATGGGGACATTCCTGCAAAGCAGGAAAATTGTCAGACTGACCTTATGGTGAAAGCATAAATAAAGAGAAGCCCTATTCTGTTATGCATAAATCTGCATGTAAAGATACATGTTGATACAGACCTAACAGAACACAAACATACATTGGAAGCATTCTGCTCCTGATGTATGTAGTCTCTTCTCTCCCTAGCATAAGCACAACCCTACATATTTTGGGTCAAGTTTTCCTTTTAAAGCTGACCATCTCTCATTGCTTAAGATTATAATTTACTCTTTGGCAGCAAAGCAGCTGAGTGGAAATAAAACATAGTTAACACCTTCCACACAAACTCCATAATTCCTTCAAAGTGAAATGCAGTGTGACACACCCTTACCACATAGTTGGGATTTTCATGCTCTTAAGGCTTGGAGCCATACTAAGTCATGCAGCCTGCAGCCAGAACATATGACATGGCACGACCAATATCTTCTTCTTTCTACCCATGGACACATCCCAGCTGATTTTCTGCCCCCAGATACCCTGAGCAGCACAAGGAGCTTTAGCATCTGTAGCTCTCACCATGAGTGCTTATGGGGCAGCTGCAGACAGCCACAAATGCACTCTATCCATCCACATTATTTGCAGATAGTAACACTGCAGTGATAGAGAACTCCTTGCAGGAAGCTCTAATTATCCATCATTGGTTGCTGAGAAGTTCTTGAGAGAATGATGTTCCTGGATCCCTCTTGCAGGACACGCTGGAATAGGTGAAGTTGGCCATTCTTGAAAGCAATGTATTTGGTGCAGAGGGAATTACTGGTTTAATCTCTCTTGGTAGAAAACATCAAAAGACCATATTTTATTTAGGTACCTCATTTAATCAGCCCTAATCCTATGGATGAATCCTTCGCCTACATATATAACCTACCAATGCTCTGTCTTTTTCTTCCTAGCATACTATTTCTGAGCATCTCCTGGCTTAGGAGAAGGAGGAACAAGAAAACATCTGGTGGACTTGGAAAAGAAGAATCACAACTAATCCTGCAGCTGCTGAAAACCAGGCCACTGTTGTTGTATCCACCCTACTCAGCCCTTATCTGAATTAGTTCATTCGGGGGATTATCACTTTGTTTGTGATACTCGGTCATAATTTACCTTGAACAAAGTCCAATTAATAAAATAGTTGCCTAAATGGCAGCCAGGAGACTGTCTGGCAGGAAGTATGTAGAGAACATAAGTTAAGGAACCAACACAAGAATAGCAATGTTCTTTCCTTTCTAACACACAGACAGATCCAAACATATCTTTGCCATGAAGATTATAATCATCTAGATTAGGATCCCAAATTTGCATATTTCATCTAAATTAGAGGTAAATATCCATCGGGGAACACATTTATACAGGTGCATTGTCAGCAGACAGCCTTACACTCAATCCATCTAAATATATAAAGCTTTGTGAATTTGACTGAAATTAATTGCCTATTGAGTTTATTTAGGCATCAATAGCAAGTGTGGGTGAAATAAGGTCGGAGCTGCTTGCAACTCGTACTTAAATCACTTTGATGGATTGTTCTTGGGAAAGAATTAATCTCAGCTACACTTAGATGTAGACAGCCAGATGTGTCAGCCATCTCTCATTCCATTTAACCAGCAGAGTGCAAGGGACGCTTCTAGGGTGTGACTTGACTTTGTTTAGTTCTGTGCTTAAGGAAGAGATTAATTTTGCTCTGATTTCCACGGAGTGGATCAATCAATTTTACAATGATGATATAAAGAGCCTGGGTGACTCACACATGTAGATGTAGATGCCTTTCCTTGATCTGGTGAATCCCACCCAGAAAGCCTGAGCTGGCCCTCCTGGCAGACTGCAGGCCAGGAGAAACCGTGCCAGAACAAAAAAAGGATGACTGCAAATTCCCACGGCCAGATCAAAGGAAAGGACTGGGCTGAAAGGCTGAGCATGCATCACCTCTAATCATGGACCTATAAAAACACCACCCAGAGCTGGAGGGCTGTGTGTGACAGCTGACAAAGCTGTGGCAGACAGTTTGACCAAACCTACCACCCAGGCATGGCTTCCTCTCAGGAAAGCTTCAGAGATGTGTGGGTGGTGTCTACTGCTATTTTCTCCTCTCTCAGCACATGCCACCATGGAGTTGAAGGGAATGGCAAGCCATCATTTACCCAACCACAAGGTATCACTGAAAATGAACGGAACAAATTTAGGCTATATTTAGATTGAAGACGGTTGGGGTTTTGTTTTCCCTCCCTTCTCTCTCAGATTGGTATGGAACACTCAAGACCATCTCCATTTAGTTAAGAGGAGGTGCAGCTATCCATGAGGACAGCAGGACTCCAGGCAGAAGGGTTCCAGAGGACTGGCTGCAAAAATGAGGTCAGGCAAGCAGCAGAGGGATCCCAGTGCTTGCACCTACGTATAGTGGCTCCATACTTCTCCAGACCTATTGCATTAGGCTTCCAAGGGAACGAAAGCCCCCAGCAGCAATTCCAATGCCCAGACCCACTCCGATGCACAGGCAATTACCCAGCTTCCCACCAGCATCATTCCACATTTTGCTGAACTCAGTCAGCAGAGCATCCTTCATCACCCAAAGCTGCAGAGCGTACTTACAGGCTTAATGTGACTTTGCTTTCCCAGGTAGACTTTACACTCTCCAGTTCCTTGGGTTAACTAGTATAATTTCCCTTGGGGTTTTGTTTGTTTGCTTTTAAAATGCTGACACTTTAGAAGATTTAAGTTTACCCTGGCATTTTTTTTTTCTGTTGGCCAATGTGGTTTCAACTCAAGGACATTCCTATGAATGCCAAGGACCCACAACACCAAGGCTTATGGTGCTGTTACTTGGTCCAAATCCATATGAAACAGAGCTTCTGACTGCTAATCACTTTCCTCTTGTCCCCTGCCCTGATGTGTGGGCTGTGCTGCATATTCCTTGTAGACACCAGGCATCTTAATTAAATCTTATTCCCATCAAGTGTAATGCTAGCTTCCGTGAAGTTTTAGCAATCTTGATGCCTTGATTACCTGATTACCATGGCACAAAATGTGGTCCAAATATGACTGTCCTCTCTGCGTAAAGGATGGCATTAAGCTGTTTTTGTCCCAGAGAGACCAGGAGAGATGTACGCATCCTTTTGTGCTTTGAACGTCATTCACAGCTTCTTATCTCAGGGATTTTATTTGTGAACCCACAGTATCTCAATCAAGCCCATAATTCTATGCATGCTAAGTCGGTCATAGCTAAGCCTGAAAGAAGTCCTATTAATAAAACTGTCACTAACCAGCATCCAGGAGGTTATATGGGGAGAAGTATTTAGACAATGCAAGAAAGGAGCCCCTCCAGACAAAAAAATAATATCATTTTCTTCTTGTTTCTTAGTACTCTGAAGAATACTAATACAAACAGCAAGGTTTTTCACTTAGCTGTGACAGAACTTTTGGAGAAGGAAAAGGATCTTTCCTATTTTGCTCTTGGGGGACAATTTAGGAAGCAGACATGCAGCAGATGGAAAGGAGCCCAAAATGCCATAACGTAACTGTGTTGAGATTGCATTTGTATTTCACAAACACGTTTTCTTTTTTCCACTAAGACCTTTTAAAATCTATTAATACTCATCATCTCCATTGTCCTTTCTCCTGTCCTTTTCTGCGTACAGCAATTAGGGTGTACATAAACTCCTCCACTGCCCATGGGCAAATGTTGGCACACAGTCATGTCTCATTCCTTGACTATTTGTAGTCATTCCTGAGTTCTCATCATCTCTGGCTTCTGAAATTCTTTTGGTACATCTACATTTAGTTCCCAGGGTTGTGCTAAGGATGAGTCAGGAGGAACTGTACAGTATGGACACTAGACTAGAACACGAGCTGAGTTCAAATTGACTTGAAATGAGATTGGTTGGCTTTTTGTTTGGCCATTTAGATTTGTGGGGTTGTTTTTTTTTTTTTTTCTGTTTGTTTGCTTTAATGGCAGAAAGCATATTGTTTCAGAGTCTGAGAACGGAATTGTTGACCTTTTGCTGATAATGAAAGATAGAAACTGACAATTATTTGCACCTCAGAAAGTGGAGCCTTTCTTTAAAAAACAAAAAACAAAAAACCAAAAAAACAGTATATGCCTTAAATCAGAAAAATGGGGAAAAACCTTAGTCAAGATCATGGAGAAGATGCTGTCACATAAAGAAAAACAAAAACATTTTGTTTCCAGCACACACTCTTACCTACTGGAAAATGGTCACCTTGAATTTTTTGTTTACCTGGGTCTCCTAAGAGTCGAAAAAATATAACAGTATGTCACCACCTCTGCCATTATACCTTCAGCAGACTTTATGGTTCCAAGGTAAGTGATTAGAAAGGGAGAGGAGAGGAGAGGAGAGGAGAGGAGAGGAGAGGAGAGGAGAGGAGAGGAGAGGAGAGGAGAGGAGAGGAGAGGAGAGGAGAGGAGAGGAGAGGAGAGGAGAGGAGAGGAGAGGAGAGGAGAGGAGAGGAGAGGAGAGGAGAGGAGAGGAGAGGAGAGGAGAGGAGAGAGAAAGAGGTGAAGGAAGAGGAAGAGGAGAGGGGAGGGGAGGGGAGGGGAGGGAAATATCCCAAATTGGAAGAGACCCATAAAGATCAGTGATTCCAAATCTGGCAAATCGCAGTGCACTTTTCAATCACTGTTCTTTTCCAATTCTGGCAGTAGCCTATAAATCAACAGCTCCCTTTTTTAGAATGGGGAATGCGTTGCCACAGAGCAGAAGGAGAAATTCCAGAGCTTTGTCAAGAGAGTGACACAGCTGTTCTGAAGAATGGAGACAACTTCTGGCAACAAGCAGCACCAGAAATACAAAATATTTTGTAAACTGACTGTTCTGCCTGTAGCTTAATAGTTTTAGATTCTCCAACAATTTACTGATGGCTGGCTTCTCTCCCTCTCTGCAGCCCCCCTTCACCAGCCTCACCAGCAGATGTTTGTTCAGATGTTTATAACTGTGGAAGAAATTATAAAACCTCAAAAATACACTCTGTTAAATCCTGGAGGGGAGCCTTGGGTGTGAGAAAGATGAGACATTGCCTGTACTGTCTGCTCTTGGGTTGAGACAGCAGCCCATGAGTTGGGTGTCTGATGGGGAAGAGAAGATCCCCAAGAATGTGGACATCACTGAAACATGTTCTGGAGCTTCAGGCCTTCAAACCTTCTGGCAGTGGGAAAAAAAGCTGATCTCCCAACCCAACGTGCATGGAGAAAGATGGAGTCCACCATCCCACACTGAAGTGAGGGTCAGCACTGCATTTGTGCCCCTTGCAGTCGTATCATCGTAAGATGAAAGGCCTCAAATAGGGCAGAGAGAAGCAGTCAGCAGATGATACACTTGGTGGATATGGCATGCTGGCAAAAAATCCAGGAAGAGTGAAAAACTTCTGTATTTAATTTTGTAAATACCTTTAGTGAGAAAAAAAAATTAATATTATTATCATTGCCATTATTGTTGCTTTTTACTATTTCAACTTAAAGCCTTGCTCTTTGACCTTCATTTTCAAATCAAACATTCTTCTCTTGTAAATGCTGGCAGGTGTTTTTTCTTGTTCTTTTTTAATTCAAGAATTTTTATATTGAAATGGCATATTTCATGTAAAATTGACTTAAAGAATCTCACTCCTCCACACTAGATTACTCCAAACTCTACCAAAGCAATTCCTTTCAAACTGAACAAACCCATTTCAGGTTGCCAAATAAAAATTTTTGTGGTTTTCTTGTGTCCCTGAAACCTCCTCCTGAAAATCCAAGCTGTTTTCTTCTTATATTTTAATTCCCCCACCAAGCCTGAAAACCTTTTCTGGACTAATTTTCTTCTCAGATGACATGGTTGTGTAACCCTCTGGGCTGCTGATTGACATGCCAGTCATGCTTATGGTGAATGAGACCATGTGAAGCATTCACTTGGCCTCACTGACATGAGCTTGATGGGTCTCAGGCAAGATGTAGCAGAAAGGTGCCTAAGGCAATGTCTGGATGCACCAGAGTCAGTTTTGGATGTGGTAGCTGAAATTCTTGCTCTTACTCAGCGAGGTCCCCCTGAAAACAAAATTCTTTGGCAAAGTACCTTCACCAACAGCGCTGGCCACCACAACCATCTGCCATCTTTTTCTTCCTCTGAGATATGGCCTGACAAGATTTTGCAGCCTGATGGTGCACTCAGAAAACCTTTTGTTTCTTGAGTAGAAAATGTTAAGGTTTTCCCCAGATGTAGCCTGAAACCACCCACAGAAATGCTCTGGAGCACAGGGCAACACATGATGCAAACGTCACTCTACATCGAGGTGTTTATTTTTTTCCCCATCGTTGGCAATGCAGTCATCACCACCCCCAAACCTTTCCAGGGTTGGGATGGCACCAACCTCCAGCTCCTAGAAATGCACTCCATCTCCATGCACTTGCAGCTCCTGTAAAGCCAAACGACAGCTGGAGCCCTTTCAAATGTCACAACCCTTCACCTTGTAACTGTCCAGAGACAACAAAGAATAGGGCTAAGCCATCTGTGCCAGAGGGTCATTGTGACAGCATGCTGGCAATGGGCAGAGCTAAGCTTTTGTTTCTCAAATCTGACAGGAGTGGTGCACATAATGCTCCGAAAGCAACCACACTGTAACTCAGACCCACATTCAAATGGGCCCAAACTACCCTTTAGCAAATCAACGAGCACAAACTAATCCATCATTGGGATCCACTTGGCTTCAAGCTTGGAGTGGAGGGAGGCTGGTTTTCCTTTTGGTTTTTTGCAATTATTTTCCTAAGGAGGATGTTATTCATTGTGAGCTGAAAATAATAATAATAATAGAGTGTTTTGATCTTGCAGTGCAACCACAGCTGTACTGGGTGTTCCTGCCTGTCTCCAGCACTGCCAGTGAGATCAAGACCCAAAAGCCAAGCTCCAGCTGGGGGCTGGTCAAGAGGATGGAAATATTGAATTCTGCCCTTCCATCAAATCCTGATTGAAAGAAAAAAGGAAGAAAGAGAAACCCTTTCCCTCTCCCTCTCACCATAAGTTGTTATCCTTTCAATTCACTGCAGTCTGCTGGGTTTCTTTACTTGATTTAGAGGTTTATTGGTCTGCGCAGAAAGAAACAAAACCTGAACTTTCTGACAACCACGACTGGAGCTGATGCTTTAAGAATTTTGTTTTGCTTATTTCTCGGTCCACTTGCAACAGTGTGTCAAGGTTCAAAACTTGATCACAATTAACAAGTGCTCTGTACTATGACTGTTTTCTTGAGGCTTCGCATCAAGTTCCACTCAAAACTCATGAGATCTGCGTACATCACTCCCAAATGCCCTTTCAGACTCATTAAAGTCAACTCCTGCCTGCCGTCCTCCGTACGCAGTGACGTTGGAAGCAGACTGAAGCAAGAGGCAGTGTTTGTAAAGTGCTGTCACCAAGCAGCATGGCACGCGATGACAGTCCCTCTCCAGATAGAGGGGGGTGAGCTTGGGGCAGTTTATTTTTGCAGTCCTTACATCAAAGAGAAAGAAGTTTTTCTGCCCCATGTTGGTGTACCTATAAGTCAACACCAGCCACAGATTGTGAAAAGCTCTTTTCCTTACTGATTTTTTTCTCCTTTTTCTTTTTTTTTTTTTTTCTTCCAAGTATTCAGTGGTTACAGTCAGGCTGCTCTTAACCATAGCTGGGTTCTCTTTAAGCCTTTTTTTAATCTCCGTGCTCCCCGCTGCTGTTTTGTTAAGGGTGGGTGGTTCATTAACTGGTTTGTTTTCCTAAGGCTGTTTGCAGGAGCGGACTTCTCACTGATCTTTCAGCCGTGTCTGCCCTGCAGTGGAGATGTTCTGTCACTTCCCAGAAAACACAATCGATGGATTGCTGCTGTTTCTATTCTGGGCTTTGGATGCACGGGTTTGCTGGAGCAGAGCTGCTTTCACCAAACTTGAAGTGGGTCTCAGAGTTCAGATCTGGGGAAGGGGCAGTGGCCACCAAATTGTCCAACCAAGCATCTCACGTGGGTATAATGTGTGTAAGCCTTCTGATACAGAATTGCACAGGAGCATACGTGGCTGTAAAGACTGGCTTTTCCACATCAATGTTTGCATACATGTGCATGTTCATTTATCTGCACATATGAACATACATAGGGATATCTACACACACTTTCCTAACTATGTCTATGCACGTGTTTGGTGTATATTTGTATGTATATATAAACACATACACTATATATGCATAGTATGCGTGTACGCAAATATATGTTATATTATATTACTATATATAATATAATATAAAATAATATAATATAATATTACACAGAGAGAGAAAGAGAGAATGTACAACTCACTTTCACAACCGTACACACACATTAACCCCAAAGCCAGCCAGCCAAACTAGAAGTGAGAGTTGATAATTTCTAAGGTACCACCATAAATCTGCATCGATTCTTTTAAATCCAGAGGTGAGGATCTCCCTTTGCCAAGTTCTGTTTCAGTTGTGCTTAAAAAGAGCATGCTCAAGCTCTCAGCTGGTGGAAGCCAACAGAAATCTTTCACAAAGTAGAACCCTGCTACTGATTTGGGATAAATCAGTGTGGAGGGTATGGCTTGCTGGAGGGGACTATGCTGATTGACCCCACTGGGAATCAGCCCATAATAGGAACAGCACTCACAAGCATAAGCCACTAATGCTCTCCCAAACCCTTTATTAGTGGCAATAAAGCCCCGTTCCCAGCTATGGCAGGAGTTCTGGGAAGCAGCTATCTCATCAAAAGAAGCTGGGCTGGAAACTGACCGCACACCCTCAGCACAGCATGATGCTTTCAGTTCAAATTTAGTTGAGTCTTTCTTCTCCGTGTCTGCTTTTTTAGGATTCAGACTGCAGATAGGATGGGGGAAGGAACAATGCCATATAAGATGAATGCATATAGTGAGATGTGAAATTAAATTCAAGAAGGAAATTTTCTTAGAAGGAAAAAAAAAACCAAATCTGGAGATTATATTGGCATCACCCCTCTACTAATATTACATCCATTTTCTTTCCCATATTTCTTTCCATTTCTTTACACTGCCAGCATATGATAATTTTATACATATAGATTTATAATGAAATATTGTTAGGAAATATGCTTTGAAATTGCTTTGTTATTCCTGTTTTTATTAATACCTGAGCTTTAACCAATCCTTTTGCCACTTGGAAACCTTACAACTTAGTCTAAGCAAACAAGTTAATCCATGGGCTGGGGGAGGAAAGAGGAAGGATGTGGAGGAGCTTACTGCGAGTCTAACACCAGAAAGCTCCATAGTTTGAAACCATTCAGAACCACTACAGCTTTAGGAGGGGCTGGAATGCTTTGGGACACAATCTGCCAGTGTGTGTACAGTGTGTTGGCAGGTCTCTCAGGCTGAAGCCCTATGCATGGAGAAGCAGCATTTCTCATTCTTTTGATTTTGGTGCAGAGTTAATTGGTTCCCCCCACTTTGAGCCAGACCAGGTCAGATACCCAACACATACCCCTGTCTGAGAATTGATGTATCATAGAATCACAGAATCATCAAGGTTGGAAAAGACCACTAAGGTCACCATGTCCAACCCCAGCCCACCCCATCATGCCCTCTAACCACGTCCCTCAGTGCCACATCTCCATGGTTCTGAAACACCTTCAGGAATGGTGACCCCAACACCTCTCAAGACAGCCTGTACCAGTGCATTACCACTATTTCTGAGAAGAAATATTTCTGAATAGCAAACTGGAACCTCTTCTGAGATTCTCTCTGCCTCATTCTACTGCCACGGGGAACTGCTCTGTAGTAGCTTTTAGGCATTTACACCAGCTTCACTCTTCTAACACCTTCAAATCCTTCACAGAAGTTCAGCTTGGAGCTATAATCATCACTATCTGCATGTTGTCGCTGGAGAATGCAAGCTCTTCCCTCAAGGTGACTGCTCCCAAGGTCACCACTGTGACCTACACAGCAAAGCCAAAGGGCTCCTTCATTTGGGAAGCTGCACTTCAGCCACCCACATCACAGCGTGCGTGGCTGAGGCTCATCTGCAGGCACTTCTGGAGATGCATTGCCCTTAGCCAGCATGGCAGGGACTTGGTGACACTTTGGGAACTATGTGGTTACCACCTGCCCTTTGGAAAGGATGGGGCTTGTGACCAAGAGCAAAGCAGCAAATTGTCACCCCAGCACTTAGTCATGTCCCCAGCCCAGCTCATGATATGTGTGGCACTACTCCCAACAGGGAACATGCACTAATGATGTTTTTCCATCTACTCAGCACCAGGGCAAAGTCCACCCGGACACGTCTTTCCAAATGCTAACATCTTTGCAAAAATTCCTAACCTGAAGCTTCTGTTTCTATTGGGAGCCACTCTCCTCCCTTCTCCAAATCAGGATTTAACTAGTTTCTGAGAGAAAAAAATAATTTCTCCCTACAGCCCAGCTTTCCAGCAACTTGGGAAACGTTAGCACTTTGGCCAGGGCCTTCTGCATGCTCTGAGCTGTGCATTTAATTTAAATTTAATAGTTATTGCACGTTACACAAATGGCGATTAAAACCATATTGATTGAGGTTTAGCAGCTATGCGAGAAATGCAGATCTTATTACAGAGCTGCTCCTTATCCAGACTGTGCTGTTAATAACACATCCAGGGGCAGATTGGAGAGGAAAAGGAGCACAGAGCAGAAGGGAAGGCTGGGAGGCATGGTCAGGAGGGAAAACGGTCAGGCTGCGGGGTCAGGTGGCCATTACTCTGTTC
Organism: Phasianus colchicus; assembly: GCF_987193195.1. Taxonomy (NCBI): domain Eukaryota; kingdom Metazoa; phylum Chordata; class Aves; order Galliformes; family Phasianidae; genus Phasianus; species Phasianus colchicus. The sequence continues at coordinate 50,057,452 of NC_143441.1, read as the reverse complement.
CCAACATGGGCCAGCACACCTGTAGCATGAGATCTGCACAGCTATAGACATGCAAACAAGCCTACAGGGGCCTCATCCACACCACGTGCTGGAGAAGCAGGCAAGCAAACTGGCTGAGATCTCAGATGATAAATTTCTGTGGCAGGATATGTTGCCATGAGGGCTTTCTAGGTCAGGACCTGCTGCAGAGACACTTGAAAAACCCAGAAACTGTCAAAAAAAAGGGCTTATTTATTATTCTCTCAACCCATCTTTTTGAGAAGCTGCAAAGTTCATTCAGTGGCAAAGCAGAAATCAACAACCCTCGTGTCCTAGATGGTCTGAGATAATGATTGCAAAGAGAAAACGAACCAGAAAAATAATAGCTGCATCCCAACAGCCCTGCTGAGGTCAGTGTGAGTCCCTTCCAACCAGTGCTCCGCTTTGCACAACTCCGAGGGCCATTTGCATGCCTTGCACAGATGTGAAAAGCAGAGTGGGAAATAATGCAGAGAGACAGGGGCAGACAAATAAATGATGTGAAGCGTGCAGGGACACAAGGGGAAATGCAGAGTGAGGTGGGAAAAACAATGTCTGCATGCTTGCACAAGATTTGACTTTAAATTTGAGACTCACTGCAAAGACTGTCTCAATCCCATGACTGACACAGCAAAGCCACGTGCAGAAAATTCATTTGCAGTCCATACACAGGCTGCACATTTTGCTGTTCGACCTGAAGATTCAGCCTTGCTGCAAAACTGAGTTATTTCAAATATTGAAAAAAAAAAAAAAGGAAAAAAAAAAAGCTTATGAAGTTTGACACGTTTTCATCTGGACATCCTTCAGCCCAGGCTGAGCTGTTTACATGTTGGGCTTTGCACATCCCCATGCCACAGGCATCAGACACTGCAGAAAGGTTATTGTTTGGCAACTGCACAACAAAGACTTGGAAGAGGAAACCAGCCAGAAAAAAAAAAAAAATATATATATATATATATATGCTACTATGTGTTTTAGAGTGCCACTGAGCAATTTCCTGATTTGGGGGGGAAAAAGTCTTTTTCATGACAAATGAAAACAGGTTTGGGTTTTGTGTTTTACTTGATGACAGTTTTAGTTGGAAATGGGGGAGAAAGATTATCCCAGATTGGTCAAAATGTTCCCTTTTGCCCAAACTGTAGCAATTTCAATCATTGAAAATCTCTGGGTATTTTTTTGTATAGAAGAATGAGAGAACTCTCCAAAATTAGAAGCTGCTTCAGAAGCTGAAGCTGGTAATTTTCATTATCCTTTTCATATTTTTTGAAAACCCTTTGCAAAAATCTCTGTGTGCTTGCAAAACACTCCGGTGCCACCAAGCTGCACTTGCCAAATCTCCTAGAAAAGCACTTTTACGAGAAACATCTCCCAGCTCTGAGAACAAGACAGATACACAGAGATAGCCAGACTTTTGCTGGCCCAGAAAATCCATCTGGAAAGCACTTTCAATTTCCAGAGCTGTTTGGTTTTGGCCCTGAGAATGAGTGGAATATACTACAAAGAATCTCTTCTGCTGTTTTTGAATGCACGTTTGCTCAACATCTTTCTATTTCTACCCCATTCTAGCTTGAGACAGCATTGTGCTAGCAGCTGGCGGGGAACGTCTCCTTTTTGCAGTCTGATCAACCAAAAGAGACTAATTGTGATAATCATCCTGTGTTTCATTCCAGGGGAATCAAGGCAAAAGCAGATATTGGATGAACAAACCATAGTCATAGAATCATAGAATCATTAAGGTCATTTACGTGGTCATTTAAGACCACTAAGATCATCTGGTCCTACCATCAACCCATCACCCAACCATCAGCCCATCACATGGGTCAGCCATGGTCTCTACAAAAAACAAGACGGTCACCCAAGTCTCTCTCCTCAAAACCACTATTCCTCTGCACTTGTTGGTCTCTTTCTCCACCTGATTCAATTCCCTTATCTTTGTTTTCCCAATGCATGCCACTGCACAGTCCTGCATCCTCGCCTACATTTCCCCTTTGGAAATGTGTTCCCAGTCTCAGCAACTGGAGTCATCCCACACCACGCATCCAATGTCATATTTCACCAGGTCAGGGCCATAAATTGTTTCCTAACCTTGAAATACCCTTTACTCTTTCAGACACTGATGCACTTCTGCAGAACAAGCTGCCAAATTCATGTCAGCCCAGACCAGCTGCTCCAAAGGAAAGGACAAGAGGGAGAAAGGTGCTCTCTCTGCTATTAAAAACTGCCCCACAGCAGCCAGCCTGGCTGAGCATGTCCCATGCTTTCACAGTGACACTGGCTGTGATAAATAAAGAGAATAAGAGAGCAGAGCTGTCTTTAGAAGTGTGCCATGGCAGCATGACATTCTAGCTATGCTTACCCCTGGGGACCATCCAGGAGTGCCCAAGCAATTTGCTAATGGAACATTATAAATATTAACATTATAAGTAGATTTTGTAGAATCAGAGAATCGTTCAGGTTGGAAAAGACCTCTGAGATCACAAAATCCAACCCCAACCCACCCCCACCATGCCCACTGACCACGTCCCTCATTCCTTGAACACCTTCAGGGATGGTGACTCCACCATGTCCCTGGCAGCCAATACCAAAGCACTGCCACTCTTTCTGGAAAAAATAAAAAATAAAAAAATCTCTAATATCCAACACCAAGGCAGGGCACCTCAGCCACCAATTCTTGAGAAAAAATCTTTGGTAGCTGAACCAACAGACCCTCACAGCTGAAGAAGTTCAGGAAAAGGGACAAACACTGTGCTGACAGCCCTGACAGCATCCTTTGGTTAAGCTTCATCTCCCTGCATATGATCATGTGTGCAATGTGAAGATCACACCTTTGAGCTTCCCTCTACACAGCAGGATCAGGACAGAGTGGGAGAAAGCACCATTTATTAAGGGAAGTGGTCTGCCATAGACCTCAGACATCCCAAATTTGGAGAGGAACCACTCCAGAAGGATGATCCCCTTCCAGCTCCCAGTTGAAGGAACTGCTGCCCAACATAAGCTGCAATCCTCAGCTCAGATCTTCCCTAAGAAGGACCGTTGACCACTGAGGTTTGATTCCCCACAGTTTCACAGGGATGATGAATGGGAAGGATGTGGGATTTTCTTTCAGACGTGATAAAAATAGCTCAAATTTGTGATCCTGAGGATCTGTTCTCTTTCACAGTCAGTCCAGAGACAAGAATTTGGAGTAGGTCCAACATTTCTTCTAGACTAGTGCCATGGGCACTAACATTCAGCAGCCAATGCCTGTATCATGGAAAAATCCCCAAACTAGTAGAAACTCGTATCTTTTGAGCCATATGGTGTTATACACACCACGCAGTTTTACTGGCTTGCATCCAGGTATAGCTCAGCTCTGGCAGTGCTCTATTGGTGAGTACTAAATGTTTGCAGTTCTTGTAAGCTGGAGCATGAAAAGAAGCCAGCAGGGCTCTTCAGCTGCAACCAGACCATGGCTTAAGTGTCCCTGCAATTCAATGGGCTCTCTTCTCTACCACTACCTTATTTAATCCACCTAAGTCTCTCATCTTAGGGTGAAATGAATGAACTTCTGAAAGTACTTGTTTATCTTTACTGGGAGCATGAAGATACTTGCTGAGTCTCATATATCTAACCTGTGAGACACAGCAAGTGAATTTCCTTTTCCCCTTCCTTCCTTCCTTCCTTCCTTCCTTCCTTCCTTCCTTCCTTCCTTCCTTCCTTCCTTCCTTCCTTCCTTCCTTCCTTCCTTCCTTCCTCCCTCCCTCCCTCCCTCCCTCCCTCCCTCCCTCCCATCCATCCATCCATCCATCCATCCATCCATCCATCCATCCATCCATCTAAAATCTTCCTCTGGAGTTAGAGGAGTTCAGTAATCTGCATCCGAAGATACTGTGCCATATCAGTACAATTTTTTGAGCACTAAGAGGCATTTGCAACACACTAAATTAAAAATAAATCATGATCACTTAATTCAAGTTGTCACACCTTGTAGGAGCAACAGCTCACAGCAAGAGTGGCGAGTCAGAGGCAAATCCCATAAAAACTCAGAAGTAAAAAATTCTCTCTGGCTTCCATGAGTTTGCAATGGGGTCTTTTGTCTTTACTAAACTGTCAGTCGTTTTCGCCTGGGGCCTCTTCAAGACTTGCTGCTCAAATTTCCCTGTGCTTTCAAGCACAGGAAGAAACCACTGGGAGTGGAAGAGGCCCAGCATGGACTAAGTTTAGCCTGGCAGGTGACTGCCCACTTCAGAAACTTCCAAACATGTGAGCACAGGAGGGAAATTGCTTTCTAAAAGTGTTTCTACTGAGATGCACTGTGGGCCAATAACAACAGTGGTGATGACAATGGGAACATGTAACACCTGTGAGGAATGAAACCAAGGGGAAACATAGGTTGGAGAGAGAGAAAGATGAGAGGGTGTTGGATGGTTGAACCCAAGTGGTGGCCAAGTACAGCTGACTGGATGTCTGATCTTGGAGGTTCCAGCATATATGTGTAAAGAGCTCCCACTTCATTCTCTGGGAAGACTTGTCCAAATTCTCACTGAGGCCTTTTAACACCCTGGAAGGTTGTGAAGTGGGCAAAGACCTGCATCTCCACCATGTCTTACCAAAACACAGCACTATTTATTATTTCAAGCTGGATGTGTAGCAGATACAATGCAAGGATTATCCAGACACACTTTCTTCTGAATTAGACATGTTCTTAATAATTGGATGCCTTCACTATGTCTTGGGGGCACCATCTACTCAGAGACAAGTAGAAATTATCCCACACATGTGGGATATTAGGAAAAAAATCTGCTCTGAAATAGTGTTAATGCAGTGGCAAAGGCTGCCCTGAGAAGTGGTGGATTCAGCATCCAAGGAGGTGATGAGGAGCTGTGGAGATGGGGCACTGAGGGATGTGGTCAGTGGACATGGTGGGGATGGCTTTGTGCCACCTTCTATCTGGTGAGCTGTTGACATAACTCTCCTGATGTAAATCAAGGTTAGAGTGAACTGATGAATGGTGCCGAGGAATGCTTCCCACTTCTGTTTCCTCTGCACCAGAGGGAAGGGGTTCATCATTATGCTAAGATTTGAATCATATCTGTCCCAACAAATGAGGCAGAAAAAGTCATCTCTTTCCTATGCAAGCCTTGTTGTATCATTCTTTCCAAGCGTCTGTGTTGCAAATGTCTCCTGCCACCAGCTAAAAACTCACCCTCTGCTGAGACCCAAACACCAAAATAAATGTGCATGCCTGAAACTTCACACTGTTTCCATCACACATCCAGATAAAAAAATACTTGCCATCACTCATACTTAACGTTCAGACATCCTTTACTCCCATGAACTGAATTTATTTAATAATAACATTTTTAAGTCTTTTTTTTTCTTCCTCGTGCACAGTAATAAAACACAAGTAGCTTCTGCTTTTTTAATTTCTCTCATCTCAAAGCACTTCTCACACTTACGTCCACTGTTAAGTCATAAATTTCTCCCACATTCAAGCTACCCTGAAATACAAACAGTCAAAATACATACAGTCAGTGCAGTTTCTTCAGCCCAAAACAAATTCCTCAAACAACTGCTCTGTCACAATCTCACCTCAGCTCATTGCTGAAGTGGGATGTGTCTGCCTATTTCCCCTGTGGGAAGCCCTTTCATCTCATCTTGCAGAAAAAGCAGCTTTTATTTTTGAGTGTCCCTGCAGATGTTCTGAAGCCTTCAGGGCTTCTCAAGGAGAACAGGTTTCACAGGGCCTCAAGATCACAGTGCTCCACAAAAATAAGTTCTGGTTTTTTTCCCCAGGCACCAATATCAGTGCATGCTATGATAAGCACATCAAGTACCAGCACAGGAAAATGTGATTATTAGGGATAATTGCATATGGCAAGCCATGTCCCTTCCAGGTCCCCACCGCTGTCTCTGCATGACCTTTTTGTACCCAGGACATTGAGTACACGTCAACCTCTGCTAATTTTAGCAACTGACACGTTGGCACCTAAATACCTGCCTCATCCCCTCCTTCATGGATTGCCATCTCCACGGGCTGATGCAACCCATCCCAATATAGGCGTCAAGCATCAACACACAGAACAACTCTCCAGAGAACTTTTCTCTGCTGGTTGTCAATGATCTGTTTGGGGTCAACGATCCACTTTCTGATGGTCATTCCCCTTTTCTGTGTCACTGACAGATGACTCCTGCTTTGCATTAGTCTTATCATTTTTCAGGAGAGAAGAATTTATTTCTGGCAATACGTCCCCCTTCTGATAAAAGAGAGCTTTCAGAAGGGAATGAAGAATATCTGGAAAGGACAACCTTCTTGCTACACAATCTCCTAAGGAAAATCTGTTCTCCGAACTAAGTTTAGGGAAACTGAAATACTTTCTTAAAAAAGCATAAACCAACTCTTCTGAGAAACAAATAGATGAAAGAAAAAAGTACAAAAAACCCAAACCGACCATCCAACCAACTGAACAAATAAAACCTCCTTTCTCTGAGTTTCTAGCAACATTAAACTGCACACAATCTACTTCATAAAATTTAACTTTGGGGGCTCATCCTACAGGGCCATATAAGCATAGAAGTTAAAGTCTTCAAAATAAAACTTTGGAATATTTTTGCATGCTTAAAAGGATGTAACTCACATTTAGGATGACTGAGATCCCAGTTCAGGCCCTGATCTCGACCAAGAAGCAGTAACAAAAATGACAGGAAAACTTCTATGATTCTGCATTGCAGAATCATGTTGATGGACCATTGTCACAACCATGTATTGTAACAGAAAAGAAGAAGTAATGAGAATTATTTCTCCTTCCACAGAAACATTGTAGTTTTGAGACTTTTTAATCTGTGAAAAAACAAATTCCAGAAATACAACTGTACAATAAATTCTGACTAACGGATATTGATAATTCGAGATGTTCCAATTAAAGCACACATTTTGACCGTTTTCAACACTGTGTTTTGATACAAGTCTGGTTCTTTCAGCTATAGATTATCTTATGCATGAAGCATATAAAAAGAAGAACCATCTTCACCCTGGAACGCAGAACGGGGACGTTTGGGGAATTTCAGAACTCATTAAAGCATTTTTTCAAATGTTGTACAATGATCTAGGGAGGTATTCTGATCTACACCAGATGGCCTGAGCTCTACCAGAGCTAGGTTTATGGAACAGGAAGCAGTATATTTGCCAGACCCAGCCCTTGCGTGCGAACGGCTTCAGTTTTAACAAAAATATTTTTGATTATAAACACTTAATTGAAAAATTCCCAGGAAAATATCTCCAGAGAACATCATCTCCCATTGCTATGAGTACTGGGAAACAAACTACCCTAGACCCAAATAGTTTGTCTGTCAATGCTTTCCTTAGTTCACTTAGTAGATAATGGGATACTCTCCGCAAAAGTAAAGAGATATTATCAGGGGCTTTTACTCATTTTTTAGAAACTCAGTACATGTTTTTTAGTACTTTAAAAACCATTAGAAGAGTTCATAACTTCAAATTGCACTGAAGGGAGAAATAATAATCTGGATGGGTAAAGTGTATAGGATGAGTAGTTTCACAAAAATGCAGACATGAATCGATTTCAAATCCTGCTTGGCTGAAAATGTGTTTGATGACTTTTCAGTCATTGTGACTACAAAGATACATGTCTGTTTCTTTGAGTGATGCTATTTTTTTTTTTTTTTAATTATTATTGCAGCTCAACTTTATACTGGACTTAGGTGCCCTTCATACCACAATGTCACAGTATCCCAGCTGAATATTACCATAATGTCATGGTATCCCAACTGAAGGTATGAATGCCCTCTAAAAGAAGTTATTGCAGTTTCCTCCCCCCTCCCTTTACAATGCAGGAATGTTAAGTACGGAGGCAGCAACAGAGATATATGAATACCCCCATGTACTGCTTGCCCAAGGTCACAGCAAAGCCCTGCTCACAGCACTGCTGCCCTGACTCTAACATTGCTGAATGCCAAAACTGAATTCCTTGCAGTGAGAATTCTTCTTGATATAGGTTGTGTGTTTTTTCGGTGTTTTTGTTTTGTTTTTACCAATATTTAAACTGAAAGGTTGGAAGGCTGTTATGATTTAAGGCAGAAAACCATTGGTTAGGATTCCCAGCTATAGAACACAGTGCAGTTACAGCAGCCCACAGTTCATGAGCCACCCATGAGATCTTCTGTGGGGTCTTCCTCAGTGAAGAGACACACAGTGGGGTCCCAGGGATACTCATCCCTCCCCTCAGCCCTGAGCTGGTCTATGGATGGCAGTGGGGCTTTGTGATTTCTTTTCTTTGTCATTATCTACTCTTGTCTTGTCTCTCCTGGCTCACCATAAGCACAAGCAATCACCACGTCTCCCATGTTACTGGTCTACCTCATAAACAGGAGGGGGAACAGCTGTTTGCAAGGGTGGATAGTGATAGAACAAGGGGGAATGGTTTTAAACTGTAACAGCGGAGGTTTAGGTTAGATATTAGGAGGAAGTTTTTCACACAGAAGGTGGTGAGGCACTGGAACAGGTTGCCCAAGGAGGCTGTGGATGCCCCATCCCTGCAGGCATTCAAGGCCAGGCTGGATGTGGCTCTGGGCAGCCTGGTCTGCTGGTTGGTGACCCTGCACATAGCAGGGGGTTGGAACTCAATGACCTTTGTGGTCCTTCTCAACCCAGGACATTCTATGATTCTATTATATTAGCTATCCAATTTCTTGCAGGCAACAGGAATTTCTTTGGCTGTTTTAAACTAATAAACAACATAATTCTCATTGATATGCAGTCATCACCTGGCACAAGAAGAAAACCAGTGAGGTGCTGCAGAGCTTCTCTTTTCTCCAACTTAAAGGGCAATGCTTTACAAAAGAAAATCTTTCCATGCCTTGCAGTGTCTATGTACTGTGTGGTATTTACTGTGCAAAGCATGTTGGAAAACCATTCCCAAAGATGGGTGCAGAGATTTCTGATATTCCCTATGAACATGCGTGATGTGGAAGGAACAAGGGAGAACTAGTTTTTTTTCAGCATTTTCTTTGCTTATTTCATTTCTATATATCAAGAGGCCACTCTTTGAAACTTCATTTCATGATTATTTCTGAAAGAATGTGTTTCTTTTTTTTTTTTTCCCCACCATACTTTGAGGGAAATTTCTTTTACAAAAATAGTGATACTGACTTACCTGGTGAACAGACCATTATTGTGGTTAAAAGTATCTGAATGGAAAACAGATCTCCAGCCTCATCTTACTGGAATTCCCTACTTCGCAGCTTCATAACCTGAAGCACTTCCTAAATGTTGGTAGCTCCCCATCAAAAGGGGATGCCCGTTTACTGCAAGGACAATGATTATGACAGATCTCAGGCAGCTGGGAGACTGATTTACACGGGCAAGACCAGTGGCACAAATTCTCTCAAAACCTATTTCAGAAATGGCATTAATTTTGTCTCAGCACACGTGAGCAAGACTTCAGCAATCCCAACAGATCAACAGAGATTGCTCTGAGGAGAGAGAGGAGGAGCAGGCTCACGTTCTGGTAGGGATCAATGGGACGGACTTTGAAAATAGCAGATCATTTAGGAAACCTGTTCTTTTTGATGGAGTTTCTCTCTGCCTTCCAAAATGCACACACATACAAACACAGTCTTTACTTGTCATCCAGTTGGGCTTTTCGGGAAAACTGCAGGAATTGCTGCTGGCTCACTCTAAGGAAGTTCCACGCTGGTGATGTCTACTATGGTGCATTGCAGGAGGACAGCAGTGAGTCCACTGAATGATCTAAGCCCACCCCAAGTGGCCTTGGCCACTGACTAATCAGTGCCAAGTCCTGAATACGGTCTATCCATCTTGATGGCATCATCCTATAATTTTCCCTAGAGAGGAGCTTTTATGCCCATTAAGGTCAGTGAAACTTCCAAGCAGCTAAATTTGCTACTTTGGTTATTAAAAGGGTCTAACAGGTATGGACATTGTTAGATCAAACAAGATTTGGCTTTTAGCTTCTCTATTTAGCAGATTCCTCAATGAATTTGCATCGAGTCCGCCTATAGCAATCATCTTTTCTGCTTTCTGCCCAAAATACCAAATACCATATCAATACCAGAACCACCACCAACCCAAATCCCACCAGCCCTAGTTGCTTCCTCCCCCTACCGTGTTAAAAGATACATACTTTGATAGAAGCTGGGTTAAATTCAACTTCTTTTTTGGGCTCTGGTTCTGCTGGTTTAGGTGCTGGTTTGGGTTCTTCCTTCTTGGGTTCAGGTGCCTTCTTAGGTTCAGGCTTCTTCGGAGGCATGGTGCCTTGCTGGTGGGCTGCTTTGGGAAAGGAGAGAAAGAGACAGACAGTAGAGAGGTGGCTGCTGCAGGAAAAGTCACCAGTGCACACAGGTCTTTATCCCTGTCCAATCTCTTGAAGTCACCATGTGTCACTCTCAGACCTGTCACATGCCAGAGCTTACAATGGGGCCAATGCTATAAAAGGACAAGACACTTGCCCGGCTATTTTAAAGCCATCCGATACGGCATTGTTATGAATTAGCACTTAAATGGAAGAAGAGATTGGGGGTTTTAGGGCTAGCTGGCACTGGCTCAAGCGTTTTTTTAGTCCGGGTGTGCACGTGTGTACATGTGCACTGAGGAGGTTGAGTTACAACCCAGGTCCCAGCGATGGGTTTTACCCTCCCAGGGCTCTGCTGACACCTTCCCCAGCTCACCTGCTGCAGACTGTCTCTCTTGCAGGCTGGCTGGCACCCCTGGCCTTGGTTGTGACACGGCCCATTGAATGGCAAGCACTGGCTTATATTTAGATATGAGGATGGAGAGGTATGGGAGGTCAACCGTCATCATAACAGCTGGTGCAGGGAGGAATTTGTATCCCAGATCACATACAGCTCTTTTTCCTGGGAAGGAGAAAAGAATGAGTATTGCTCACTGCAGAGTGCATCTACCAAGCAGGAATACATGCATACACATGCACCCACACTCTGGGATAGCATTGGGTGTCTGTAAGTACAGCCTCATGGCTGAGATTTTCCAGACCATTTTAAAGACTTGAATGCCAAATTCCCATTAAAATAACTAAGATAAGGGTATCTATTCAAAGCTTTTTCTAATCTCAGCCCTCCTTTGTTTAAATAACCCCTTCGAAGCCAGAGTTAACAATTTTCAGATTCGTATTTACTTACATATTTTTCTAAATCAAGAGTTCATGCCTATAGAACTCATTTCACAGTGTTTCAAAGTGCACAAGCTTTTCTTTCTTAGCCTCAGGATAAGATAGCTGCAAATGTATTTGAAATGGGGATCTATGCTGGTGTTTCAAACAAATATCTATTGAATTATATAACTCTTTCACCAAGTTGCTGTGCCATCTTGATAATCTACCATTCAAATCCTTTGGAGATCTATTCTGACAGCACAGAGAGCTTCAAACCCCAGTGCCTGTATTAGGCATTCCTCATTTCTATGTATGGATCTGCTTGGGCTTCATCCTGCCAAGCTGCCCCCAGATCCTGGTACATAGACTCACAGAATCATTAAGGTTGGAAAAGAGCTGTAAGATCACCAAGTCAACCCCAACCCCCCCTCCATCACCATGCCCACTGACCACAACCTCCCCAGGCACAACTTAATGCCATTACTTTTCTCATCCTATTGTATTACCTGGGAGAAGAAGCCAATCCCTACCTAGAGGTGCTAATAGAGAAGGGATTTGTTTCCATGAGAAGGTGTACAGAGAGCTGGTTCTGCCAATTCGTTTCAGTTCACCACAGCCACATCCCCTCTCTGATGGAGCCCAACAGTCCCAATGTATTTTTGCATGATCACCTGAGAAAGAACTGTCTGAAAGCAATTTATCAACCTATCAATCCATTCAGCCAGGTGAGTGGTTCATCTTCCCTGTTGAATGGATCTCTGTTGACCATGGAAGGACCACAGATGAAGCAGAGCCACCCAGCTCACGTAGAGACATTTTCATTGCAGACACCCAAACTAGATAAGACAAACTCTACCTGTGCTGAATTCCACCTTCTGACATTTCCTTCACATTGCAAAGTCCCAAAGCAGAGGTTTGCCTTTAAGTTTCTATTTCTCATCCACATTCTGCTCCTGTTCTGTCCACGACAGATAAGAATTAAGTGCAGAAAATATCCAGGTACCCCATTAATCAGACTAAGAGATCGCTGCAAACTTTGTAAGATGCAGATGTTTCTGCAAAGTAATACATCCTGGATTGTTTTCATGCCCTGTAAAAGGCTTTTCTACTTATTTTTCTGCATTGAATTGGATAATATCTGGAGGACAGTACATGCTTTCCTCTGGAGGAAACACCAGGGAGGAGCTTCACCATGTTCCCTCACTACAGGTTTCTTTCTTGACATTGCAGCAGGCAGCACAGACACAGGAAATTCTGAGTTCTACTAATTCAAGCCTGCAGGGCTACAGCTTGGGATCTTGTCATAATAATGGTAAAGAAGACCCAGAAGAGTGTCTGAAAGCATCACCATGGTCGGATCCTCAGCCGAAGCTTGTAAAATTAAGGAATCGTACAGATCTATAGGAATTACCTGAATATGTTTGGTTTATATTCATGATAAAATGATTTAAAGGACATGGTTTAGTGGGGAAATATTGGTGATAGGTGGAGATAGGACTGGATGACTAGATGGCCTTTTCCAATCCTGGTGATTCTATCAAAATATATTCATGATATAGCTGTCTCAGCATTTCTCATTAAAAAAAAAAGAAAAGAAAAGCATCCTTTTCACTTCTGTTAAAGTCAAACCAGCTGCAGCACATTGCCCCTTACTATAAGCAGTCTGTGTTTTTTTTTTTTTTGGAGGAGAGGTTTCTGGCAAGGCTCAGAAATGCCAGTTAAGTAGTTTGGATTTGTAGTCATTGTCCAACCTGACTGTTCCTCTTCTAGACCCACGGTTTTTTGCTGTCCAGGCTTTTGTTTTGCAAACAGGCCTATCAATGACCTGAATGCCCTACCAGATCAGGGTATTTCTCTGACCATAAGACATCCCTTTCCTTTGTCATGACAATGCAGCATGCCTGGAAAGCAACACCCTCATCTATGCTTTCTATACATACGTATGCAAATATTTGTTGAAATATACAATGCTAAGGCAAAGCATGGAGATTTTATGAATTTTAAATACCTACAGGTTTGGCTAACCACTGCTGGGTGGAGGTCTTGGATCAACTGTGCAGATTAAATATACTCCAATGCCCTGCAAATCCTTCTGTAAATCAAAGCAACTAATCTTGCCCTAAATTCCCCATCCATCTCTTCCATTAAGATCCCTAGAGTCCTAGCAGCTGCAAAAAAATAAAAAATAAAAAATAAAAAAAAATCCTTGGCCAAAAATTCTTCTTCCTATTAATAGGATTTGAAGAGAGGGGAGTGTGCTTTTCAGTTTTTTAGTCATGCTCAGAACAGATGTTAGTGGCAGATCTCGGTGCCAGAAAGAAGTTTCAGAGTTGTCCTGGAGTCCAACAGAAGAGGCTGGGCTAGCTGTGAATTTGTAAAGTTCTCTTGATTGTTGGGATATGATAAGTTCCTCTTGAACTTAGAGATGGACTGGGATCATCTTCAAAGAGAACAGAGCTCATCAGGAAATTTCCCATAGAATAGGAAAAGAACTTTAGAACAAGAAAAAAAAAATATATATATATATATAAATGAAAATGAAATATTTTGGCCAAAACATGCATAATTTAAATTTGGGAAAGCTGCCACATCACCTTATGATTCTCTCATCCTTGATAAGTCCATCTGTCAGGTCTTGCTACGTTTACAGCAATTTGCCACACTCCTCCTCAAACCAAATGAAGGACATTGTACAGGTGATGTTAATCTCTTCTTCCAGAAAAGGTTAGGACCTGAGAAAAGCTAATTTTCATGAAATATTCTTGTGGACTGTTAGAACTGAACTATTTAGGGCCAAACAGTATCAGCATTCAGACATTTGGTTTCTTGACTTCCCTTCAACTTCATATAGGCTTTTTTTTTTTTTTTTTCCCAATTCAAAATAAAAGTAAAATAAATCTTTGAGTTTAACCTTAAATTCTCTCTTGGAAAACAACTATTGATGGAAACCCTCCAGACTTCTTTAAATGAGAGCACGTCAAGGATGTTCTCTCTCCAACCAAAAGTGATTGTGCAACTTTTACCAATAAAGAATGCTGTCCTTAGACATGTAAGATGGCCACAACTTGAGTTCTTCCCCAGAGAATCGACAGTACGTGTTTTGAAAATATTTGCAACCAAAAAGATGATTTTTCTGCTTCTTCAGTCCCCAGCCCAGAAAATGTGTTGTCAGCTGTTGGGCAAAGAAAGAAAGCTCTAAACCACATCTGCTCATATGCTACTCAACATCTGTGCTCTAATACAAACAAGTTATAAACAGTAAGTCAGATCGTTTCAAATGGCAGTGATATTTTAAACATAGGGTTTTTTTGGTTGATTATAGAGCAGGGCAGTTTTTGCACTTGTGCCTTAAAACCTGAGTGGTTAAAACAAGACAAGAAGATGCTGCAGATTGGGTTGTGTCTGTATGGAGAGAGAAGGATGTCGTGGACAATGAAAGGATGTGTATGCAATGGGAAGCTGATGCAAGCAAAGGTGGAAGAGGATGGAAATTAAGGTAAAATTAGATTGTTTCCTGAGATAACTGCTGCTGCTCCCACTTCTTGTTGGGTGAATCATCCGACCTATATTACTGCTGTTCCCAAGAGGAACATCATCTTGAGAGACAAGCAGATGCCTGCCTTTGGACTTACTCTTCAGCTGCTATAAATCAGTGAGTTCCACTGACTTCAAGGAAACTATGCTGATTTATACCAGCTGTGGATATGGACCAGAATAGTAGATTGTCTGGCAGTAACCATCATTTACTTTCTGACTCTTAGAATCAGGAGAACACAACTGAATTCAGTGGAGCTGTGGCATTTTGTTCTCTTCCTTTCTGATCTTTCACCCTCTCTTTTTGGTACTGGATGAGATCAGCAGCTCATATGGCACTGCAACTATTTTTACTGCCTTTACTGTCCCCACTTGTACTGCAGAGTGGCTGCTGTAAATTTCAAAGCCAAGTGTTTCAAGTTGTTCCTAAACCACTACCAGCGACAGCTGCAAGGCAAAGGATGGGCAAAGGTGGATTTCTTCCTGGACTGACTGAAAAACCACCCCCCAGAGCCCATTAAGCTGAAGCTTCTAGAAACCTGAAATGCATTCATAGAACCTAACTCTGTATTAGGGAAATGACCCCCAGTGATCCTTGTTTTGGATAGAGAAGAAGTACAGGGATTTATCCAGATTCACAACATCTGAGAGAATGACATCTCAGGAGACTTCTCTGAGTTCATACTGAAGATAACCATTCACCCTTCATCTATAACATCTCACTCCTCTCTGCACCATTGTCCTACAGCAGAAGAACCACCTGGCAGGTCATTTCTGATAGCTGGCCACTGTTACCCACCTCAAGTAATTAAGGCTCATTCAAGCTCATTAAAAAAACAAAAAAAACAAAAAAAACGAACAACATCTCATCAGGGCCTGAAATTAACAGTTTGCTTGCAGGAGGACACAAATGGTAGTACATTATCATGAAAGCCAAGCTTGCTTCCACACTGCATCTACAACTGACCTTTCCCTCCTTTCTCCTTCCCTCTAAATACACACTATTATTACTTTTGATTAGGTTCCTACATTAAATCCCCACAGCTCTGTTCCAGTGCTCTCATAGTGACTGCACCAATGATACGCATTAATTCTGCAGAGAGTTTTCTCTACCCCAGTCATTATCAATACCCAAACACAGACTCCATCAAAGGAAGTTTCCTGGACATACATAACTATAGCAATTAAGTACATCTTTGAGAAGCTCTGAGCTTCTGTTATCTCTTCATGTGATGAGATGAAGACGGAAATCCCATATCACAGGAAAGAGCCTTCAGCAAGCCAGGCCTCTGCTGAAACTTTCTGTACAACACCAAAAATAGATGTACTCAGCTTATCTCATTCTATTTCCCATAGGCCAAAATTTGCTTAGAGATGAGAACTGTCAGCTTCAAATGAACCATAAAGACTCACGATCAGGCCCCGCCACTCATTCTCCTATTTCTTTTTTTATTACAAGAGTAACTTAAATTCTGGGCCATTACCAAAAAAAAAAAAAAAAAAGGAAACTTTTGCAGCGATGATTAAAATATTTTACACCTTATAATCACTTTTGGTTATAATTTGAGTCACATGGTCTGTGATTTTTCATTTGAGTCACAGGTCTTGTGGTCCCAGCAAAAACCACAGTCCCAGACTTCTAGTTACCAATATGAAGACTGAAATATTATATACATATATATATATTCTATTATATTATTCTAATATATATATTAGAAATATTATATAAAATATATAAATAAAAATATAATATACCAGCACGACATGGGAGAGAAAGAAGGAATGTTATTCTCTGCATTTATTTTAGTGGAAGGATAGATGATTTGGCCATGGTCAAACGTCTGAGACAGAACTAGAACGTAAATATATTTCTTAAGAAGTTTCCATGCTTTAACCTACATCCTGGGAACGGCTTGCAGTCGCTGCAGAAAGCACAGAGCCTCTGTGATGGGGACATGCTCTTTCTCTGGTGCAGCAATGTGTTAAAAGCAAGCAATTTCATTGGTGGTAATACTCTTTTTTGTTGTCATTTGTTTTACTAAGTAGATGGGGTATCCAAAGGGAACAGGGAGTTTTTTTCTTGTGATGTCACACGTGTAACATTCATGCTACTTCCCAAAATACTCTGCTTTCTATTTCATGCCCTGGAATTTCTGGCCTGACTGTGAAACTCAACCCCCACCATGAAGGGCTGTAACCCAATCTGTACCAACAGCTTGGGAACAATGGCCACATAGTGAGGTCTGGAGGAGGAATGCCTGGAATGCCCTGGGACGAAGGACTCAAGGGCTGGCTCTGCTCTGTGCTCTCGAAATCCTGAGAGGTCTCCTCGGGCACTGCTTGCCTGAAGAAGCCACGAAGGTGTGAAAAGAGCTGAACTATATGTGAACTGTGGAATTAAATCATTGTGATATTGATCATTGTAATCACAGGCGGAGGTCAGCCTGTGAACAGGGAATATGATCCCATGCTAACCTTCCAGCAGTCATACCCAGGATTTGCCTTCAAGTATATTTCTAGTGACATTTCTTTCTCTGCCTTAGCTGTCCTCTGATCCCTTTGTTTATTACTTCTTGTTGGCATATTTCTTAAGGAGTTTGAGACATTTTTAATATAGGTTTCCACCATGCATGGGTACTGACATTTAATTGAATTACCCAAAAATTACCCTTTTTCCCTTTTTTCATGTACTCTTCCATTTCCTACCTACTTTTTTTTTAATTGAATTAACAGATTTCCCACATACAGTCTGAAGAAGCTGGAATACAACCTGTACAAATATCTAATGATTAAAGACTGCACAAGCTCTATGTTTGACCAGTTGATACACAGGTAAAAGCCACTGAATACCATATGAGATAGAAGAGTCAGAGGTTTGGGGATCTGGAAAGCTCTGTATCATGAGTCAGTTCTACTTTATATGTATTTTTGGGTAGACCAGTACATATCACTGATCTCTGAAGTGTTTAGGCTGAAGCTCTTTCCTTTGACTCTGTTGGTCATGGAAAAGGTCTACTAATTAATACTCTTCTGCGTGGGGAGTACATCCACAAGACTCTTTTCTCCTTTCCCCATAACCCTCATACACTTGTTCAAAGTGACTTGAGTACGTTGACCTACCACACATCTGCCAAGCTTGTCCATCTGACTTTGCCTATGAAAACAAAATGACTACTTTGTAGTGGGAGGACAAATACACACAGATCATATATTGCAAGCGTTCTGTGACTGGGTTGTTAGAAAACGTGTGAGATCACGATTGTTGTTGTGGTCTCAAATTTTTTAACCCTCTAACTTTCTGTTTAAAGCAATACCAAAGGTGCCTATGGGACTGCATTTTTTGTGTAGGATACACTTAATTGTCAAACCTTCCCCCTACGACACAGCATATTCAAAATGTTTCCAGTGAAGCAGACAAAATCTGAAATTGAAAACATACAAGCCCACTTCCACAAAGAACATCCCAGATCTCTGCAAAAAAAAAAAAAAATGATATAAATAAATGAAAAACATAAAACAGATATCAGCCTGATACTGCCCATTTTTTTGCTCCAAGCAGAGATCATGTTGTATAGAAGAAGGACGAAAGGTGTCATGGGGAGAAGGTGAACTTGAACTCCTCCAAGAGGACAGTGGGGTATGTCCCTCTTCGTGCTGTGATACCCACAGGACATGTCAGTCTATTACAAAAGCATCTAATGAGTCATGGCCAATATGTTTTGTCCATGGGAAATCCTGCATCCAGCACAAAGACAGACAATGCCTTCTGCTGTAGTAAACGGCCTTTTATTTAATCAGTGGGTAACGCGTGACAGCAGTTGAAGATATGTTGGATATCCCTTTCAAAGGTTCCAAAGAGATGTGTAGGCTAAGACTGAGCACTCCAACAGGTCTTGGACTCTGGCTCATGGGATAAGAAACACTGGATGCCCAGTAGCCCAGGCCAGTCATATCTGTCATATCATATTATGTCATATCATATTATGTTTACAACGTAATGCAAGGAAATAACATAGAAACATAGAAAAATGGAATTGCTCCGGTTGAAAAAGACCTTTGAGATCATCAAGACCAACCACAACCTAACCATACTACCCCAACTCTAACAACCCTCTGCTAAATCATGTCCCTGAGCATCACATCCGAATGGCTTTTAAGCACATCTAGGGATGGCAACTCAACCACCTCCCTAGGGAGCCTATTCCAGTGCTTAAAACATAAGAGGATGGTTCTTGGAAGGAAAGACTGTGATTCATACTTGTCGACATTAATAAGCCAGAGATATGCTTGACTGTATTTCCAAAATCCAAAATGTCACAGAAACATTTGCATTTATGAACATACATACACATGAATTTGTGCAAATCATAGAATTGTAGAATCACAGAATGGCTTGGGTTGGAAGGGACCTCAAGGATCATCAAGCTCCAACCCCCTTGCCATGTGCAGGGCCACCAACCTCCAGATCTAATACTAGACCAGGCTGCCCAGGGCCCCATCCAACCTGGCCTTGAACACTTCAGTCAATATAAAAGCATTAATAATATTTTCATTTTTAAAAATAATTTGAAGTTTGTCTGTCAGTCTTGCTGTTCACTTAGTAGAGGGATTTATGCTTTAATTTTCTGACAGGAGCACAGAATAGAGGCAGTATTCCTGAAGTTCCTGGCACAGAAGGAATGGAAGAGGAATGTCTACCATTCTTCTGGTTAACTAGAAGATAATAAGTAATGATGACTGTTTTCTGAGATTCACCTAACTGTGCAAAGTAAACCTAACGAAACAAATGTAGAGTACTGCATGGAAGTCAACACTGCTATATTGCATTCTCTACCCCCAGGAGATAGAAAGATTTGTATAGAAAGAGAACAGCCTACAATTCTGTGTGCCTCTGGGCTTTATGTACTTTGTTAAGTCAGTGTCAGCTGGGAATGTTTCCCTGTACGCAACAGATAGCATGGAAAAAATCAGAGAAAAAACTTGTGAGAAGGATAAACTAGTCAGATGGGATGCCTGCCAGGTGAGTTTTCCAAGTCTCATTGAGTTTTTTTTTCCCCACTTGTGTTATGCTGAATGACAACTGCAGAGAAAATGGTCATATTCACAACAGCACTGCACAGGCTGAAATAAAGCAGCACGTCACATCTGGTCTGCCAAGAGGGAAAGATTAAGTGCAATCTGATGACAGTATTGTTCTACCCATTCTCATAAAACAGAGTCTACCAGATTTTCCCTTCTGGTTCATCAGCTGCAAAGCGCGTGGTTTCACGAAACATCAGTCCCTGGACACCACTTGCAATGTGTTAGATGAAGTGATGGGTGCTGCTCAGGCCCTAGAGTAACAGGAACCATAGGACCACCTGAGCTGTTGCTACACTAGCTCAGAAGTTGATTTAAAGGGAGGGAAGAAGGGAAGGGGCTTCCAGTTGTGTAAATCATCATCTGATGATTACTGGTTGGTAAAGGGAGAGCTGCTCTTTTTGTGAAGTGAGGAGGGCCACGTGCTGTGCAGCACATCCATCTCACCCACATGGCAGCCTATCAAATCTTGTAGACAAGCAAACCAACAGAAGTAAGTTTGTTGTTTGTGTGCAGAGAGGAAGAGGAGATTCCTCTACAAGCTGCCACGAAGCACAAATCCAGGAAATATGAACTATGAGGACAGAATGAATGAGCTGGTGTTGTTTTGGCTAAAGAAGGGTGAAATAGGGGAAGACGATGCAAAAACCTGACAACCTTTAAGCACGTCAAAAAATACTCAATGCCTGTGACAACCACTTAAACTTCAGTCAATATTTCTGCTTAAATGTTCTGTGTCAAGATAAATGCAATGTGCTGGAATCAGTGTTATGGAAAACTCTTGTCTGCTGGAAAGCTTTAGGACGAGTTTAAATAAATGGTTGTCAGGAAGAGTATAGACATCATTGTTCCTGTTTTGGGACTGAATGGTGGTTCAGGATCTGCCAGGACACTGGTATTCCCTCTAGGAATCAGTGCTAATCCCACTCTGTCACATAGGCAAGACAATTAGCTGCTTAAGTTTCCAATCACAGCCCTACAACAAATGAATCTTAACAGCTCTATTGTGTATAGCCAGTTCATTGGTATACTATGCCTTTCATTTAGGTTTGCCACCCTTTTCATTCTGTTCTTTTTCTTACTAACTGAGAAGCATCAGCGGTTGCTTATTCCTGCAAGATTAGAAATTATTTACAGCCATATGGATTGAACAGAAGAAAAAAAAAAAAAAGAAGGAACAGAACCCAAATAAATATCACTAAATATAGTTAGAGCCAGCTGGCTTTAGTTACAATTGTCTCAATGCAGCCACACCAAAAGAAATCCAAGCAAAGTTCTATGGCATGATCTATCAATCAGCCAAAATCTTTGAGGGGTTAATTGTAGGCCCTGCAGCAAAATCCCATCCCTCTGTAATACAATGACAGTGCATTCCAGGCATATTTCTCTGCTGAGAGGCAGTGTTTTCGGATGCAGTGGGATTGATTGTCTGTCATCTGATCCTGGGGCTCCGGCTCATGATAAACCTAGATGGGCTCCATATTCAAGATGACCTCCAGCATGTTGGATAGGAATTACACAGAATCACAGAATCACAGAATCACAGAATGACCTGGGTTGGAGGGGACCTCAAGGATCATGTAGTTCCAACCCCCCTGCCTAGCAGGGCCACCAAACATACACCTTTACTAGATCAGGTTGCCCAGAGCCTCGTCCAACCTGGTCTTGAACACCTCCAAGGACGGGGCATCCACAACATCCCTGGGCAGCCTGTTCCAGGACCTAACCACCCTCCTAGTAAAAAACTTCCCCCTAACATCCAACCTAAATCTTCCCTCTTTTAACTTAAAACCATTTCCCCGTGTCCTGCTATTATCAGCCCTTATGAAGAGTTTACTCCCCTCCTGGGAGTAAGTTCCCTTCAGATATTGAAAGGCTGCAATGAGGTCGCCCCGCAACCTTCTCTTCTCCAGGCTGAACAAACCCAACTCCCTCAGCCTGTCCTCATAGGGGAGGTGCTCCAGCCCCCTGATCATCTTCGTGGCCCTCCTCTGGACCCTTTCCAAAATCTCCATGTCTTTTTTGTACTGAGGGCTCCACACCTGAACACAGTACTCCAGATGGGGCCTCACAAGAGCAGAGTAGAGAGGGACAATCACCTCCCTATCCCTGCTGACCACCCCTCTCCTGATGGAGCCCAGGATCCCATTTGCTTTCCGGGCTGCCAGAGCGCACTGCTGGCTCATGTTAAGTTTCTCATCTATCAGGACCCCTAGGTCTTTCTCTGCCGAGCTGCTCTCAAGGACAACTCCCCCCAGCCTGTACAGGTGCCTGGGGTTCTTCCGGCCCAAGTGCAAAACCTTGCACTTTGCCTTATTGAACCTCATTAGGTTCACCCGAGCCCAGCTTTCCAGCCTGTCAAGGTCCCTCTGAATGGCCTCCATTCCCTCCACCGTATCGACTGCACCACTCAGCTTGGTGTCATCAGCAAACTTGCTGAGGGTGCACTCCATTCCCTCATCGATGTCATTAATAAAGATGTTAAAGAGCACCGGTCCCAAGACAGACCCTTGAGGGACACCGCTCGTTACCGGCCTCCACCTGGACATAGAGCCATTGACCACCACCCTCTGTCTGCGGCCTTTCAACCAATTGCTTATCCATCTAGTTGTCCACCCGTCAAATCCACTTCCCTCCAGTTTGGAGATGAGGATGTGATGGGGGACCATGTCAAAGGCCTTGCTCAGGTCCAGGTAAATGACATCAGTTGCCTTCCCTTCGTCCACCAATGCCGTCACTCCATCATAGAAGGCCACAAGATTAGTTAAGCATGACCTTCCCCTGGTGAAGCCATGCTGGCTATCTAGGATCACGTGCTCACATGGGGTAGTGAACCATGCTTGTGATGTGTCTCAAGGCTCTTCCAGGTTCTTCCATTCGTTGACCACCTTGGTCATGATGCAGATCATCAAGCTCAGTGTGTTGGTGAATAGTATCTGCTATGCATGAGGTAAGTTGATAGTGGTTCAAAGGAAGCTTTCATACAGATGGGATGTGACTCTTTGTCTTGAACAGCCTTCTTGACCAGGGTTGCTACTGATTATGCAAGTTATGAAAACATGACAAGGCTCAGAAAAATGGTAGATGGAGAAATGCTCTGCCACCCCCTTCACCAGTCAGTCATCCTGGAAGATCATCGTAGAGCCAGCCCCGTTCTGTGCTGAGGTATGGTTATGGATCTCATGCAGCCTCAAGATTTCTTCCAGCTCTAACTTGAAGTGGTTTTACTGGTGGTTTCTGAGATGAGCCAAACCAGAATCTGCTGAAGTCAAAGAAATTTTTATACGTGTTTAATGCCAAACTCAGAAAGTAGACAGCTGTTTCATTTAAGTCCCACAGCTCTGTCTTTCTGAAAAGGATTTGAGATATTTCCATACTCTAATGGCTGCAGTCTCATGTCAGATCACATTTCCTCACAGTCCTTCCTATACTGAACAATTTTTTGTCTGATATTTCATTACATAAATGGCCAGCAAGGGTTCACCACTGATAGAGAAAGGGACACCAGATAGCCCTTATGTCCTGGGGCTCTCACTGGGCAATCTCTTCCAGACCGTGTTCATTTGAATAAAAATATTACTGCCTTCAGCTTTCTGTCTCGATCTACCATCCTGCAGCCCACTAGCAGACAGGATAATATTGACATTCATTATTTACTTCAAGCAAAATCATAGAATCACAGAATCGTTAAGGTTGGAAAAGACCTCTAAGATCATCTAGTCCAGCCATCAACCTATCACCACTGTGCCCACTCAACCCTTTCACTCATGGTGATCAGAATGCAGGCAGGTGGACCCTGTTTAATCTGCTTGAGCACAAAGACGGGTAACCATGTGGTCAAGGTAACACCCATATGAACTGATCCTTTAGCAAACTGTGAAGGCAGCTAACTCCATTGAAGAACCTGCAGGCAATAGACAGAGGGGGATGGGAGATGGTTAACATCAGGTAAAAGGCAGATTGCTGCACATGTGTACACAGAAGTGAAAGTGATTGCCTGTGATTAGAAAGTGTTTATAGGACGTCATCCTTCCCAAAAAGAATGACAAAATCAATTTATTCTGTCTAGGTTTATTTCAAGCAGCACTTCCTGAGAGTGTTCTTCCAACAGGAAACTCTTTGTTGCCATTACTTGACATATGGAAGAAAGTTGCATGGGACCTGTCAAATAGCAAAGCTACTAGAGTGTCCTTTTGCTCCATTAGGCCTGATCCTAATCTTATTTATAAATCTTCATCCTAACAAGGCTTTATTTTCTTGCCTATGCCAAAAAAAGCAAATGCAGAATTAACGAAGTATTTGCAAAACTAACCCTTGCTCTGCAATTGCAGAGTTGGTTGAAATCTTGGGAAAATATCTCATTCACATCTCCTCTGCCAAGAAAGGTCTGAGTCTGTCATTCCCAGCAGAGGTGAGCCAAAAATCTGCAGGGATAGGAAATTCTCTGTCTTCCCAGGTAATGCACACAAGGTCTCCTAAGCCATTACACAGTTTTAGTGAATTTTGTTGTTCATTTTTGTACAGATGCCTAAACTAATCCATCCTTGTTGCAGTTTATCCTTCTGACTATTTGGCCTGACAGAATGGGATGCTGAGAAGATGGAAGTATCTTTTAACCCTTTTGTCACCGTGTCATTTTTACACTGCAGATTCTCTCCATTCTTCTTGGGAACTGTCAGCTACCTCAAGGTTATATAGCACCAGGCCACATGAAAAAAATGCTTCCATTGATACAGTACTGTAACAATACCAAAATATTAATAATAACAATAATAAACCAATAAATGCAACTGTTCCCAAAGTAGATGGAGAAAGAAGTAAAATGAAATACAAGGAATTTGTACTTGCAGCATAGTGTTTTTCTCTGCTTTCTGCTGCAAATGTGCTCCATGCAGTGCCAATCTCCGCTGCGTGTTGAATGCTAATTTTTCATATGCTCTGGTAACAGGAAAATTCTTCATCTGGTGGATATGAGCAGAGCTAGAAATGGATATTTGCATGTAGACAGGGAGACATATTCTGCCCATCAGTTTGTGCAAATGTTTCATAAACAAAAAGGAAGTCTGTGTTTGGGTGCTGGGGGAGATGCTATAAAGTATTTCTTGCAACTTGTTTTTGTAAGTCTTGTCTAGCAAATCCATGTGGTTTCCCTCAAATTTTCAGTAATAAACATTTAACAGCATGTCCCACCATTCCACTTATATAGGAGATTCTGTTGGGTGAGTGAAAGGAATTGCTCAGAATGAACAAAGATTGCTGTATTGCAGTGTGACAGCTACGTACTGCAGGGAGCCTGAGCATGGCAGGCTTGTTGCCTCTGCTGGGTGACTGGATGAGGCATCTTCATCTTGAGCCTAGGAGAGACCTTAGTGTTTCATATAAAGAAATCAATATTTCTGATTTAAAAAAAAAAAAAAAGTTCTACATTCTGTCAAATTATGGGCAGAAATGAATTCCTATGAGTAGAACGCCATGGCTCTGAGGCTTGGTGGTTAAGAATCTAGGAGATATCATGTGTTTTAGCTTTCCTGGGGTAAAATCAGGAAAAAAAGCATGAAGAACTTCTAAAAGTCATCACTAGCTCCTGCAAGAACTGTTTCTCATTGTTGTTCAACCCTAAGCATCACCCCCTGGAAAACTATTTTCTCTACTGTGTACCTACCTTTGCTTCAAAGGTAAAAGAGCCATCACAGATTAATCAAATGCCTGGAGATCATCCTGTGTCAGTATGGCAAAACATTTCCTGTCTACCAGGATAGGAGCTGTGTGGAAAATGGTGCATTGAAGCAGTAGTCTGAACAGTTCAAAGAACAAAGGAGCCCTTCTGTGTATCCCTGGAGGAGAGTCTCCAAGAGCATCACATGGAGCAAGTGTGCTGGGCATGAGGACCAGATTACCACTCAAAGGGAGACCACATGTGGTTTAGAAAACACAATCAGTTCTTTCAATGAGAAAAAGCATGAAACAGGCTAGTTATATCTGAACTGAGACATGAAAGGTGAGATCTCCAGCCACTGTCTTCAGCTACCTAAGCAAATGGGTTAAAATTTATCTCATCTAACAGTGGTTGGAAAAATAAAGGAGAAATAGGAACTTGGAAACCACAGTGAGAGTGATCTGTAGAAGAGAGAGGACTTTGAATGAGATGTGTTGTTCTCTGCAATATATGAGAAAGTAATAGAAACATTATAGGAACAATGTGTTGGGTCTATAAAAGAGACAAGACTTGAGCATGATGGAGTGTTCTCTAAAAGGCAAGTTTACATCCTCAAAATACATTCCAGAAATTTCTGACTCAGGAGATTCCTGACCTAGAGTGGATGCCTTATAATGAAATTTTAATATTTTTTACTTTTTTTAGTTTGTTTTCAGCCATTAAATTGTTTCCATTTTGGAGCCATGTAAACAGTTAGCATCAGCAAATGTGTTGACTCAGGAGTCTAATCCAGGTGAGAGCATTTTGCCTTACTAAGCACCTTAGATGACCCATATAGACTAAATGCTTAATTTGGGAATTACATGAATCTTACCCCCTGCAGTCAGGAAAATAGAAGTTATGTTTTTCATAACTGGAAAGTGGATAAGGTCAGTAGATGATGGAGAGAGGTATCTCCCTCAAGGAAGTGTAATAGAAAATAATGTGTGCAGAAAGATTCCTTGCAAAAGTGACCTTGTTGCCCTGGATAAGCAGGTATCTTAGGGCAGTAAATGATGGAATTGATGATCCCTATGTGTCCCTTCCAACTTGGGATTATCTATGACTCTATAATCAATGCCCAAAACTGGTTTGGTTAACAGTGACTGGCCTTCTGTTGTGGGGTGAAGCAGTTTCTAGAAGTACCTATTTTAAGGTGAACTAAGGAGGGAGTTTAGCAACTACTGATACCTTCAGTATGTTCTAACATGTGGGAAATGCTCTTACAGACCAGAAAATGGAAACTCTGTTCTTTCCCCCCCTGCAAACAGTGTTCAGGGGTATTGCATTCATTTGTTCTGCTTTCTGCTGTTATCTGCTGCATACAAAATGTCCCTGGGCTATTATTGTGTAGTGTGTTTCACTCAAAGGAAGTCATCCTTTCAGTTTGTTCTTGTCATCTTAAACAGTCCCAAGCACCCAGAAACACACGTATTTGCACATGGAAGAATTCTGGAGGTGCTAAGTCTATTGCACACAGAAAATCATTGAGCTCACCTGCTCACTTTGTTCCTACATGCAAAGACTGTTTACAAATCATGCTCCCTCAGGATTCCTTTTTTTCTATACCAAGGAAGTACTTAGCATAGCATAAATTCCCCAGAATCCAATGAAAGGAAATCCTAGAAGATAAAAAATGATTTGGTAAGATGCAGACGCAATTAGCCAGTGCAGTTTCACCTGTGTAATATCTTCAACCATTACCCCATTAAAATAAAATTGAAAAATAAACTTTAACAACATTTATTGCAGCATTTTTCAAGCATGTTTCTTGCTCTTTTGTTCCTCAGCATTTTCTTTAGAAGTTTTTGGAAACAAGCCTCTGACAGACGCTACTATAATCTTGCAAATGTTTATTTGAATGACATTTAGCTTTTACGAGGTGCATTATTTCTGCTGCAAGCAGCATCACTTGTACCCTGAGAAAATTGTATGTTACTTTGAATAGATTGGTCTTAAGTTTTGCCAGGGGAGGTTCAGGTTGGGTATTAGGAAACATTTCTTCTCCAAAAGAGTGGTGATGCAATGGCACAGGCTGCTGGGGAGGTGGTGGGGTCACCATCCCTGGAGGTGTTGTAGAGCCCTGTGGCACTGAGGGATGTGGTCAGTGGACATGGTGGGGATGGGTTGGGATTAGACTTGGGGATCTTAATGATTCTACAGTTTTATTCTACCTTGCATTCAGGCACTCTTGACTTTTTACTTCACTGGTTTGTTTTTATTATGATCTTGAAGTCTCTGATGTGTTTCCATTTCTACTTTTAGAATGTAAAACTCGGTTCTTCAGGCAAGTTGCAGTAAGCAGATAGAGTGAACACTAATGGCTTTTGAGAGGGGAAATTGCTGGATTTGGATTTTTGAATTGACTGCACCTCCCTCGGAAGTTGTGTTGTATCACAGCATCAAAATGAAGTAGGGAGAAATTACATCTGAAGTTAGGATGCACAGATGTGCATATGTTGAGAACTTCAACTAAAATGAACATCTGAGGAAAAATAATATTCATTCTGGAGAAACTTGAACAAATATATTGGAGGGAGGGAAGGAGGAACAAACAGCACATGTTTGCTTCAGGAAGAAGGACTTGAATGTTTGTGCTGCAAAGTATCCTTGGCAGGAATGCAAGGAAGTGCAAAGAGAAGGAAAGGTACGTCCATAAATGTTTTGGTGGACAACAGGGAGAATGTGAAAGTGTGAGGGAGTATCAGGCTGCTGCTCAGGGTTTTTGCCTAGAGATAGGGCAGTTCTGATGCTTTGATATAACATGAGGCTTTGTTAGATTCAGAGTGGTAGAATACATGCACAAGAACAAAAGACCAGAAGTGTTTTTTTTTTTTTCTTACATAGAAACTTACACCTGCCCTTTTCCTAGTTTTAGTCAGAGAATTCTTAGACCCCATTCCTTCCCTTCTTCACCTTGATAAATCCAGGCTGAATTTACTTCCTGTGGCTCCAGAGTTAAGTTTTCATGACTTTCCTCTCCTTTCTGGAGCCATCCCATGTTCCCACTGGTCTTGACTCTTTTTTACTGGGCTTCTTCCTCTTCCTTTCGCCTCCCTGACACAGGTGATGCAAAGTCATCATAGAATCATAGAATGGCCTGGGTTGAAAAGGACCACAAAGGTCATCAAGTTCCAACCCCCTGCTATGTGCAGGGTCACCAACCAGCAGACCAGGCTGCCCAGAGCCACATCCAGCCTGGCCTTGAATGCCTGCAGGGATGGGGCATCCACAGCCTCCTTGGGCAACCTGTTCCAGTGCACCACCAAGGATGTGGGTGAGTGGACCTGAATCTAAACACAGCATGTCAGCTGCAAAGGCTTAAAAAGCACAACTGGTGGCAACTGTAACCCTTTGACTGCATACTTAGCCTGCGATAAAAGTAATTAGCTAATTTGGGAGAAGCCAGTGGGAAAAGTAAACGCTGAGATATAAAGAACATAACGAACTGTTTACAAGATGTTGACATCGTGCCCTTTTTTCTTCAGCTGCTGAATAGCTGACCCACTGTGTAGATAATGTGGTGGTGCTTCTGTTCCTATTGCTGTTCACAAAGCTGCTGGATCTCTAGGGATTAGCTGCTGCTTAATCCAGTTTGATGTTTCAAGAAGCACAGTTTAGTGGAGCTTCAGGGAGGAGCAGATCACTAAGATCTTGTGGAAAAGAACAAAACTAGAGCAATTTTCCTCATGAAAAGAATTAAGAAAATAAAAGTCTTCAGAGGAGTGGGAACCTGACCCTGCTTTCACTTTGAACCCATCTTCTCTTTCTTGGGGTCCCTCAGCCACCTGCTTTCTCAGATTAAGTAATCCATGTTTAGGATTACGAGGATGAGAGTGGGTAGCAGCTCATTGAAATAGAAATCTGAAAAAAAGAAAATCTGTGGCAAGGAGCAGAAGGATGAGGAAGGGAACAGAGGTCAGAAGTTATGAAAACTAGGTTGGTAAAACATATTGCTCAAGCTATGAATGTTCATGTCAGTTTGCAAGTTGAATAAACTGTGAGCTAATGAGAGAAAGAGGATTCTTCTACATGTAATGAAGTCTATCCGAAGTTCACAAGGGGTTGGTGAAGAATTTCCTTTATCTGTATTTCCTGTAAATGTAGAAAAACTAATGAGCAGGGGATCTATTTTTCTTATCAGAACTAGAGATAACAGCTGTTTTAATTAAAACTATTACTTTTACATAAGCACCATGAAAGAGCGTGCATAATACTGGAATAAAAATTGATGTTCCCATAAGAGCACGGAGAAAACAAGAGAGTTATTTAGTGATCACTTCTCCATATGATGATACACAGTTCTCAAAATACTGCAGGGCCGAAGCTGTCCTCAGTCTAAACATTTTTTAAAACATGGTATTTTAAACCTAATGGAGTTCCTAATTCATATTGACAAAAGCAGGACCCAGAGGGTAAAGCCCCTCAATATTTCAGATGTAGTCTCTTAGAGCAGCATTTCAGATGAGATTTCTAAACCTGTCCTACTGCCACTTTAGGGATTCTTCCAGCTCCAAGAGATACCAGTTGCTTGCATATGGTGACACAAATATAACACCTGGATCTCTAATGCTGAGCACTTTACATGGGAGGCTTCAGAACTTCTCTTTTCTCATTCCAGTGTTGGTCCAGCAATAATTAAAAGCATAAAATTGCAGAGACCAATAGAGCCTTGCAAATTTATTGTCAGTAACAACATACACATTGCAGCTTGATTAGATTTCATTAGGATGAGAAGTAATAGCTTTAAGTTGCACCGGAGGAGGTTCAAGTTGGATGTTAGGAATAATTTCTTCTCAGGAAGAGTGGTAATACACTGGTACAGGTTGCCCAGGGGGGGTGTTCCAGAACTGTGGAAATGTGATACTGATGTACATGGTCAGTGGACATGGTAGGGGTGGGTTGGCATTGGAGTTGGGGGTCTTAAAGATCTTTTCCAACCTTAATAATTCTATGGTTCTATGATTCTATGCCACTGAAATTCCTGATTGAAGCTGACCCACTCTGAGAAAGTTTGTCCAAGTGTTTTTGCATAACTTTAATTCTTCAGCCTCTAAGGAAAAAATGTTAAATAATAAAACCATGGTTTTGGTAGATGTATTTCTTTGCTGCTGTTGTGCAGAGGTTTTGTCTGCTTATTCGTTTGTTTGGCAGGTGAGCAGATGTGAGAATAGGTTGACAAGTTTTGATTGCTTGGCTGGGACGGAATGTGGGTAATGATATTAGTGCTTAAACAGAAGGGGGACTGACTTCTTATGCAATCTAATAGTGATAGGACAAGGGGGAGTGGCTTTAAACTGAAGGAAGGGAGATTTAGGTTAGACATTAGGAAGAAATTCTTTACTCAGAGGGTGGTGAGGAACTGGAACTGATGCCCAGAAAAGTCCTGGATGTTCCATCCCTGGAGGTGCTCAAGGCCAGGTTGGATGGGGCTCTGGGCAGCCTGACCCACTGGGGACAGCCAGCCCATGGCAGGGGGATTGCAATTAGGTTATCTGTAAGATCTCTCCCATCCCAATCCATTCTATGGTTCTATGATTTATCCTCCAATCTGATGAAGCAAACTCATTTTCTAGATCTAAACGGCTTGAATCCAGCGCTAAGAAACTTTATGCCATGCTGTCCAACTCCTTCACTCACCTATTCCAGAGTTCTGAACCTTCAGATCCTGCAGTATTATTGGGAAAATTTGCCTATCTAAAGCCTATTACGCAAAATTTGTCTAAGTTAATCCCTCAGATAGCTGAGATTCCAGTTGTCTAGCACTTGGATTGCTAAATATAGAGAAGATAAATCTTATCCTATGTGTCTCAGCAGCTGTAAAGTAAAAAATATACCCAGGGTTACACTGTCTAGTGACTGATTAAAAATCCTCTCCCATTAAGCTAGTTTCCCCTGCCACATTTCACTCATCTTTTTAACAAGATTGTTCTGAATGGTCAGATTGAAACAATATTATTTTTGCTATGTCAAAGGTTGACTGTGTTCTATTTGGTCAATCAGTTCACTGATGTCTTCTTAAAGGAAGTGAAATATATTTACTCACCAGAGTGTTAGGATCCATGCAACACCTGAACTAGCTTACCATAGCACTGTGAATGAGACACTCTGACAGATCATTATTCAATAATAGTGATCGATATTTGTATCATTATTTCAAAAATAGTGATTTTATTGAACTGTTCTGTACTCCCTGCTTTTTCACTTTTCTGGGCTCTTCTGCCACATACAGCTTCTAGGATTAAGATTAATGCTGAAGAAAATAAATGGCTCATAATGCAGAAAAAAACAGTGTGTAGTGCATCCTGAAGAGATACAGATTATTACAACACAGTACCACTGGTAAATTGCTGGAGAAATCGGTAGATCCCTTGACGTGTGCAGCTCAGTGCATAGAGATAAGCATTCACTATTTCAAGTCCAGCAGGTCAAAACTCAACATTTTCATTGGATGGGAAATCTGCTTTAACAAATATATTCTTTGTTTCAAGTTAAAACAAGCGTTTGAAGTTTCCCACAAATAGGAAAAGTGTTACACAGCCCCATTCGAACACAGACAGAATGCGCTTTGATTAAGAAAAGAAGTTTTGCTGAGTATTAAGAAGCAGCTGTCCTTGGCTTTTTTAAAATGCTGCATCTCAAACAGCAAAACAGGGTAGTGCTAATGACTAATTTCATGAAGTATTTCAGAATTTATGGGAAAATCAAGGAGAATTATGCAGAAAGTTCTGAAAATAAATGTAGTGTTTGTTTATTTCTAGGACAGCTTAAGAAAAAATAAAAAGGGGGGGGAGGGCAGGGAGGAAGTTTCCAGAGTTTGCTCTCCATTCTATCTTAGAATAATAGAATGGCCTGGGTTGAAAAGGACCACAATGATCATCCAGTTCCAACCCCCTGCTATGTGCAGGGTCACCAACCAGCAGACCAGGCTGCCCAGAGCCACATCCAGCCTGGCCTTGAATGCCTGCAGGGATGGGGCATCCACAGCCTCCTTGGGCAACCTGTTCCAGTGCATCACCACCCTCTGTGTGAAAAACTTCCTCCCAATATCTAACCTAAACCTCCCCTGTCACAGTTTAAGACCATTCCCCTTATCCTGTCACTATCCACCCTCATAAACAGCCATTCTCCCTCCTATTTATGTGCTCTCTTCAAGTACTGAAAGGCCATTTCCACCCCAGGAAGAGGAAGTAATTGTGAGAGCTTGTGAAGCATCTCGTGAAAGTGCCCACAATTTCTGGAATAAATAGACATTTCCGATTATGATTTGAGAGTATAAATATCTCTGTTTTCTGTCACGTAGTATTCTGCCTAATCTTAGAAGCTGAGCTCTTCAGATAGTCATTTGACTGAAAAAAATATAAAATGAAATAAGAAAACAGGCAAAAACTCCCCAGATCTTAGTGGTGAAGATATGGCTTCCACCATCAGAATTGAGTGAGATTTGCTGTCACTCTTCTGCACAAAAAGCTCTTTATTCTGGAGTAATGGGCACAAAGAATTCCATGCATTTCTGTTTTTATTTATTTTTTCTTACTGTGATCATGTTCCCATTCAAAATAAGGAACTAAAATTCTGAAAGCCCAACCAAACTTTGCAGTTCATCAAAAGAAATGACGGGAGGATAAAAGGGAGAAAAAAAATTAAACTGGAAACTTCTGTTCCTTGCTTCATATCACTGCACAGAGTGCAGATCCTCTGCTGTGTCTGGGTTTGAATAACTCAAATGCAGAAATTACCTGAGCTGAATCCCACCCCAAGAACAACCCATCAGCTTTGGTTAAATGCAAGCTGACAGCAGCTCTGGCAATATTTCATCTGCATTGGCTGCTAATATCAACATGAGCTCAGCGTTCAATCATAGGAAGTCAAACAAATCTCAGAGCCTGATAGAAATATATACAGTGGGCACGAAGATAGGCTCTTATTTGGCTTCCATGTAAATCTGCTTCGTTCCTTGAAGCTGTTTTTGATTTACTATGAGGTATGTGTGCACAGGATGCAACCCAAGGAACACATCTGTACGATGATAATTTTCATACCAAAGATATGTTTGGTGCATTACAAATAAAACAGCAATCCCCTCAATGATCTAGTTCAGACAAGAGCCAAACAGATCAGACAAGTTGCAAGTATAAATAGCAAACCACAGGCCTGCTTTTCTATAACTGCCAATTTATTATTGCAAGTCTGCCTCTTTTTTTTTGCCCAATAGTTCCAGCTTCTGGATTCCTGTGACTACTTAAAATATCGTGCTTCATTAAAAAGCAGGAAAAAAAAAAAAAAAAGAAGCTTCTTACTCCATATTGGTGGGAAAACCCTGAAAACGTGGCATTTTAGATGAAGGCTCAATCAGCAGAATGCAAATATAGGTGAACCTAGCGAGGGATGTGAACCAAGGCTATTTGAAGGCCTGCAACCTCATATACCACAGGAGTGGAATGTTTGTGGTTTCAAGGCAAAAATGTCTGAGCCGAAAAATGTAAACAATGTGTACATGCAGAAAAAATTTAAAAAGGAGAATTCAGAAGATTCACCAAATCTTAAAGCGCAAAGCAATATTTCACAAATCAGGGATGTGAGCTGGTAAAGATCTCAGGATAAATTCTAGACACTTTCCCATGCCCAAACCTATATCTCTGTTATAACCTCTGTATTTCATGGCTGCCCCAAATGAGATTTGAGTTTGTTCCCATCTGTAAGAGCATCCATCTAAGAGCTGGATCTGGATATTGTCCTGAGTTACCTCTTTTTAATACATGTATGCATATATTTCTTTTCCAGCTGTTCTCAGTGAATTTGCATAAGAAATAATTTCTGACAAATCTTCTTAACAGTGATCTGGCTTAAAGCAGTGCCTTCAAGCATTTTGGCAGATGTTTCTCCACTTCCTGCAGTCAAGCACATGCTCAGAGATGGGGTAGAGACTGCAGTGGGTTGTGGTACAGACATTTGCATACAACTCATCTGTGACCCCACATTTGCCTTTATATTGGCCACCCTTAAAAATTTGGAGTCTTCATCACTATTAGATCATAAAATCATTAAGGTTGAAAAAACCACTAAAGTCACCGAGTTCAACTTCAACCCACCCCCACCACCCTGATCACGTCCTTCAGTGCCACATCTCCACGGTTCTGAAACACCTCCAGGGATGGTGACCCAACCATCTCCTTGGACAGCCTGTGCCAATGCATTGCTACTCATTTGGAGAAGAAATGTTTCCTAATATCTGAACCTCCCCTGGTGCAGCGTAAGGCCATTACTTCTCTTCCTATCAACCTTTCATACCTATCAGGACGGGTAAATGAAAGCATTCAGTGTCACTTAAGCCTGGATTCATCCTTGTGCATGTGTCTTTCCTTGCCTGTGGTTTTCATCTAAACACATTTTGCTTCCCTTGGTAGTTTAATACAAATTTTCCTGGTTTTGTGAAGGAAAGTGTAGTTATGCTGCATAATAGCAGATCACCTAACACTGGTCTGTTGAGCATCTCTCCTGTTCCTTTAGCCACTATCCAGCTGCTGGATCCAGGTGTAGGGATTGGGAAGGGGAGGTATGGGCAGAAAGGCTCAGCAGTGTGCAGCAAGCCCAAGGCAGCATGTGAGTGATGTGTGGGAAGACAAGGCTGGATGATTCAGAGGAACAGTGAAGTATCTTGAAAAATAAAGAACTGTAGAATTATAGAATAGTTTGAGTTGGAAAAGATCATTAAAAGCCATCTGGTCCAACTCCCCTGCAATGAGCAGGGACGCCTGCAGCTCCATCAGATGCCCAGAACCTCATTCAGCCTGACTGAATGTCTCCAGGGATGGGGCATCCACCATAATGGAGGGCAAGGAGAGGATGACGTGATGATGCAGTTAGAGCATTGGAGCAGAGCTGGAGATATCACTATAGTTGGGACAGAGAATTATTTCCTCTTCTTTAGCCCGCAGGTCCTGGAGTGATTCATTTGACTTTCACAAAATTTGCCATCCCTTTAGCGTTCCTGCACCTTAGCTCATCACTTGTGCCTGTAAGGATGTGGTTTGGAGACAGGCCCTCCTCCTGGCAGCTTGATGTAGGCAAAAAGACCAACACCAGATGGAGACAGTATAAAAATAAAGCAAAAGGCCAGAAGAGCTCAGAGCTAAGGGGAAATAAACAAGTGCTTCTGAAAAGACTTGAGCTCCTGTGTAGCACAGCCCAAGAGATGTCCTGCCCTGCTTGGCAAGGACCTCTCTGCTCTGGGCTCCTTTCCCAACCTGTCATGGTGACTCTAACAAGAGCCAGTTATGAGAGCACAGATCTGGATCCAGTTCCCTCTGAGTACATCGAACACTACGGAGAGCAATAGTGGGCCTTTCTTAATGAACCATAGCGCAAGAGAGAGAGTTTTAGACAAAAGAAAGAAGGCACAGACAAGTTTATGGCAGTTTGAAGTCTAAAAAGGCTGATTTGCCCCTTTAAAAGCACAAACCATTGCTTTCTACTTGGCAATTTCCAGCAGCCCAGTAGGGCTGACTCTTCTGCAAGATTAGCACAGACAGTCCATACAGGGCCCTCCATAAGCATCCTACAGCCTGAGTTGACTGCTGTCACTGAGATCTTTTCTGCCAACACCAAGAAATGTCAGACCAGGCCCATAACATAAAGGAATATAAACTGCCTAGGGAAGTGGTGGAGTCCCTGGAGGTGTTTCAGAACCTTGGAGACGTGGCACTGAGGGTCATGGTCAGTGGGCACGGTGGGGGTGGGTTGGGGTTGGATTGGGGGATCTGAGAGGTCTTTTTGAATTGCAATGATTCTATGATTCTAAAGAGGTAAATAAGCCTGAAGACAGATGTGGGTCAATGTGTGAGGATGTTCTCTTTGGAATGGTGATGCTCAGTCTCTGGTTCAGTTATGTGCTTCTTGGTTCAGAACACTTCTACTGAATGTGAATAAAAGTCATCCTTGGCAGCTGAGCAGATGGACTTTCCAGCCCTTTCAGGGTCATCAGCCTCTGCATCCACGGGTAGTGGACAGACTCAGTCAGGAACACGAGTTCCTGAGCATGATCATCAGCCCTTTCCCCATCATGCAAGGAGCTGTGGATAACAGCTTTTCTGGTGGCAGTACATTTTCTGTCTTATGGACACAATGGCACATCAGCTCCTTCCAATTCCCAGTAAATCCATCTTTAAAAATAGAAAGAAATGTGTTAGAGATTTCCAAAAGAGAGAGACTTTCTACTTCATTTTGTCTTTTTTTTTTTTTTTCCCCCAGTGTCATTTAAAAGAAGTCCAGAGTTTTGTTTTCACTACAAATTACCACATAAATCTGTTGTAATAATGTTCTTCACATCATCAGGAGATAGGAACATGGGATCCAACCGCAATTAGGGCAAGTTTTTGGGATGGAGAGAGTGGTCTTTCACTCAAGCTGTTTTCTGCTTTCTTTGCTACTGTGTCCTAGACAACAGGGGCTTGTTAATAAATATTTATTCTATTAACACTATTATGAATCTGAACAATGAATAATGAATAATGAACATGATTTGAGTAGTAGAAATACAACTATCAATTGAAGTTCCCATGGAATACACAAAGTTGTTTGTGCTAACAAAGAAAACATTTGAATGTGCTTATAGTTTTCAGGCAGAGAAAGACAATGCCTGTAGATGCGAAAACGAGGTTTAGTGTATCTCCAATGACTTTTCAGCACTCTCTCTAGTAATGGCCAGCTGTTCTGGAAATAACTTGCCTGTAGCTGTGCTGAACAGTGAGGGGATAATTTGTCTGTGGAGGAAGTATTTCAGCATTTTGGCTGAAAACTGGACAGTTCTCTGAGAATAACACCTCTATTGAGGAAGAGGCTTTTAAAAGAATAAAAATGGTTTCCAAATTCATTCAAATCCAAATGGCTATTGAAGATGAAAAAAAAAAAAAAAAAAAAAAAAAAAAAAAAGATAAAATGCTTTTTAAACTATTGAAAAGAGTAAAATGTTAAGGAAAGGTAAAAAATACACTTGTCTGATCAAACTTTTAGTAAAAGTTGCTCATGGTTAACTGTAGTGTGACCTTTTCTTCCTGAAATGTGACGATAAAGAGAAGTGTTAAGTATCTTGAGTGTTAAATGAAATGCTTTGTTTCAGGCTTACCTCATACGTTTTCCAGTATTCTTTCCAGGACATCCTTTCCTAAATGCCCTTAAACCAGGAAAATTGCCAAAATATTGTATTTTAGATGAAGATGAAACCCTTTTTCCTGCCACCCTATTTTTTTTTACTTCATCCACCAAGCTGAAGAAAACTTATTCCCTTTGCTCTCCTCTTGACCTCATCTATTACAGCTGGCAGATATCCTGGAGTGTGAGGGTTTTCGTCCCATCCAAGAGTCATAAGATCTGAGTACTCACTACAATGATTTGGGAGTCTTACCATCTGTATAGACATCCATCTCAATAACTTTTTCCATTGTAAATGATTGCAGTGAGCTTACTGCCAGGTAAATAATATAAATAGAGAGGAGTTCTCTTGAAGAAACATAACTGCTAAGCATCATTTAGTGAATGTGTACGTAGGAAATGAATGAACATGTCGAACAAGTTGAAAATGATTGAAGGGTACTGAATTCTACATGCCTGAGTGTGCACGTGTGTGCTGTGTTTACTGTGACAGTGATGGATGGATAGATAACGACATCTATGGAGAAGTTTGTTTTGTGGGAATAAAGAGATGCTACTGAAACAGATTCCCTTCCTGACTGTTTGACATTTCAAAGATGTGCCTAGCGGTTGGCCCTAATTAAAACCCTAATGGGGGTACAAACCCCAATGGTTCTAATTTTCTCTTTTAGGATATACTTACATAGGAGGATAAGCTATATCACATTGGGCATCATTTGCTTTTTCTCCCAGATAAAATCATGATTTCCTTTCCCCTCTAAAAATGGAGATAGGATTGACTAAAGCAAACCCTTTCCAAAAAGGTGGAAGCATTTGGTGGAAGCATAAGTGGTTGACATTTCTGGTGGAGGGCAGGATCCTCACTATTAGCTCTGAGGAGTGTTAGGGTTGGCCTGATGAATGTGTAAAGGGGAACCAGTGCAAGTGGGTATAGAGAGACCCACGCTCTGATGTCCTGTCCATCACCAGTCCAGAAGATGAGTACTGCAGTCTCAGCACAGAAGTGGGTTCATTCCGACCGTATCTGAGGGGTGTCATAACTCAGCTGGGCTCCTGCCCATCCTTACAGCACTACAGCAATCTAAGACCTTGCTGAAATGGGTCAGCGTTAGGGAGCTACAGAACCAAGTAGGACCCACCTAAAGGGCCTCACAAAGTGCTCCCAGTGAGAAGGCACCTCAGTGCCTAATGAGCATCACTGATGCAAAGGTGCATGTGGCCATGCAGCTGTGGCTGTCATCTCCTCATCCCCTGGCATGATGCAGGAACTGTGCTGGATGACCAAAGAGGGTAAAAGGAAGAATTTATTCCTCCTTAATTTCATTCATAAATCCATGCCTGGTTGCAACATGGTACTTCTAGGAAATGAAGTCTTCTTTTGTGATTCTGATTCATGGTATGGTGGCATAATCAAAGGCTGACTGTATACCCATATTATCTGCTGGTCACAAGTTAATTGAAAACATTATTAATTTTTGGCAAAGCACAAGCCGTTGTTTTAAATGAGATCCTCCCAGTACCCAAGAGAGGACATTAAGATGTTAGTTTTGCTTTTAGTTATTTCTGGCTTTGGGTCAGTCCAAGAGTTCAGGAAGAGCAGCTCCAGCTGTTTGATGCAGATCTTTATCCTTCTCCAAAAAGGCAGATGAACCAATTGCAGCCATTCAGAAAGTCCTTGCCTCTGCTTGAGGCTGTGGACATGTGACTATGTGGCATCAGGAATTCAAGATCCAGAAGATCAGGATTCAGTTCTTGCCTGTGCAACAGACTTTGGACAAGTTATTAAGTGAGTCGTAAGGATGTTGAGAGCAGGGTAGCCCAAACACGTAATGTACCCTCTTGCTGTTTTTAAGGACTTCACCTTGCCAGCATAAACCTCCCTAATCCAGTCATGTTAAAATTCTCTAGGCTCATTTTAACATTTCACTTAGCTGTCTTCCCTCATCCAGGCAACTATAACAGAGACAGCAAGGGAAGGTTAATGTACAGTTAATGTACAACTTTTGGAGTTCTCCAGGGAGAAGACAACATAACCTTTCTGGTTCCCTTTCATAGGATCATAGAATCATAGAATGGCTTGGATTGGAAGGGACCCAAGGATCATCAAGCTCTAACTCCCCTGCCACATGCAGGGCCAGCAACCTCCACATTTAATACCAGACCAGGATGCCCAGGGCCCCATCCAACCTGGCCTTGAACACCTCCAGGGATGGGGCATCCTCCCTTTGCCAATACTCCAGCACCTGCACAGCACAGAAGTGCTTCCCTGTGTGCATGGGGAACCTTCTGTGTTTTGTGCCCAGTGTCTCTTGTCCAAGAACTAGGTACCACTGAGCAGAGCCTGACTTCATGCCCTGCAGGGATTTATGGCCATAAGTGGGTGGGATTCTCCTGAATCTCCTCTGCTTTATGTGAAGCATCCTCAGCTTTCTCATCCTCTTTTCCCAGTAGAGTTGGTCCTTTCATCATCTTGGTGGCTTTTTGCCAAACTCTTTCCAGTGTGTTCAGGTCTCCCTTGTGCTGGGGGAACAAGAACTAGAGCAGCACTCCAGGTGTGGCCTCTGCTGAGCAGAGGGATTGGATCACTTCTCTTGACCAAGACACTAATGCTTTGCATCCTCCTCCTTTATGAGAAGGGCACATTGCTGCCTAATATTCAATTTGGTGTCCACCAGGATCCCCAGGTCCTTTTTGTCTTTCTATCTGGGTAGTCCCCAGCATGTCCTGGTGTCTGGGGTTGTTCCTTCTGAAGGACAAGACATTACTATTCTCCTTGTTGAACTCTGAGAGTTTCCTATCATCTCATTTCTACATTCCAGGTCCCTGTGGACATCAGCACAATCCTCTGGCGCATGAGACATTCCCTGTTTTGTGTTCTTTGCAAACTTGATGAGCTAACACCAAGCAAGTACTTGTTGAAAGCAGGCTGCACAGCTTCAGCAGCAATTTAGATTTCTGAGATGAAGCAAGTCTGCAAACTTTCAAACTCTACAAATGTGCAGCAAAATGAGGCAGGAATCAAATGAATGAGTGTGAAGGAGCTAGAAACAGCCAGGACCAAAAATGTGCAGGGAATGGTTTTGTAGGGTAAAATGCCTGCCAGCCTGGATCTTAAATTGTAGTTGGGATTTAGACCTTCTGCTACACTAAATTCAGTCAGGAAAGAAGAAAGAGAAAATATTAACTTTCTCACCAGTGCCAAGAGATGGGCTAAACTCCATGTCTTAGTGGAGCAATCTAGTTTGAGGCTTCCGGTTCTTTCATATCCTTATGGAGTACAGTTAGGCAAAGCAATATACATAAAATAACTCTCTGGCTGCAAATATTATTTTCAATGTTAGAGCCAATTTCTCCCTCTCTCTCCCTCTTTCTTTTTTTAAAATAAAGCAACAAACCATATAATAATGATGATGAGAAGATTTATCCGAAGTTAAATGACTGGTTTTGGGGGATCAAGTTGCAGGACCAAAATCCATAACTCTGAGGGATTTACAGTTCCTTTTGTGGTGATAAAGGCAAAATCATTCACAGCCCTTTCCATAATGCAAAAAGCCTGCCTTCTGCTCCTGGGCCAAGCCTCTTGCCACCAAGAGAGTGTGCTTTTGTTGGAAGGGCTGAGCACAAATGGTTGCAACAAGCCTCAAGGACTGGACTTCAAAGTAATCTGTGGTTGCCCCCATCAAGGGAGTGGTAGGAGGAGGCAGAAAACCTCTTCCATTTGTAATACATTTTTCTCCCCCTTCCTTTATTTAAAACTCACAACTCTCAGTCTTTCCTCTGTTACTTTCCTCCAGGGCTGCACAGAAGCTATATTTGCCACTAATCTTTAGCAAATGTGTTCTTGAAAACAAGAAGTACTGTGAACATGCAGCTGGGCTTGGATCTGCATCTAGTTCAGTTACTGTGACCATGAGAAGAGGAGCTCAGATCCTTCATTGCCCTCCACTGTCTTCTGTGCCACCAGGATCAGCACCACACATCTCCTCTATAGACAGTCCAGCATCTTCCATGTTTAGTGAGTAGCATCACAGATGCATTCTCATTCTGTGAACACATCAGCCTGCAGTTCTTTCCATCATTTCTGCCTACTCTGGAGGGCCCACAAAGTAATGAATGAACCCATGAGCTGCACCCCAAAGAAGCAAGGTGTCATCTAGCAGGACCCTGCATTCAAATAATGCTGACCAGAAGACAGTCGTCTCATGCGAAACAAACCCACAGCCCATTGATTGCCTAAGATAACACCAAGTGCTACATAAAACCAGAGAAAACCTAAGTTGTACTTTGCAACATCTTCCAATTCACATACATTGAGTTTTGAGTCAAAAGTCCAAAGTTTCCGTGTTTCTTGGCTACATCTTTGGGATTCTTCAAGGATATACTGAATGAGTTAATCCATCAGTACTGATAGTGAAGTCCAAAAGCTTGCAAGTGTCTTTACTCACACAATCCTCCCTCCTTAGTTTGGGTAATCCTTGCCACTCTCTCCAGACTTTTCCCAGTTCTTGTCTCTATTTGTGTGGCTCTAAAGTGGTAGGAAATTTCAGACAGTGAGTTTCTGCTCCCTTCAGATTCACTTTTCTGAAGGCACAATCGATGCAGTTTCATCCCCACTGATATACTGTGCTGTATTAAACCTTTCTCTGGTTACAAGGCACAGATAAGATCACTTCCTGCCATCCCTTGCCATCTTTATGGGTGGTCTATGGCTAGTTGG
Source organism: Phasianus colchicus (assembly GCF_987193195.1). Classification (NCBI taxonomy): domain Eukaryota; kingdom Metazoa; phylum Chordata; class Aves; order Galliformes; family Phasianidae; genus Phasianus; species Phasianus colchicus. The sequence goes on along the minus strand of NC_143441.1, from coordinate 50,015,130 downwards.
CGTGGCCATTTTGGTCTTATTGCCTTAGTGCTGAGGAATCTCTGCCACAGTTTCAAATAAGTCCATCAGATTCTCTTCTGAAGCCTCAGCTTTTCAGTCCAAAATCCTCAAGGATTAAGAAAAAGTTTAAAAGCTTCCATGTTGCAATGAAACAGTTCATAGAGCTTCAAAATATTTTCATTCGTATTGTACCAAGACGACCTTCAAACAAATGATTTTTGTTTTCCTCTGGCCTGTGATTGTTCTTTCATTTATTCATTTATTTATTATTCACACATCTCTATTAAATGTATTAAAAATATAAATCATAAAATTATAGTCTTCATTAGTACTTAAAGGCAGAGTTTTGCTCATGTGCCTACATCTCAACTTACCAAATCCTGCAGCACATTACTGTGAGATATATGCCATCTTATAAAATTATAATAATAACCCCTAATTGAAAAATGATTTCACATAACCTCCTTTGAAATAAACCTTTCCAGGGCTTTCACAGTGGCATTGCAGAGCTGACATTCAATTTTTAATCACATGGAATAATGTCCCTCTAGTGACTTGTCCAGACAATATCCAGTTGATAGGATTGTTACTGCTGCCAGAGTGGCTTATGATGTGCTCAAGGTTGCAGTTACCATTTACAACCAACATTGAGCACATCGAGGCAGAAGGAACGTAGTTACTGAAGTTTTGAATAAGTTGTAAACTCTCCTGTTCCGTCATCAATTGCAGGATATTTCTGGTCAGTATTCCTACAATCAAGCTAAACTTTGCACTGGAACAGTTAGGAGACAGATATTTTTTCCACCTTGCAAGTCTGTGTTAGTTGCATGTTCCTATGGGGAGATGAAAAAAATGTAAGGATCCCAGATGTTTTTCACTCCTGAGAAACAAAAGAGAATCCAGAGTTTTCAGTGATAAAGCACGTAGCAAGGTAACTACTTCCAGAAGAAAAATGATCATCCCTGAGTAGTTGCAGCAGGACTATTGATGAACTCCTTGGCTGACATCTTGCACTGGTAATTTGGTTGGTATGCTCAGCAGCTTGCAATATGAATTCAACCTTAGGAAGCCCTGGCCCCATTGCTGTGCAGTCTTAAGCTACATTCAGTAAGACCTTTGAGAAAAGGAAAGTGCTGGGGTCACTGTCCCTGGAGGTGTTCAAGAACTGTGGAGATGTGGCACTGAGGGATGTGGTCAGTGGGTATGGTGAGATGGGTTGGGGTTGAATTCTGTGATCATTTCCAGCCTTAATAATTCTGTGATTCTATGATTCTATGACAAGTGCTCCAGGCAATGTAAGAGAAGACCTCCTTTCAGCTGGGCCTCCTGGGTCATTTGATGCACGTTGGGAGGATGCTTCCCAAAATAATGATGACTGAACATCTGTCTGAAAAATATTCATCAAAGCCTATAAAAGTAGCAAAGGAAAAGGAAGAAACATAATTAAAAAGACTTCCTCCTTACAGATAAATATTTCTGTGTATCTTTAGATAGAGCACCAGACACTTTGAAGTGGGATTTTTGCAAGCATCTCCTATCAGATATTGGAGACCTATTTATGGTCATATCAACATCAGATCCCGTGACCCATGGCTCTGTCTCCCTGTTCAAATATCCTGGCATGGTCTGGAGAGATGAGGTGTGTCCTTGGTCTCAGGCATTGGAAGAGGACAATTTCCCTGTGAGTATCAAGGCATTCAGCTAGCAGAGAAAAACAGTGTTGTATCAGGGGCCAAGGCCCTGCATTGAGATGATCAAACCTGACCTCAGGAGGCTTCAAAACAAACGGATTCTTCAGGAGGTTTTGATACTCCCACCAGCTGTTCCCCCTTTCATGAATGCATTCCCATTCCAACTCTAAGGATTCTATGATTGTGTGAGAGCACAAAGCATGGAGCTATTAGCTGCACTGAAAGACACAATACAATGCAAACTTTGGATGAGGTCAAGCTGGTTCTGCACAGGAGTCCCTACTCACCTCCAGAGATCTTGTGTGCTGAACCTGGAGAGGGATCAATCCCTCAAAGCAGCCAACTTCACATATGGGCATAGGAGAGAACAGCTGTGTGACACTGGGAAGGGTGATGCCTCATCTGCATCCAGAGAAGCACCTTCAAACTTTGGATGCTTTTCTGCTGAAGCACAGTCTTTGAAGAGATCACATCTCCTTCCTTGCTAAGTAATGTTTTTACAGCAAACAGCTAAAATTCCAGTAGATACCTTAAATGAATTCTGTCTTTTGAGAGTGTAGGTTTTTCTGGTAGAGATGGTGCCTGGTTTCCATACAAAAGGGACTTAAATATACAGTAGCCCTTCCTGAAATGCAGTCATTGGGGGAATATACCCTGACACATTGGTGAGAGAATTGCTTCTGTCCCTCAGAGAACAGACCTGTCTCTTGAGCTCCAAGCAAGCATGGATGTCTGCATGTTTCCCCTGTGCACTCTGGAGGAAGGTGAGAGAAATCCAAACTGAAAAAAACTGACTGCTTTTCGGGAGACAAATAACACTATTTTTCTCCCCACCAGTCCATGAAACACGTCTTTTTTAATTTCCTGTAATTTAATTAAGAGAGGAATTCACATTCATTAAAAGTTTATCTGCTCAGTAGCCCTTTATGTGATCCAGTCAAAGAGAGTGAATGAAGGCTCTGTGAAGCTATCCAAAATAGCCTTTATTTCAGCCCCATCACCATATATTCCTAAACAAATAACTGAAGCTGCATCTTTAATCAAGGCATCCCCAGCTTTCCTTGCACACCCCCAAAAACAGCTGAATTTCTTTGCAACTGGAGAGCAGGGAAGAACAGGATGAGGGAGGGAGAGAAGGTGTCTGGAGGGCTGATCCATAGAGCAATAGATGATAAATCCTCAGCACTGTGGACAATAGGAGCCATGTCTTGGGGTAATGCCTGGGAGATTCATTGATTGACACCACATGCCAGCCAGATATCAGCAGAGCCACTGAATACCTCTTCTTCTGAAGCAAAACGAGCATTAGTTTCTCACCACAGGCTGGCCTGATTTCTAGACTTATTTTTTAAAAAGCATCCTACAAAATAGTACTGAAAAAGACCAAGGATTGATTTTACCCTGAGGGGAGCAGCTGTTTCATTTTCCCCAGCCTACCTTTGGCATCACACATGCCATGGATGCATCCTGGACCATTCAACACACTAGCAAGGGCAGGTGTGTAGTTCTATATGCAGTGACATACGGTGCATAGGTATACCAATTTCCCTTGCTGATCAAGTTATGTTGATTATTTTTGTCACTTTCACGGAATGACTGAAGGTAAAATTGCTGTTTACATTCATCGTACTCAAAGAAGAGCAGTTGATATTTCTTGTTGTGTAGCTCATCCTCAATTTTGTCTGCTATGCATGTGGAAATTCCCCTCAGAGTTCATATCAGCAGAGGCTGAGCCAATGCACCATGAGAGGGAATGGACCTTGTCTCATGGATGACTTTGAGAGCCACAAATCCATGATCCAAAGCACTGCCAAATGGTGCTAGGAGACAAGGTGGGCAAGATCAGTGTATCTGGAATACTACAATGGTGTTTTTCATCCGGAGATGAGGGATGTGGAGTCTGGGGTAAAGGTTTGAGCTTTAATCCTTTCTTGATGCTAGGTATGACTGTAAGCTAAAGTCATAGAGAAAAATGAGGCTTTAATTTCTAGGTGGCATCACCCAGCGTGGTCCAAAGGGAGGCAGGACAGCCCTGACATGCAGCATTAGCTTCTCCATGCAGTGCCAGGAGGCAGCAGCAGCTCTCCTGCACCACTTTGACACTGCAGAACCTCTCATCCAGCTGACCTCCCCCTGGAGCCCTGGAGCAGAGGCACCAATTCACACATATTTGTCCACCTTCATCCTTGTGGATCTTCTCCCTTAATTTAATTTTTGGGGAATCAAAAGAGCCATGTGTGCCTCCTGCCTCAGCCTTTCTCAAGGCTGGCCTCACAGCTCTCAACTCTTTTCACAACATGATGTCAGTCAAGGCCTGCACACTATTTTAGCACAAACCAAGGTGCTTACAGGGCTTTCCAGAAATAGCATTGGTGTGGAACAGTACCTGCTCTTCACAGCCAGCAAAGGCCCAGCCCTCCCCTTTGGGCTGGGTAAACTTTCTCCTTTGCCTGTGGTTACACTCAGCAGAGTGACTCTCTTAAAAACGTCCTCACATAAAGGTGAATTCAAAGGTATTTTACCTGACCTGACTCAGGCTTCAAATAGAGATGTCCCCAGCCAAAGTCACGCTCTTTCAGGGATGGAGATGATGTTGTATGAGCCAATTTTTGAATTTCTTGTATAGACCCCCCCCCAGGGCTATGCAGACACACAGATATGCATAATACATGCATTATGCCTATCCGCAAGATTTCAGCACATCTCTCTGCTCACATCCCCTAGATTTTAGATATTTATTGCTCTGCCCTTGGGTACTACACAAGTGCCGAGTGGTGCCATGGCTAGAGCTCTTGTATCTTGCCAGCTATTTATGAGATCTATTGTATTATCAGAGATTTATGTCAAAGCTGGTTTGAGAAGAGAGTACATCTCTTCTGGGCACATCTCTTTAAAAATCCATAGAATTTTTTAGAAATCATCTTGAGGAAATGCTGAGGGAAGCAAGAAAGAATCAGGCAGGTGTAAAATGAAAGGTGTACAATGAAAGAATCAGAAATGTGTAAAATGAAAGCATGAGCCATTATGGGCTTGCTTCCCATTCTGGCATACTGAGAAATGGTTTCTGTTCCAAGAGGCACACAGGAATGAAAACTGGAATTCCCTTCTCTGCCTCTCCCCTTGTCAGCTCCATTCATGCCTTCAGGTCTTATATCCTTCAGGCAAGCTGCTCCATGGATCTTTCTCCCAACCAAGAGGCCACTGAAGAAGTGACACCAAAGAGTGGTCCCTCAGGAGGCAAGGAGATGTGAAGACAAGCCTGGAGCTGAGTGCATGTCACAAAACTTCCCCCATGCTGCCTTTCTGATCTTTTGTACATCAAAGGAGTATTGATTTGTAAAGCCCTAGAGCATCTGTGTTGCTTTCTTATCTCCTGCCATAATGAGCTGAGTTCTGGGCCATGAGAAACATCTCTTTCTTGTGACTCTGCCAGTCTCCTATTTCTCCCCTCTTCCATCTGTTGTCTGATTGGGCTGTCACTAACTGCAATAAAAATAAAAAAGCCCTCATCAAACAGACACCTAATGGTGAGGAAGGAGTGATTACTCCTTGAATGAGAAGAAAAAGACAGAGATCATCTCTTAAGTGGGGTTTGTGTAGATATTCCATACAAGTGGCACAGCAAGAAGAGAACAAAGAAACTTTGAGCAAATAATGTCCCAGTATCACATTTCTTGGTGTGGCTCTTCACAAACAAGGGACTTTTAGGAGTGTGTCTTGCTGCACCAAGAGTCCCTGTTGCACATCCAGGAGGTCCATAGGTGTCCCTGCAGGTAGTTGTGGAAGATGGCATCCCTCAGAAACATAACAGAATGGGCTTTTATAACAGAATGGTGTGGATTGGAAGGGATCATCAATTTCCAGCTCCCCTGCTGCAGGCAGGGTTGCCAACTGCTGGATCAAGCACTAGATCAGGTTGCACAGGGCCTCATCCAGCCTGGCCTTGAAAATGTCCAGAGATGAGGCATCCACAACCTAAATATTGAACCTAAATATTGCAAACTATATTCTTGAGCCATCCAGCCTGGCTTTGGGCACCTCAAGGGATGGGGCAACCACAACTCTGGGCAGCAGTGCAAGGGCCTCACCACCCTCTGAATACAGAATTTCTGCAGCAGATCAACGAGAACTTGAGAAGATTAAGAGGCTGAAGTGGAATCAGGAGAAAAAGGCATGGATATTCCCAATGCCATCTAGCTCTGTGAATTTTCTTTAGCTCTACCCCTTGAGCAAACCCAACGTACCCTCAGTAAGACCAGAACAGGCCACCCCCATCACCAGCTTCCCTAAATTATCCCTGATCCACAAGGCTTAAGAATACTCCCAACACATTTTCTAGAAGCAGAAATCAGAAATACATCTCCCCTCACACACAGGTCAGAGGGTGGGATGATATCTGTTAACCCTTCTGCTAAGGGCTCCAAAGCCTCAGTGTTTCACCTGTGCAAACAACCCCCAGGACTGAGAGGACAAGTTAAAAATGGAGCATGCAATTTAGCTCCTGCACATCTGTATTCCAGGCAGTGGTGAATGACAGAATGGTGGATCTCCAAAATAGACTCTGCTTGGCTAAACAACCCTGCTGCCAACTGATGGCTGTTTGTCTGTTTTCATTTGTACAGCCCTCAAACCTAATAAACACCTCAGACATGAAAAGAAAACACAAGGAACAACGAGGGTAAGAAAAACCAGGCCATTGAGTGCCTTTTTAAATAGATCGGCATGGAGTTGAGTGGCCAGACCTCTTTCCAAGTACATTCCTGTGCTAACATGAATTCACAGAGTGCTCCTGTGTGACCATCTGGCAGGGATGTGGTGCTGTCACTCTGCATCCGTCTCTCTGCAAGGCCAGGTCTGTCTGTGGTCTGTCCAGGAGCTGACAGCATCCACAGAATAATGGCACATTTGAGTTTCCCAGACAACATTTATTTATTTTCATTATACGTCTGATTCCTTTATTGCTCTTCACTGCTTCATCATAAACACATTTTTATCTTGTCTAGGAATATGTTTTTTCTTCCATTTCCCTTCCCCTCCTCTCTCCATCACTCTGTCCTTATATTCTCCTTGCTTATTGCTGAAGGTACCCTCTCTTTCTGCAATATCTCAGCTTTAAGCAAGCAGATGCTTTTTCTCTCATCAGCTTGCCTAATCCCTGTTTTGCATCTGACATTTCTTCCATCCTCAAGGTTCTCAGGCAAAAAGACCCACAGAAGAATTTGCAAAAGCATCAACATGGAATTGCAGACAGAAAAGAAAGGAAAAAGTGTTTATGGGAAATGGTTTCTTTGTCTTCTCCAAAAGAGTGATAATTGGCACAGGCTGCCCAGGAAGGTGGTGGGGTCAACGTCCTTGGAGGTGTTCTAGAGCCATGGAGATGTGGCACTGAGGGACATGGTCACTGGGCATGGTGGGATGGGTTGGGGTTGGACTTGGTGATCTTAGTGTTTTTTTCCAAGCTTAATGATTCTATGACTTTATATATATATAAATTGCACATTGTCTGATACTTAATACTGATAATTAATGGTTTTGCTCTCTACCACCGTGGAAATTCATTTAATCCACCTGACATGCATGTGGCCTATTAGACACATGAAGCTGCCTAAATTCTTGTAGCAAGTATTGAACAGAAACCACTGAAATGAAACTGAGAAACAAATGACTGAGTGTGCAGGGTCCTTATGACAATGTCTTTCCCTCTGTACTCATGGCGTCTACTGTGTCATTTTCTGACTACTTAAATTTCAAAATCCAAAAGCACTTCTTTCATTCTAGTGCCTCTTTCAAATTCTCTCATTTTCATAGAGGCTTTATTGCCTGGATTTTCCAGGATGAACCATAGTGGAAGAATCAGACAGTGCTTCCTCTCTCTGTGGCTTCTACCAAAGGGAAAATTAGAATTTGTGAGTCCTAATTCTCTCCCTTGGTTTTAGAGGCAACCAGAACACACACCAAAGTGAGGTATGTGAGAAAATACTCCAACAACCCCTTCTGAACAGCACATGAAAGATCTTTGATGAGCACTAGATTAGAGGTGTAGCCTTAGGTCTTGGCAGGAGGTGATCATAACAGCATGACCAGCATCATGGAGCAAGATCAAAGCCTCTAGCTCAATGTTTTGCCTTCAGCAGTGCCTACGGTCAGATGGCAAGGGAGGGGGGGGAAAAAAAGAGAGAGAAAAGGAAGAATTAAAAAAAGTAAAGTCAGCTCCACAAGCACACAGTCTGAGCCTTCCTAGTTTTACCTTCCCATCTTTCAGATCACATCTGAAGGGCTCACTGTATCTTCACACTTCCTTCTGTAGACAGGAATCGTAGAATCAGAGAATCATAGAATGATCTGGGTTGGAAGGGACCTTTAAGATCATCCAGTTCCAACCCCCTTTTATAGGCAGGGACGCCTTCCTCTAGACCAGGTTGCTCAAAGCTCCATCCAGGAACTTGCAGAGTGTTTCTAACATAGGCAATTATCACAGAAGGAAACCATAATGGAAATTTAAATGTCAAATTCATTCAAGAGGAGTTCCAGTAGGTAGACAACAGTGATCAGAAGCAGAATATGGTGAAGACACAAGACTTGCTCTGGTATTTTTTCTGTTTGAAAATCACTGGGGAATGTGAAGACACAAAAGACGTCAGGATCTTGGAACACATTTGAAGATGCCCTCCTAGCTCTACTGAATGGCATTGCCAGTATTCTCAATTCTGAAAAGGGTGAAATAGTCAAATATTTCCTCACTTTCCTATCCTAACAGCCTGGACTTTTAGAGATTTTTTTTCCTGATTAATTGAGAAATGGAAGTTTCTTTGTGGGTATCTGTGCTTTTGCATGTCCTCAGGTATTTGAGCTGTTAATCAATCAGACAAAAATCCCATTTTCCATCAGTGCCACAAGCAATGCAAAGACATTTTTTAACCAGATGCAAGTAACTGAGTGATTGGATCCTGCGTCCTTTAACCTCATTGTCATTTGAGCTAACCAACTTCAGTTAATATAGTTTTTCCATTTTCCTCTTTTGTCAAAAATAGTTAATGGATTTGACCCAGAGAGATCATTTCATGTAATAATTAAGCCTCCACTTTCCATAAATAAGTTAGAGTATGGTGCCCTGAATTACCCAAACTGGAGTACACTCCTGGAAATTGCATTTTCTCCCCACAGAGCTCAGGGGCAGGGGGAATGTCATGGGTCAGGGGCCACAGTTGAGAGAGAGAAGGAGGAAAGATTAGAGGCAAGCATGTCATCTGCTCCAGCTGCAGCATAAATGAGTGTTGCATAAATGAGAAGAGAAAGGCTTCCAATCCCAAGTCTCTCTGGTATTCCTAACTGAGCCATGCAACTATTCTGGAGAGCAGCTAAACTCCAGCTTATATCTAGGCGTGGGAATAATGTCAGATGCTTTCAGCAAATCCCTTAGACAAATTTCTTCTCTTCACTGTGCTTTCATTCTGTTGGTTTGTTTTCTCTAGACTGCTTGGTCAGTCAGAGAGGGGTTTATAGACAGAGACACTGAGCATTTTGCAGTCAGCCTAAATCCCACGCTGCTGAAATGCAAGTTGTTTCATCCATAGGAACATCTTTGCCCTGTGGGGACTGCCTGAGGACAGAAGATCTCCTCTTCAATACGTATGCTGGAAATCAAAGAGAAGCGAGGTACAGTGTAGAATCATAGAATGGCCTGGGTTGAAAAGGGCCTGCTGCATCCACAAACTCATCTGAGGAGGCATTCAAGGCCAGGCTGGATGTGGCTCTGGGCAGCCTGGTCTGCTGGTTGGTAACCCTGCACATAGCAGGGGGATTGAAACTAGATGAGCATTGTGGTCCTTTTCAACCCAGGCCATTCTATGATTCTACACCGGGATTTGAAATGAAATGAAATGAAATGAAATGAAATGAAATGAAATGAAACGAAATGAAACGAAACAAAATAAAATAAAATAAAATACCTGTTCAAGTTGTTACTCTTTCCTGAGTTTTCTTTTTTTACCTTCTACCTTTCTTTTGGAGTTTAAAACTTGTACAGTAGAATCATAGAAACGTTAAGTCCTACTCAGACCATCTAGTCCAATCCTAATTCCATCCACACCATATATGATATATATGTCCCAAAACAAGATTATCTGAAGTTACACTGAATGTGATGGGGAGTTTCCCACAATGCACTGGAGAAGTGGTGAGAAAGAGCCCCTCCAGCAGCAACAGCAGCAACCAGAAAGAATAAAATCTTCAGAGATTACAGTTAGGCTGAAGGGATTTCATCTTACAGCATACATTTTTACTTGGGAATATTCCTGCAAAAATCTCTTTCCATCCCAGAGAGCACAGCCAGAGCTCTGGAAACATGTCTGATGATCTTTTTCAGCAAAGTCAGATGTAGCTATGTCTGGTAACAGCTTTCAGTTTGGGCAACTAAAAAAGAACTGTAAGGACTGTCCAGGAATAAAGGCAATATGGTATTACCATCAATGGGGAAGTCAACATCTGGAAAAACTCTATGGCTGAGCAGGTGTGTGTGCTGTCTGGGCTGTCTGTGTTTCAAACGCTGTGGTTTTAAGCTAGGCTATCTGGGAGATGGCCTCCAGAAGCCACTTCAAAATAGAACAAACAGAAGCAGCTCCTCTTTCCATTAATATTAATTGCCCAGACGTTACCCAATTTGAAGCGGAAGCCAGGGCCAATTAAGGAGAGCCTCATCTTGAGAAGGCTAATGGAAGACTGGAGCACAACCTTTCTGTGATCTGGAGCTGGAAGACATCAAACCAGCCTGATTGGGGCAGTGGCGTAGAAGGATGAAAAGGGTTTCTGCATCTGGAAAGTTTTCTGCTTGGAAGCTCCTTTGTCCAAATATTTTGCTACCAATTCATAACTAAGCTGCTTACTGCCAGAATCATGTATGCTATTGTGAGCCAATCACAAATGACTTAAGTGGGGAAATGAGACAAAAACACTGGGTGGGGGAACTTGGGAGCTTTGGAGCTGGTACCCAGCACTGACAGTTCCTCTGGGTGGTCTTGGGAATGCCTTCTATGAAGTGATGCAGGATGAAAACATCCTTCCTTAGTTTTCCCTGAGTTCACACCACAATCTTTCCGATGTGCACAGACCATCTCCTCCCCCGTGTATAAATTTGCAGAATGAGGTACAAGGGCCGCTTGAGGTCGTTCTTATATGGCTAACAATATTCATTATCTTCCAGGCGTGAGCCAAATCTGGAAGCAATACAGCCTTGATTTGGAAATTTCTGAAAAAAACAGAACCTCACATTTTCACCTGATCGTATCTAGACTCCCTGGAGACCACTCCAGGAGCAATTAAACATGCAATTGGAAAATGGACTTGAGGCCAACAGAAGGGAATGTACTTCCTGATTGGAGAGAACTGAATAATGAAATTAAATGTCCTAGAACACCCTTGGTCATTCTTTCTTGTTATTATTTATTTATTTAATGGAAATTAAAAATTGCACTTGCATATTCAGAGAGTTTCAAGTCAAATTCGTTCTGGGGATACCTTTTGGAACCGAATAGGAATATTAATTTTTGGCTGGACAAAAAGGAAATAAAAGAGAGTAGATGGAAGAAATTGAGCAAGAGAGAAAGAGAGAAGCAGAGAAAGAAAAAAAGAGAGAAAGAGAGAGAGAAAGTGAGAGAGAAAGAGAGAATGTGAGAAAGAAAGAGACAAAGAAAGAGAGGCAGGCAAAAAGAAGGAAGGAAGGAAGGAAGGAAGGAAGGAAGGAAGGAAGGAAGGAAGGAAGGAAGGAAGGAAGGAAGGAAGGAAGGAAGGAAGGAAGGAAGGAAGGAAGGAAGGAAGGAAGGAAGGAAGGAAAGGAAGGAAGGAAGGAAGGAAGGAAGGAAGGAAGGAAGGAAGGAAGGAAGGAAGGAAGGAAGGAAGGAAGGAAGGAAGGAAGGAAGGAAGGAAGGAAGGAAGGAAGGAAGGAAGGAAGGAAGGAAGGAAGGAAGGAAGGAAAAGAAAGAATCTTTGGAAATATGACTTTTCAAAAGAATAAATGACAAGGATGATTGGAGCCTCAAGCCTTTCTCTTTTCTTTGCCCTGCTCATTTGCTAATTTTGTTTTTGTGGTTCATATAGCAGGAAGCTTGGCCTCCAAAGGCAGTTAGGACTTCTGTTGCATCTTTGCTGCAGAAATCAAAACCCTACAGATTGTAGAGAAGAAATCCTGGAGTAAAATATCAAGAGAGCCAGTGTGCTTCATCCAAACGAATGCTTGAGAGAAAACATGAATGCAGAATAACAATAAACAGATATCAACACAGTTCGGTTCAATAGAATCTAAGGGTGATTCCAGGAGATATACTTTGATTGTTTAAACTGTCAGATTGCTTGAGCAAACTTTGATATGAATTTTGCCCATTTCCCTGATAGAGAGATCATGTAATCATTATGATTGGAGAAGATCACTAAAACCATTTAGTCCTACCATCAAACCATCACCACAATGCCCACTAAGCCATATCTACACATTCCTTGGTGGATTTCCACAGAGCACTTTGGATGTGGTCATCCTCTCCTGGAGGCTAAAAGAGCCTGATATCATGGATGTGGCCAGATGCTGTCAGTTGATCTCAATGTTAGAGGATCAGTCCCTGTCATATTTCAATTCTAAACGTAGATCTGAATGACCCTGGGAGAAAATGTAAGCCATACAAATGGCTGTGTAGCCCCATTGGAAGAGAACTCAATGGTGGTGATGCAAGTAAGTGATAATGTAGAAGAGCACAAAGCCCAGGCTTAATCCAGGCCATCGCACACTGTGAAGAGAGAGAAAACAGCAAGTGTTGAGTACTTTTGCAAGGCTGTGCAAGACCTTCCAGATTATTTCTCCTTCCATGAATTCTTTATGGACCTGGACATGTTGTAGGTAGAGGAGTGTTTTACACATAGTGCCTCCTGCATCCATCATGGTAGATTAGCAGCCCCAGAATGCAATGTCTCAAGGCTTTATTAGCTCAACTACCAGTGGGTACACCTGCCACTTCCGTGTCTGAAATCAAACTTCTTGCTACAGCCATCTGTTTATGTCTGCATTACACCAAAATGAGCAAGTGCTTCCAGAAACACACACATAAGTCTATTTTTATTTGACTTTATTTCAGTCCATTCCATTTTATTCTATTCTAGTTTATTATCAGATGGAAAAGAGTACCTAAAGCCTCCAAGGCCAGGGCTGCTCTTTTTGCTATTAACATCTTCCTCTGCTGGCAGAGTATCAGAGTTCACTGAAATGCTGTTTTCCTTCTTTTCAACAGCCTGCTCTCTTAATAAATTCAGCTTTCTGTTGGGCACTGTGGCTGTCTCCACGCTGGCTGTTCAGACGGTGCTGCTGTAGAAGCATTTTCAACTTTCAGCTTCTTCTCTGAGCACAAAGCTTGGCCCCAAACCAAAGAATGATGCACAATCAAAAAGGTTTAAGCAAATTGGACTAGTCGCCAGAAAGCAATGCAAGCAAAAGTTGTTTTGCCTCTTATTCTCATAACGCTTTTTTGGCAGTAAAACCAGGAGCAAGTAACCAAAAGTTAAGTTACACTTGAAGAAGTTGAGCATAAACATCTTAATCTCTTGGGGATGTTTGAAGTTTCACAATCTCCTCAGCAAACTCTAAACTTGTGTTGCTGATCCAATTTTTCTGTCTACCTTTCAACAAATTAGGGATTTCTCCTTAAAGCCCAGGAATGAGAATCTGAGGAAAGCAGTCACAAGATAATGCCTGGCTCTTGGTTTCAGAAGCTGGGACAACTCAGAAAAGAAATGGAGGTGGTTTCCTGCTATTGGGAGTTCTCTGTATTTTGGCTTTGTGGTTGTTGTTGCTCTCTGATTACTTTGATGATTTGCAAGAGCCTTGTATGGAACAGAGAAGCTCCTTCTTACTGCTCATGGCCTCTGCAGTGTCCCAGCCATATAGTACAACACAACGATGGCATCCGCAAGACATCCCTGACAGAGGCCACTCCCAATGCCTGTCATTACCCTATACCTTGTTCATCCTTTCAGTGCTTAGGAGGCCCTCAGTGTTGGAAGATTCTTCATTCAGGGACCTCCAGAGGAGCTGAGCAGAAGGAAATGACCATTATAGCAACCAAGGCCATTGAAACATGCGGTGCGTAGGATTTTCCAGAGAACCTTACAGTATACTCACACCACCTGGGCTGTGGCCACATCTATTACTTGGGCTGCATCTGATCTGCCCTACAAGGCTATCATTCCTAGTTCCTTCCAAGCTGCCCACGAATCCTTCCTCCTCCTCCTCACCAGAAGTGACCACATCTTCATACGCTCTGGTATAACTGTGCGCTAATTGCTTCCAAATGAACTCCTGACAAAATCATCTGGGTTTAAACCACAGCAAAAATAACAAAGTTCTCTTATAAAGTTTCTAAGTTAACCTAGATAATTTTGGCATGACTGGGTGAGGGTCTGAACACATGTGTAGCTGTGCATGGGGATATGGAGGAGTAATGGCCATGAGCCGGGAAAAATAGCTTTTATGCTGATCTCAGCTGCAACCTGATTGAAACCTAATACAACAGGGATATCTTTCAGCGGGATCTAAATTCTAAACCCAGGGCTTCCTAACTCCAGTTGCAGTATGACTAAGTAAGGAATAGGTTCATCCACAGTTGGAGATGTCACTGCTTCTCCCCATGAGCTGCAGAATGACTCTGGACTCTGCCCTAAATGCATCCTCAACACAAGGTTACAGGGGTTATTTACACTCTTGTTCCATTAGAAGTCCAAACTCTTTCACCAGAAAAGCTACCGACAGCATTTCAGTGCTCTCTGGTACACCCACAAAGAATGTCTTGATAAATTAGAGGTAGCACAGCCTAAGTTGCAGGTTCAGACATTGGAAGAAATCGGAAATGTTTCCCACATGGGATCAGTCTTTCTTCTTACATGAAATGAATATTCAGTCCAGTTCTCGACAGGAAGGAGCCCATATCATAAACTCCACCATTACTGCTTGAGCAGGAATCCAGTCTCTGAAATGATTTAGCCTTCTTTTTATGTGCTTTTCATACTTAAAATATATACAGTCTTGGATTTTTGACTGATAGGCAGCTGACTGAAAGCTTCTTCCCCTGACCAGAATGTTGTGGATCTCATTGTTTGTACTCTTGGGTGACAAACCAAAGCAGTAAAGTCAGAGAGCGTTCACTTGAAGAGATATTAAAAGATGTGTTTGAGTTACCAGTTGCCAATGGCCTGGTCCAGATTTCTGAGTTCAAGGAATGAATAAAAAAAAAGGTCAGACCAACTGATCAACTCAGGATCACCATTAATCCATGATAAAAATTAGTAAATGACTATTGTGTTTTCCTATGGCCTATACGCAGCTGAGTCACACAGCCAAAACTCCAGTAAAGACAATGAATCTATTACATTTGTGGGTGTCTAATTTCTCCTGTTGTGTCTGACTTAATGGAACTATATTTGGCCTTTTGCTAATGTCCAGAAACCCCTACTGACAATCTGCACTGCCACCTTGTGTGATTCTGGCTTTTATTCAGACTTGTTTTGGAAGTTTCCCTATCCATTTCTGCTTTCATTTCAAACCAGAAATTGCTCATCTGATAACAAAACAACCTGTTTAGATCCAGAAAATTTGTATGATTTGTACACGTTGCATTCTGCCAAATGGACAACCCTACACAACCCCTTTTCTGCAGAAGGTCCACCTACTTGTTTGCATCTCTTTACACCTTTTACACGCACACACACAAAAAGAGAAAGTTCTTGGGAGCATTGAGGACACAGAAATAGTTTTCTATAACCAGAGATGGGTGTGAATTGGGCAATTTTAGAACCACACAATCGTAATTTGTCATGTGTTTTGTTTTCCCTTCTGCATGAATACAAATCACGGCAATAGAAAAGGAGAAACAATTTTAACTGGCACAGAGACCGTTAGTTTTTTTAGCAATCTAGTAATGTTTACACTTCTGTGGCTTCAAGATTTTGGTAACACGTGGTAGTGATCTGTGTTTTGCATTTTAGCTCTTCTGCTCACGTCTCAGTCCCAGTTCCTGCAACTTCTGTGTTTGCTTCTTTGCTGGTCACTCTTTAAGACAAAGACAAAGACCAAACCAAAGAATCTTCAGGTCTCAAAACATGAGCCTGCATTTTTTTCCCTTTGCTATTTTAATTTTATTGGCCTTAAAAGAATCATAATACTGGCTTTGCAAATAAGAATGAGAAGATACATGACTGGATGAAGATGGATGGCTTACAAACTGTGTTTGAATGACATTTGAAGAACTCATTTCCATGGCAGGGAACATGAAATATTGTTGTTTTCTTTGGACATTACTAAGGTTTATGATTGTACGCCTTTGTTACTTTCTCTGTTATTTCTATCATTAGAGGATGGATCATCTACACATAAAATCACTCATGTTCTGGGAGAAGATAAATATTGCCTATTTACTCCCTTGGACAGACAGGAGGTACAGTACTTCTTCATAAATACACTTTGAGGAGCAAAGCTATGTCAGCCATCCTTTCTCTTAAGCTATTTTAACCACTGTGTAAAAATTCATTCTATTTCCTTGTATCCCCTCCTTTGCCCAAGTCACTCCTTGGTCACCAGTGATACAGATGTCCTTAATTGTCTGGATGGTGCTCATGGAAGCAGGTGAAGACTGTCTTAATTTGTTTTCCCAGTAAATCTACTCTCAGATTACATGCTGCTCGACATCTAAGCTTGACTCTGCTATTGAAATTCAGAGCAAAACAGAGCATTATCAGTCTTGGAAAGAGCTCAACTCAGTCAAAGGGATCTTGGATGATCTAGGATTGATCAGGAGAGTCACACTTCAGAAGTGCTTATTTCTTTAACTACAAAAAACTTAAAATGACTATCTAAGAGACATGGAGGGAGGTGAAGAGAACCTCATTCTTTGTAACAAACCTAAGCCCTGTCTGGAAAGATTTCTTGTCCAATCTCCCAAGACAGATCCATGTTTGCTCCAGTTTTGCTTTAATTTTGATTCTCTTTTTGTCATCAAAAAGTAAGCAAGGAAGGAAAATTAAAGTGTGTTATGTGTCCTGAGCAGTAGAGTGATGGTGGCAAAGAACTTGTTTCACAGCTCCTCTGTAGCCCACAGAATGCCTCCAATTTGCTGCTCACCCTCTTTTGCACACCCTATTATTTCCATCATCTGCAGTCAGTTGAGTTTGAAAGGATCCATGCTTCCTCAGAGTCTCAGAAGTCTCTCTACCTTGCCGTTCTCACCATGGGATCATAGTAAGATCTACCCTTGCTCACATGTTTGATTTTAAATTTATAGATCCTGATTCCAAGCTATGGAGCTGAGCTTAAGGCCCAGGCTGTTATTTTGTCTTGTTTATACACGAGTGAATGGAAACTAGTATGGAACAGCATGTAATTGTTCTCAAGCTAACCAAAACCTGGCTTGCAGCAATTTAGTTTAATGCAATAAGGCCTCAACTAGAAGAACAGAAGCTTAATAAGAATCTAATTAAGGTGATCCTTGCAGTGCTTCCAAATGTGATTTTAGGCAGAGCTGTACTTCTTTGGCTCTATCAGGAGCATGTGGCTATGGTATCACTCCCAGCTGTTTTCTATCCTTCTGTCAGCTGCAAGGTACTGCCACACAGCTGTCTGACATTAAGGGATCCTACTCTACTGCCTAGCACACACCCAGCCTAGTTTAAAGTAAAGTTGAATGGGAGGGATAATTGAGTTTGCACTGACGTGGTTTAGAGGTGTTTGTATGGAGGGCTTAGCTGATGAAGTAGTAATAAGTAGGAGAGATATCTTCTGAGGTGAGCAAAACGGTTTTAAAATTGATCGTGAATGGGATTCTCTTAGGAATCTCCATCTTATTTAGTTATTTTAAACATCATCATAGTGAAGATCTACCTATCCAGCCAGGGCTGCAATTCATCTCCTAACACAAGTGCCTAGGCACAGGTCTGCTCTCATTTTAGAAGTGTTTTTCTTCCCTGGCTGGGAAATGTTTGAGGGTAGACCACATACTGTGAGCCTTATTTCATCTATTTTATATCTGACATCTCCATCTAAGTTGGAAAATTCAGGTTCAGTCATACACAGTAGAGAAGGGGGCGTTTTTGCATCATAGTTGAGTCTCTTGACATTGCTCAGTTTAGGACAAGAGAAAGAGAAATCAAGACTCCAGAAACTATAACGTAGTCTGGTATGACTAAATCAGATATAAACCTCTGTGTTTAGTAGTGTGGATTCCTCTGTTAGCTGAAAGAGACATTTCTCACCAGGTTTGGAGGAGGCATGTGGAGACTGACAGTGATTGTGAGACTGGAGAGACAAGCAGTGTTAACAAAGTGATGCTGCATGGAGCAGGTGGTATGTAATTCTTCACAGTGGTATTCCATTTTCACTACATAACTATGAGCCTGCCTTTGTTTTGCAATATAACTTCAAGCCATGGGGATTAGCCAGGTCTTTGAGATGCAAAGTGCTGGACAAACAGAGAACAAAAACCAGCCACTAGTCCTAACAGCTTATCATTCCAGTGAAGGCAAGACAAGGGTTTGTTTTGGCCCATGGTTCTATTTTGGGGATCCAGATGTAGTAACTGACACTCAATTCAAATGAAAACAGAAAGGAGAAGAGTAGAGTTGGAAGAATGGATGAAAGAAATTGAGAGCTTGGATCAGGGATTAAAAAAAAACCAGAATTACCAAGGCCTGGTGCAGCAGTGAAATGAAAGCCATGTGTCTGAAAACAAGTCCTGCAGCCATACAGAAGAACACACAGGCACAAGAAAAATAAGGAACAAACCAAACCTCCCTTTCTGGAAGAGGAAATGCCTGGATGTGAGTGCACACAGCCAGCCACTGCTAAGGACATGGCTTAGGATGCACGGTGTTGTCACCAAAGGATCTTGAATGCCCTGTTTTTCCCAAGGAAACCCTGCATGTCAACCACCTTTCAATATCTGAAGAGGAGCTATAAGAAGGGGACAGAACTTTTTTCAGGGTCTGTTGTGACAGAGCAAGGGGAAATGCAATGTAGAGATCAAAACCTAGAACCACGTGAGCTACGAAGTCTGGACCTGGAAGTCTGGAAGCCGATGATGCCATGCTGTAGCTCTTGGATATTACTGCACATGGAGCATATAACTGAGTGTTGAGTCAGCAAAAGGCATTTCTGTACTTTCGGATGATAAATATACATGCATGAAGACATACCCTGTTCAAGTGTGCCATAAGAAAGGCAAACTGTGATAATCCCAACCTCAGAGTCATTACGAATCTGAGTTCTCTTTAATATTCAAATACCAAGAAGCTCTTTAACTAAAATACTCTGCTACAAAGACTGGTGAAAGAAAACTATATATACCTACACATATACTTAGGAATTATCAAAGAGCAGCATGACACTCACCCACTGTTTCTAGGTATCTAGAAAGGACATCAGAGTGAGTGCTCAAGTGATGCCCTCCACAGACACCAGAATCTATGATCTATTCCTTAACTCCAGACTGAAATCTTCATCCCTAAGTGTTCACTGAGGACAAAGCCATACTCTCATGCAATAAACAAAAGAAGGATGATGCATTCGGGTTTATTTAACAACCACAGCAGCAGCAGGATTCAAATTTCAAGAGGATGCAATGACTCTATGGAATGAACTCTGTATGACAAATAGATTTTCAGAAACCATAACACGCCCATAGATAGGATAGGAAGAAAGACTTCAGATGCACTTTCCAAAGTGATTGCTCCTCTTTCTTTTTTCATATTCAGGCTGGCAATGTTTGAATTTCTTTCAAATTCTAGGGTAGATGTTCCAGAAGTTTCTAAAAATCAGTTCTCATCAAACACCTTTCAGTGGCGATTGAAACAAGCCTTAGGGATAGTGAGAAAATAGTAATAATTCTGCATTAGCTAGACTGCAGTCACAGTCCATCTAATGTAACACCACTTAACACTGCTATACCAATTAATGCCAGCTGCTAAGCAATACATCATTCACATCATTTTCACTGCACCAGACCCACAGCTTGAGGCACAGATTTGGGTACGTAAGAAGTTTATTGAATAGATTTTCCACTATTCTCCATCAGCTATGACTAGCAGCCCAGGACCTGACCTTCTCAATCCAGAGAGTTTTATGTTTGTAGCCATTGCCTACAAAACACAGATAAGCTGTCCATGCCGTGATTTATTTGTGACTGAAAACAAGGCATGGGAGAACATGCCAGTGAGAGTACTGTGTTCCCACAGCCTCCTTGCATAAACATTTCTCTTTTGTCAGCAGTAAAAGGTCTGGGATGCTGATGCAGATGATAAGGATGCAGCTGTGCCAGCTCTGCAGAGTTGAAGCAGATGGGCTGTGTGTTTGTATGTGTGCTCAGTTCTAAAGGAGACACAGATATCTGGGGAAGAAGTGGCTTCTGCAAGTGTAAGTTGCACTTTGGAGCACTAATTATTTCCTGCTGGTTTCAGCAAGAAGCTGAACCTCTCTTACATCTTCAAGGTCCAGTAAACATGGAATGTCTTCTTCTTAAAAGTCCCAATCCTGTTCAGTGCATAGCTTGAATGCTTTTCTTGGGCTGTTAAGAACAATACATCTGGAGCCACAGTTGCATAAGGGAGGAAAATGCCCCCATTTCCCAATGGAATGTTGATGATGGCAGATGACAGAAGATCTCTTCAGTGCCATGGCAGCACTGGGAGAGGTCTAATTCAGGGTTGCCTCACATCAGTTATTCCAGAACTGCTTCTACTTGCGTTTGAAATAATAATAATGTTGGCCTGTGTGTGAGTGTGGACACCAGCCTGGGGGGTTTGGTCCAGTCTTGCAAGTCCACAGAGGTGTGAAGCCAAAAAGGAATATATTAACATTAGAATGTGTATGCAAGCACACACAGAATCATAGAAACACAGAATGGCTTGGGTTGGAAGGGACCTCCAAGATCATCTAGTTCCAACCCTCTGCTGTAGGCAGGGTTGCCAGCCACTAAATCAGGCACTAGATCTGCCCAGGGTCCCATCCAAGCTGGCCCTGAACACCTCCAGGTATGGCATTTCCACAACTTTACTGGCAAATTCTAGTATTTACATAGGCAGATGTATGAGAGCATGTGCACACTGATACATGTATGTTATTCCGTGTGCAAATTTGTGGCTAAAGTACTTATACCAGATTTGCTCAACTGATGCAGTATAGTATACCAAAGTCTTATGATGTATGATATACATCCCTTGTCAGCAGGGTGAGAAAATGGCTCAAGTTCTGAATAAAACCCTTTGCATATATAAGCACACATGTGGATGAACATATGCATATACACACATGTACATACTTTTTTTTTCTGATGCTTTCCTAAAGCTGACAGTGGTCAACTCCACATTGTTTCACTCATGGATAATTAAGTCACTAATATCTTAGAGGACACAAGCTGCTTTGAAATAAATATCCTATTTCCACTATTCTCAAAGTCAAAACAAACAAGCAGAAATCACTAGTTATGATCTTAATAAGTATTTGGCTCACATAAGCTAATCTGATTTAAATTACTTGGATATGCAGCAATACAGTTACTCCAAAGACAAATATTGTACTGCACCCTGCTTCCATTATCATCTATTGTCTCTGCTGTTTGATTGGAGGAAGTTCAGATACTGGTACAGTGAAGTTCTGCATTTATTCTTCTGCAATGTACTGATGTGTTATTGTTACACCTTGCAAAATGTAGGTAATGTTTCACTGGTTCCTTTTTTTGTTTCTTACTTTTCATTTCTCAACATCCTCTAGCAGTTGTTGGGTTCATCAGAAATAGATGCTTTGATCTACTGACACAGCTATTGAAAGAAGGAAAAAAAAAAAGAGCTTTTTAAAAGAAAATACGACTCAGAGGAAGAATATAATGCACCTTTGAAGATCAGTTCTCGTGTTCTTATTGAGATGAGAATCTGTATAAATCCAGAATGCTTCTACAACAGCGAAGTCCCTGGGACTTCTCTCTGCTGGTGTCATTCTGGAGAACACCTATGCAAGCCACTTCATTTCTGATTCCTTTCCTGATCTTAGTCTGTTTTGAGGGTGTTATCCCAATCTCCATGCTGCTTTTCCAAAAGATACTATATAATAAAAACAGCTCTGTTCGGATGTCCTTGGTAGCCAGGGAAATCAGTAAAGGTATTTGTGTGAATTGTCTGAAAGAATCAGAGAACAGTTTGAGTTGGAAGAGATTGTTAAAGGCCATCCAGTCCTACTTCCCTGCAGTGAACAGGGATATCGTGCTCAGAGCCCCATCTAAACTGACCTTCAGTGCTTTCAGGGATGGGGTATCCACCACTTCCAGTGACAGGGCAACCTGTTCCAGTGCTTCTTAACCCATATTGTAAAAAAACTTTTTCCTTATATTCAGTCTAAAAAGAGATAAGCAAAGAAAGCAGTGATCCATATGTGCAGTTTCTTCTGCTCTTCTTCCCTTTCACAGTGTCTGATGCAACAAGGTCATTCGAAAACCTGAAAACCTCCTGGCCTTCAGCTAATATCTCCATCCTCCATACAGCAGAACGAATTATGGAGATGTCCCTGCTGTCTTATAACTCTATGGGACTTCAGCTGATATTCACAGTCATAAAAACATCTAGTTTGGAGAAGATCTTCATGATAGAATCATACAATCTTAGAACCATAGAATGGCTTGGGATGGAAGGGATCTCAGAGATCATCTAGTTCCAACCTCCATACATGGGCAGGGTTGACAATCCATAAATCAGGCTCCAGATCAGTTTGCCCCAGGCCCCATCCACCTGGCCTTGAACACTTCCAAGAATGGGGCACCCACAACTCCTGTGGGCAACCCATGCCAGAACATCACCACCTCCTTAGTGAAAAAAATTCAGTAGAAGAATGCGAGATACAACCATTCAACAAATCGTTTACTACTCCAAGCATCATTCATACAATGCTCACCCTGAATCCAAAAATGAGCTGGGGCTAGCACTGCAGACAAGCTAAAAGCTTTCATGCAAGTGCTGAGCATCTAGTCTCCAATCATGGAAAAAGAAATTGAGACAATCTGTGGCTTCCCTGTGTTTTTTCCATTCCTGGCTTTCTCCTCTGCTCATCTAAGTCCTTCTTAGGGCTATTCAGTGAAATCATTAATACACAGCAGTGGCTCATATCATACTTTGGATATAAATCCACACACAGTCCCTTTCCCTGCCCCAACATTTTTCTTTCATCTTCTATAGAGAATCAAACTTCCCATTCACATTTTGAGTAATCAAGAATGGTCTATGTATTTCTAAAAGAATAACTGCAGCAGTTCATTATCATGGTAATGGCTCCAGGACAAGGTATACAGATGATCCTTAAAGTAACTAAGAATAGTACAAGCAGATCTTCAGATTTCTCCACTTTTTATCAAAAGAAAGTTGTGCTATCAATAAGCTTTTTAGGCAATGCTTTCCAGTTTTTAAGTGCAAAATATAGATTTTTTTTTTTTTCTCCCAGACATTTAGTTTATGATAAAAAGAACTAATTAGGACAAGCACCAACATATCTGTATGGAGAAAGGCTGATACAATCCTTTCTGGCAATGGAAAACGTGTCTTGGCTTTCTCAGTGTTCAGGTCCCAAAGCTAAACTACAATTCCCCATATCCATCCAACTGTTCATTTATATTTTTTGCCATGATGCATTGCATCATCCTGTGGATGCAACCCATGGAGGAGAACAGGAACACCTGAGCTCTGGTGTCCACAAACACATCTGGTTCTTGGTGGATGTATTCTTAGCCTTTGAAATTTTGACAAACAAAACAAAATGCTATTCCCCTCTCATTTTTCCAAGAGAAAAAGTTCTGTTGCTGTTGTTTTCTTAACAACTCTCTACAGAAAAAAAATAAAAAATAATAATAAAAAAAAAAATAATTTTTTCCCTTACTCTTCTCCAATTAAATAGGAAAATTCCTCACAAAAATGCATGAGGACCAGAAGCCCCAGAATGATTAATGAACAACCCCTCCTTTCTTGTCGCTTAACGTTGAGAGGTTTCTCATCTGACACGCCAAGCTTTTATTTCCAGATCAGTTAAAACTTGTGGACACCCTTTTTTGGTGTTCCACATTGAGTTCTGGCACTAGAAAATGTTGTGCAAACTGGTGGCAAAATTAGAAGCTACAGACAGAAAAAAAAAAAAAAAAAGTAAAAAAATAATAAGTATAAAGTATCCATCTCTGGCTAAGCTGGGAGCATTAATCCCCTGATTTTCTGCTGTTTACGTAAGAAAAGAACACAAGACGTTTTTTCTTTTCTTTTTTTTTTTTTTTCCTCTGCCCTCCTCCCCCATCAAGGAAACCAGAGAACAGCTTTAAAAATACCAAACCTTCAGCATTTTCACTTAATTACAGAGCAGAAGTCAATGAGGGCACAGCATGGCTTCCTTTTTGCGCTGCTGGCTGCATTTTTGGGTAGCTGTTGTTTCCTTTAATGTTTTAGGCTAGGGTTTGGTTTTGTTTTTTTTCTGGTTTGCTTTCTATTTTGGAGATGTTGTATGGCAACTCGATCCTTCGGTTTTGGGAACTGTTGGAGCTTTTGTTCAAGTTTTATGGAGAGTTCATTGCCTGAATGCTGCAGAAACTCAAGTGACACAGCCTAGCCAGTGATTGATGTGTGCATAGGTACCAGGAAAGGAAGTTAAACACCTAAAATGGGGAAGTGTAGAATCAGTAGAAACAGTTAAAACTGATAGTTTTCCAGCCTCTGGGGAGATCTCTATTTAATGCTTTTTTTGGTACTTGGACTCATAGAATCATTAATGTTGGAAAAGATCTCTAAGATCTTTTTCTCATCTAGTCCAGATGTCAAACCAACATCACCATGCTTACTGAACCATCCGTTCACTGTTTCACATCTGCATGTGTAAATATTTTATGTCCATATATATATCTTTGCACATGTGAGCTTGGGAAAGAACTAAGCAGAAGTAGCTGATACATTATGGTCAACAAAGCTCTGGAAACCTGAGGAGCAGCTTAGAGTGGCTGAAGTTGGTTGGTGGTGTGGAAATGAGTAGTGGTGATGTAGCCCTGCATATCATTCAAGGCCAGGTTGAATGGGATTCTGAGCAACTTGATCTGGTGCCTGATTTAGGGGTTGGCAACCCTGCCTGCAGCAAAGGGGTTGGAAATTAATGATCTTTTAGGTCCCTTCCAACTCAAGCCTTCTGCTATTCTTTGATTATTTATGGACTGTTTAGGATCATCAAAAGAGATGCTCGTTGGCCTGAAACTGTGGTGGCTGCTTACCTAGAGAGAGTTGACTCTATTTTCTCCAAATCTGTTGCTCTTTTTCCTTTTTCTCTATCGTTTTAATTCTAAAACAGTCCTTCAGAACGAAAAACACAGGGATGCAGTTTCTGGAATCAACCAAAGTCACCTAGAAAACCCACCTCTTTGCCTTGCAGATTTGTAGATCACCAAGGGCTACAGGGGTATCTTCCTTCCAGCAGGCTGATCCCTGAAATCCAAAAGTTGATTAGAAAAAAAACCACAATATGTGTTCAGGCTGCTGACAGGCTCCTTGGAATAAAATCCTCTATTAGACACTTAGCAGTTGTGCAAGAGCTTTAGGATTGTATTTGTTTTTGCTCCTAATTAATAAGAGGATGAAGAGAAAGAAAAAAATAATCCAAAGATTTTCAACTCCTTCTGATGTTTTTGTTAAACACCAGAATCTTTAAACATCTTAATAGCACATCTGCATCTTTAATTCTTGGAGTCTTGAAGAAACTACCTAGCTAAGTGGAAATGTAAATAAAGGCCATTTTCAGCTAACAAAATGACATTCTGCATTGCCCACCAATCCCAGATAGCTAGACCTGGTTATTACAAATCTCTTTGATTGTTTCAGCCAGACCACAGAGTTCCCTGCAAGCCAAGAGGCATCTCCTTTACTGCAGTTACAAGCTCTTAAAGATGATTTTAGCTGGCAGTTTATTTCATGTAGTCATTGAGCATTCTGTTGACAGAGCATAGCAAAGCCCCAAAGGCTGGTCTTTGGAAAAGAACCAAAGGTAGTTACAAGAACTGTCATTTCCCAATTGTTTTCTTTTTCAGTCTTATCATTCCATAGATTTACACTTGTTTGAATGGAGTCTAGCAATAGCATGAGAAGCTGAAAGGGAAAAGAGGAGGGAGAGGGGAAAAGACCTGCAGCATTTTTTCCTTTCTGTAAGACTCATTGCTTCCACCAATGAACACTGAAGTAATAAACAGCCCAGGCATGGCCCCCATGTGTTCCCAGACCTAAAGAAACAGTGGCAGTATGCACATTAATATTTATATTACGACAACTAATAATGTTTGTTGTTCACAGAAGACCAATTTTACTAGGCAACAGACATCTGCAAGGACCATATTCTCACCAATAGATTCAGTATACTATGGCATTTATGGGCAATGAATCGTTCAGACAGTGGGACAATTTCACATGATGTCACCCACAACGAAGCCACAGGCTGTAGCAACTACCCACTAACAGCAGTGAGTGGGCACATCCAGGGGATGCTATTGTGATGACTACACCAGGTGGAACTCATCACTCTCTGAAGATTATCTACTTCTTTTGATTACATCAGGAGGCCAGTACCTGACACTAGACTTTTAATGTTTACGTAGATAAAGTTAGGTAGGATTAATCCCTCAATTTCTAATCAGGACTGCCAGACCCTGATTTCCCCACTATCACTGGAGAGAAATGGATGTGACCCCTGTGGCAGGTAGACTGACACAGATCTCAGGAAAAAAAAACACAAACCCACATGGTCATAAAGTCTGCAATCTAAACAGTCATAAAAGAGCAAAAGCAGGAAGAAGAAAAAGAGATGACACATTTTACTTAAAGTTAGTGTGAAGACTGAAACAGGAACTCAGATTTGAGAAATTCAAATGTTATAAACATGGCCAGTTTCCAGTAACTCCCCTAGAAAAATGTAAAAAATATATACATCCTTCCAAATGCATGTCCCAGGTAGGAAAAAATGACCCTTCTGGGGATGTCCGGGGAAGTATTTGTTGTTATCCTTGAAATGACAAAGACCATTCAGCTAAATGGTCGTTTCCTCCTATCCTATCCTAGGCACCTCTACTGTAGTGATTGTCAAGGCTGTGAATGAGGTCAGGATTTTCCAACAAGTCATCCAAACCCAGGTAAAAAATATTCCTTAGTGGATAAGTTATTCTTAATGCTTCACCTTCCAGTGGGATTCCTCCCAGATTTTAAGCATCTGAGTATTTCCATTGGGTTTAGACTACAGCTCCCTGTCCATTGCAGTACAAAAACAATTCATCTCAAGGCAGTTGTTCAAGGTCAAATATGGAGACAAATGTCCTCCATAATGTATCTGCTATGCTTCGTTTACCTCAAAGAAGCTTGAATGATGCCCTGGGGGTAGAGAAATCCTTTTGCTGGATCAACTAGAATAATAGTGATCTATCAGCAAGTTATAACCATGCCCTACTGTTGCCTCAATGGCTTGTTACACACCTAGAAAAAAAAATTAATATCTCAAGACCATTCTCATCTGGCTGTCTCCACGTGTGCAACCTGAATGTTGGGAGGAACCAGAAGAAAAAAAGAGCAATTCTCATTAGCTGTCCACAATCTCCCTGTGCCAAGGTAAAGGTCTCACTACAAGTTCATGTAACCTTTGAAAGAGTAAAAAACTCTGAATTCAACAGTGGTCAACATAAAACTGCCATGACCTAACTGTCTAACACATACTAAGCTTGTGTCAATGAGACAGAAGATCTGAGAGTATCTGATGTAATTGACTGCATTTACCTGGAAACCTCAAAGTGTGACAAACTGACATCTGGGCTGGAAATGGAAGAACTGATGCATGGTTAAGAGGGGATGCAGACTAGACAGAGGATAGAAGTGTGCTTGCATGTGGGCTGTTGTAAGATATGATTCATGTAAAACAACAGCTTTTTAAGGATAACAAAAATCTATCCGTTGGAAGAAATAAATCAAAGCTGATTGATTATGTAGGGGATTTTCTTACTAAATGCTGTTTTTCACCAAGAAAGAAATCTGGGTGACGAATCACAAGTTGAGCTGTATGGCTGAGCAAAAAATGAGTTGAGATCCCTTACAAAATGGGATTAAAAGCATCTTCTGCAGCAGTCAGTAAATAAACAGCCACGTCATGCACAACCAGAGGTAGTGATGCTGCGCCCAGCAGAGATCATCACCCTGTTCTGCATGGGGTGTCAGTAATGAGCAGAGGCAGCACCAGCATTTGTGGGAAAGAGACAACATTTTTGCAAAATGTGGAGTGAAATAGACTGATGTCTCCTGATGGCGCAGAAGTTCAATGTCTGAATTAAGGGATACAAAGCCTTTTTCAATTTCAACTCTGTTTCCCCAAGGCTGGGAGGTAACTGCATATGAGAGAAGACAAATGGGATGAAAGTTATGATGGTGCCAAAAGGAAGGTATACCTTCAGGTGAAGCCTAAAAGGGATGTAGTTCCTTTCATACTCAAATCTACGCTCAAGAGGGTAAGAAGAGAAGTTCAAGAAAAACAAACAGGCGAACAGCAAACAAGTAAAAACATTGGTATTATTTTACTGCTGTGCAAGCTTGGCCTACTATAACTGATGAGAGTGCTGCTGTCAATTTTAATGGACGTTTACTAATTTAGCATTAGAGGAAACATTCCTCTGCAACGATGGATGCATCCACTTTAAGATTCAGCACAGCACGTGGTGGTTTGCTTAGCAAACAGAAGTAGGTCTCCATGTGAGCTAGTGCCTTCACTGTAGATAAGACTGAGGTTTAGCCTACACAGGAGAAAAGCAGGGATGGAGAATGTCTGAATGTCATGCTTCCAGCCTCTTAAATGGCTCTTTAGATACACAGATTCCAGTGCTGGAACCCTGACACAAGCATCACATTTTCAAGCACACACACATAAAACCACACTCCCAAAAGATGCTAAGGTTGTATCTATGTCATCATAATTGCAGGCATAGAGCAAGGAGTTAAAATATAAGCATGGGGTTTTCTCTGTTTGCTTTTGTTTGTTTTGCAGCATGACAAACTGCTGCCCTTGGTAATTAAAATGTAATAAAAGCAGGTATTTGTGTGCTGAGATTTTGAAAATTCAAACACTCAAATTCTCAACTCCTAAGACCAGTATCACAATGTCCCATATAAACTTCAAGTTCTTATAATTATTAAAATTATGCTGTACTTTGGACTGTGCAATAGTCCAAATGAGGGGAATAAGGGGAAAGAGAAATAAGAATGCCGTTGCCCATCTCTAAAGATCAGCTAGATCCCAGGAAGCTACCAGATAGTTGCCCCCACTTAAACACTTCTTAGTTGGATATCACACAGCACTTTCACAGACTCATAGAGACAGAATCATTAAGGTTGGAAAAGATCACTGAGATTCCCAAGTCCAACTCCAACCCACCCCACCATGCCCACTGACCACATCCCTCAGTGCCACATCCCCATGGTTCTTGAATACCTTCATGGACAGTGACTCCAGCACTTCCCTGGGCAAATTTCCATTCAAGGCTGGTATCAGAATACAAAAAGATGCTATCTATCTCTATAGAGCACAAATAGGCTCATCGATATAATGGAATCTGCATGAGGAGCCCATTCAACAACGGGAGTCTCTGCATGAGACCCATTCAACAAGGGGAGCAGAACTGATCCCTTTACTGAGAATCCAGCCCAAATTAGATGTCTGAGTCTACAAAACATGACTAATAATACATAGAGGTCACCAAAGCAGTCGGTATTTTATTTGTTTTTGCAGCAAATAACAGAATTCTGGTAATATGGACAGAATATCAACAGTTCCAGCCCAACCAACCTCTTGCTCCAGACCATATCAACACACAATATGGATATTTAATTTATCTCTTAAAATCTGGGCCCTGGTAATTTTTTCTTCAACTCTTGTACAGCTACCACTGGAATATTTCTGCCAACATGGGGCAGGACACTCAGTTCTAGTTTCAGCACTGTTTGCTTTGTGAGGTTCAGCTGAGTGACTGGCCCCATTGTTCAATATTGAGGCAGATACTCTGAGTCATTTCTCCTCATAGAAAATCTGTTTCCTATAAAGAACTGTCAACTCCATGAGTCATTTACCTTTGTCACCAGTTGGAACCAAAGGAATGATGAGGGCTGGGCACTGAAAGCAGAAGCTTCCCCTGGGAAATACTTAGTGAGTTTGATCTTCAGCACAGCCAAAAGCAAAAGATGTTCCAGAAAGGGCATATACAAGCCCTAGGCTAATGGACCAGATGTGGGAAAGGAGCTTCCCCTGGCCAAGAAATAGAAATGCCTCAGAGACAGACATAAAACACTAACCAGGCCTTGGGTGGAACCCCATTCCCCATAGGATTTAGCTGGTGGATCCCACCTTAAATTGCTCCATGGAGTTCATATGCACATGAGCAAACATCTTAAATGTCATGAATCATGTCACACATTCAACATGAAACTCTGAACCAGGTCTTCTCTTGTTACTTCTGTAGATCATCCGGAGCATTTTGTACTTACAAGGCAGCACCAGAGTTTCTCTTTCACTCCACAACCATAAGTGTCCAGCTCTTTAGGCTATTGGAGCCAGTGCCTAAAGTTGTGGAGTGGACGAAGATAATGGCATTGCACAGTTGGTTTTGACTACAGCTGGTAATCTGGCCTTCCTTGTATCTTTATCTTGACTTTGCAAAGACATGAAATCTCCCTCTGATGTGGTCTCATATGCTGATCATACACACAGTTCCCCAGATATGTTCACAATGGGTGCTGTCCTACAGAGGATCTCATCACTCAGGATTGGCTCACTGAAAAGATGCTTTTTAGTGCCTCACCAATAATAACTGATCACAGCCTTGTTCACACATTGTTCCACCTGCTTTAGCCAAGATTTGATGAAGTGGAGAGTTGCCTGTTTTCCCCTCTTAGTTCTTTAATCCTCACCTATTTAATTGGTTGTGAATAGTTTCAGAGCCTGTAAAGACCATTCTGGGTTGTTTGGACATTGTTATTCCTTCTTCCTCCCAATCACAGACATGTCTATAGGTCAAAGTCTAGCTCATTTGTGGCAGAAAAACGGAGTCTAAAGCTCTAGGTCTAAACTCTGAGCTTTAGGAAGAAATGCTGCTTGATGGGCCACACAGAGAAATGCATGTATTCACAACCTGTCTCTGGATGGGATTCTCTTTGTGGCTTCAATGATGATCTTATAGGTCATTTCCAACCTTGTGATTCTATGATTCTATGATTCAAAGAACCCTTTTCTGAGAAAAGATAATAAATGAAGAAGCAGACTTGACAACTTCTATCTAGAGAAAGGTTGTGGTAAGTTCTCCAACTTTAGTAATGATGAGTCTGGTGGAGAAAGATTTATGAAGGCTTCAGCTAAGACAAAATTGGAATTGCTTGGAGGAATCCACTCCCTGCCCTGGAGCTTTGAATGGTGGCAACTCTCGTGTAGCATCCTGTATGATCCAGTGACAAAATCAACCAGTCCTGACATGTTGAAGAAGACCAGCCATTCTGGCTTCATGTGTGCATATACCGACTTTATTTTCTTTGTGTATTTTGGGTTATTTTGGCCAACTAGGGTTTTTTTGAGCTGTGATGACATCTTTTTAGGCATTTTCTTGGTATCCTTGAAAGGTGAAAAATCTCTTTTAGCAAAGAGATTATTCTTTTCAATAAAAAGGAAAGGGGAAATTTAGGTTAGGTGTGAGGGAGAAATTCTTTAGTAAGAGGGGGGTGAGGCCCTGACATTGCTGCCCAGAGAAGTGTTTGTTCCCCATTCCTGGAGGTGCTCAAAGCCAGGCTGAACGGGGCCCTGGGCAGCCTGATCTTATGGGGAGCCAGTCCAGGGCAGAGGGCTGGAGCTCTATGATCTTTCAGGTGCCTTTCAACCTAATCCATTCTGTGATTCTATGATTTTATGATAGAATGCAAGCAAAGAGAAAGGTAGGGATAAAGTGACAAACTAACGCCAAGATCCAGGATTTGAAGACATCTAGGATTAATCAATTTGGTCTCAGTGAATTGCCATCATCCACTAACTGTTAATTCGACCTTGAAATAAAGGTCATTAAAAGTACTGACGAGTATCACCACCTTCTTCCCAAAATAAGTTTAACTGGATTTCTGTGTGGCGTGCTTAACACTCTGTAAGAAGATCAGCTTCTGCAGAAAACATTAAAGAGCCACTAAGGAGTAAGAGATTCCTGTAAACTTTTCCATATTAGCAGCTCTCAGGATATGAGCCAGATGCAGAGTTGAACACTGTAGTTGAGATAACCTTTTGGAAGTGTTGAATATACTATCTCCAGAATGAGATTTCATGTTCCTGATAGCTTTTTTTAGCTGCTGAATGACGCAACACCTCTGGTGCATCAATTGGAGACATGTTTGAAGGAGTCATAAGGATTGACATTCACTATCAAAAAGAAATGAAGTGCATCAATGACTTGACCACTTTCAGGCTCAGATAAAATCTACTTTATGAGTTATATGAGTAACATAGAATTATACACAATAACATACACCAGTGAGTGGATTATATGCGTCTCTGTAATTTACTGCCATCTTATTGATGTGGTCAGTTTGGAGTATTATTTGTAGGCATACTACAAATCTTTTCTGGCTTTGAGGAAAGGAAACATTTATACTGGCCAGACATTTGGGACAATAAATCAAAAACTCAGCAATCCATTAAAACAGTGTAGATAGAAACATGAAGGCAGATTTCTCGACAAATTACAGAGCCCTGATCTTACTTCTATTAGACAGAAATTAAGCAACAGAAGGGAACTTGAGATACTGATTATGTTATTTCAAAGCCTTCTTTGAATGGAGAAAATTGATCTTATCTCTGTGTGGGTGGGTGTGGAGTTTGTACTGGTGCCTGCTGAATTCCTGCAAAACAACAGAAAACACTCTGAAAAACAACAGAGAAAACATCCTCGCATGGCAGGGATGAAACTCCCCAAGTTTTAGAGTCTCTTTCATCCCCTTCCATGCCCTTCCATTCCATTGGGATCAAGGGGACATGAGAGGAACAGAGTAATGCCCATGATGCCAGGCTACATTTCACATCATATAGATTTGGTTTGGATCAGGGTTTTTACCTGGCTAGAAGGATTCAGGGAACATACAAGAGAGTTTTCAGCTACACTAGCAATAGCATTCACCAAATGTACCACGACCACAGCATGGTCATGAAAGTCTTGAGTGAGGTAGCACTGGGATGGGGGAAAGGGAAACTCAGACATCCCACTGGATGAGTTGAGAAAGTCAAACCTGTGCCAAAATGCACAGCCAGGACAGGGCTCTTCAGTACTGCTGTGATGAGACAGGAAAGGCAGACCAACAGCTCTCTACATCAATGCTGTGACTGCAGTCTTTGGTCTGAAAACTCAACACTATTTGTGCCTGTGTCTGCATAATCAGAAACCATTCTGAGAGGATTCACTGGTAGGGCAGTGCTTCTCTGTTTGAATTCTGAACTTATAAGTGATTTGTAGTGAGCCTGAGCCATTTTTACATCCTTGGGCCAATGTTTTGACGTCCCAGGAACTGACAATGGAAATTGCATGACTGATTTGTTGGAGATTCTCATGGTCATTAATTTTAGATCATCTGTGTGTGGTGCAGTCCTTACCTCAGTTTAGTATGAGTCAGTTGGAATCAGCTACTCTGTTCTGTTATACCAAAGCCCTTATTTTCTCTCAAAACTCTGGCAATGAAAGTACCAGAGTGCTTTCAGCTTCCTTGGCTCTACAATTCAGTAATCAGTGATTACTGAACTGCAAAGTGGCAGGAGTGAAATGTGCTCCAAGGAAGAATGGAGTTATGAAAAACTCAGTAAGTATAATGTAAGGCTCTTCAGCAAACTAGAAATAGATAAAGCTTTTAAGCTGAACAGAAAAAACAGAGATACAAAGGTGCCAGAAACAGTGATGCTACTGTTAAAAGAAAACAAAAGCCACATGCAATTGAAGCTCAATTGATAAAATTTGTTGTTTTTCAGTGCTGAGTTAAAAGCTGTAATAGGATTGTACAAGGCAAATTCTTATGCCAATTATAAATTGGAGAACAGCAGTTGGGAAATAGCATTTACTAATAACCTGTTAAGCTCTTGATCCCATCACAAAGGGTGATTTTCTGAAGGGAAAAAGGTTGATGCTATTGAGGGCAATTTGAGGTTTTTTTTCTTCTGAGAATAGAGAGTTCTCCAACATACTATAGAATGCTACTGTATGATTGACACATTTTGAAGTATTCCCATTACAAGAAAGTGGAGTCTAGAAAAGATGTTTGATGGCTTTGATGCCCTGATAGTTGCAAGAACGGAAAAAACAGCCACAGATACAGTCACCAGTTTTTGCCTTGAAAAAGGAATGAAGGAATGAGGGAAGGGAAGGGAAGGGAAGGGAAGGGAAGGGAAGGGAAGGGAAGGGAAGGGAAGGGAAGGGAAGGGAAGGGAAGGGAAGGGAAGGGAAGGGAAGGGAAGGGAAGGGAAGGGAAGGGAAGGGAAGGGAAGGGAAGGGAAGGGAAGGGAAGGGGGAGGGAAGGGAAGGGGGAGGGAAGGGGGAGGGATCTGTCTGTCACTGCTTCACTAAGGCTAAGATGTGAAACAAGAACATCTGTTATGTCCAATGAGACAAACTTTGTTGGACATGTAAAGACTTTTGCTGTGGTAAAATTAGGAAAGAATCAGAAGCCAGAGTTCCAGAGATGCCAAGATGTGGCACAAGTGGAGACACAGGTTTACATTGCATCTCACCACAACTCAGGAATTAACTTGAATGTTGACAATTGCTAGTTTATTTGTTTTATGATAGTGCCTTAAGAAGCTGCAATTCCAAATCACAGTAATTTGAATTGGCAGGCTAGAAAAGGCAGATGTGAGGAATTGTTCCTTTAACCGACACTGGAATTATCCAGCTGGAAGCTCTTCTTCCATTAGGCAAGGTTCATGCTGTGCAGTGTGGAAGAGGTAAAACTGAGATCAGCCAAGGTGACCTCTGCCAGACATTTTGGCTCTGTTTTGGAATAATTCAGATAAATGCATGTCTGAGAACAAAATTTCTACCTGTGAAATCAGTGTGCTGAATAGAATAAAAGATGAGATGTTAGGCTTAGTAGCAATGAAGACACTGTTAACTCTTGCAAGACCACAAATGAAATGGAAAATGATCCCAGTGTGCAAGCAGGAGTGCATACATTAATCTGCTTCAGATTTGGAAATACCTGTGTCAAATATTATGACCTTCTTGATCCTAATAGTTTGGTTGGAAGGGATCCTAGCATAGACTAAATACTTGTTTAAACACTTGAGATAGAACTTGAAAGATTTTTGGATAGTTAAATATTCAGAGAATTTTTAATGGAGAAGGAAAATGTAAATAGTTCTTTGAGGACCTTTTTTTAAGAAGAGATTGGCCTTACTCAACTTCTAAGTAACAAAGAAGAAAGGGAGAGAGATTCCCCCCCAGTACAGCTTGCATTATGTTCTGTTTTGAAACTCCTATTCTTCAAAACTATTAATCAAAATGTAGGCTCTTTTAGCTGTTTCATTTTCTGAAAAAGGGCCAAGTTCTTCTATACAAAAGTAGAAAGCAGACTTAGCAATTCTTAGAGAGGTACACTCAAATGAGGTCTACAGAGTTCATCACTAGCAGCTCTGGACCCAGCTGCATTGCAAAGCAAAGTATTTGTAGTGTGTCCAAGCTCCATGAACTTACTCTTTTCTTCCATAAAAAAGAGAAATGTCCATATATTTTTCCCAGAAAATTTGCCAGAAACTCTTAGGCTGTTTGATGCCTTTTCTTCTCCTTTTTCTTTAGGCCCATGGGTTTCACCAGCACTGTAACCTTAGAGCTGTCTTTGTTTTCTATAACCGTGGGCTAAATTCTCAGCTGATCTAAATCAGTTTACCACAGTTGACCTCAGAAAGATCATGCTGATAGATATCAGCTGAACAGAAATCTCTTCTGAGAGGTTCTGCTGATTTACACCCAGAATGGCCTGAATCAATATTTCTCAAATCCCTGCTTTGCTTTTGTGATAGATCTTTCGGCTGCTACTAAAGTTCAGCATCCTCTGGGAGCATCTCTTAGTAAAGCCTGGCCAGCAGTGTTGAGTCAGACAGAAAATCAAGACTAATCTCGAAAACAAGTACTTTCAGTGGAATTAATCTGGGAGTATTTTCTACAGAGGAGTCCAAAACTCCTCCTCATTCTCAAAACTGTTTTCCAGGTCTTTTTTTCCCTCCAAATATTTTGAAATATCTACAGACAACATTCCTTAGAAAACCCCTGAATAAACAAGCAGCTAGCTCAGTTACCTCTTCACATTCCCTTTTTTAATTGGAATACAGGCACAAAGTCTGTTAATTTTACCTTTCTTAAAAGAAGTCCTCAAAACATCAAGATTTTTATTAATATAACCCAGAACCCTTTCCTCTCTCATATAAGAGATCTGCATTAATCTTAGAGATTTTAGAAACCTAAATGGGGAGAAAGTGTAGGCTGAGGGAGTGAAGGTGAGGAAGAAGGGCAAAGCAGCTTTGCATCCCATCAAGCTTTGGTATTAGTGCTGCTATATTTGAAGAGGGAAATTATTTCTGAGGATGACAGCATCTGCTTCTGTGACATCCCTCCCTTGTCTGGGGCTGTTCTTGCCCACACCAACTTCACAAGAATCCCCCTATAAAAATGCCTTTCTCTGCTACTGACAATGGCAAATACAAGAATTTACCAGACACACTGATCAGCCACTTGGATCAGACTTGCAGTATCCAATTTCAGCTATTGTCACTTCACAGTAAATATCCAGTTTGATTTAAAGTCTGTCAGAAGAAAAAATACATTAAAAAAAAAAGGGGGTGGGGGGGGGGGGGAAGAAAACCACCCAAATGAAGCTATCTTTTACCCAAAGGAGCTGCAGATGACAAACACACACACGCACACATACACACACAAAAAGAGAAAAAAAAAAAGGATGCAGGCATGTCAGGCAGGAGTCAGCGCCATGGCTTAAGTCTAAAATCTAAAATCCAGTGCAGAACAGGCAAGTTTCTTCTCACTTAACTCCAGTCTTTGGCACTGTAGATACGTAGAAATATTCTGCACCTGGAATAGCCCCTGTAGAGAATTCTTCATCTGACCAAGAGTCTCCTCAGATTCTGTCTTCTACCTTCCAACTTAGTGTAGATGCCTTAGATCCCAAAGAGATCTCAGATAGCAAGAGATTCTGATGTATCAGTAACTAGATCCCCCTCTAGATGTCTGCATCAGATGAACTTCTCTCTTGAAGATTCCATTTTACTCCATAAAAAAGGCAAGTGCATATTCAAATGGAGACACAGAATCATAAACCCATAGAATCCTTAGAGTTGGAAGGGACCTTTAAAGGTCATCTAATCAAACTCCTCTGCAATGAATAGGGACATCCACAGCTAGGTCAGGCTGCCCAGGGCCTGATCCAGCCTCACCTCGAAAGTCTCCAGGGATGCAGCATCCACATCTCTGGGCATTCTGCTCCAGGGCCTAACCACCCTCACTGCAGAAGTCTTTTTCCTTATATCCAACCTAAATCTACCCTCTTTAAGGTTGAAACCATTTTCTCTTGTTCTATCACAACAGACCTCTGTTAAGGAGTCTATCCCTTCCTTCCTGTAGCTCTCCTTTAGATACTGACCGGCTGCTAGCATCAATGTGACAAAGAAAAGTAAGTAGAAATATACTTATTTGAGTACATCTCCAGTTCTAAAACTGGTGTCGGCATGAAGATGCATGAAACGGTATTAAATGTTCTCTCACCATATACAATGATCTGTAGATCATTAAATACAAAAAAACCTGCTTTAAGGATTTTGAGGATGATCCAGTGTTCCTCGTAGGGCCGTTTAAAGTAAGTCAACCTGAAATTCATGAACTGAAAAGTCATAATTTCGTATCTCTAGCAGCAACCAGAAACAGATGCCACAGGAAACAATAGGAAAAAAAGATGAGCACATGATGAAAGGCTGCAGCTCAGGAGTTTCCTATTCTGGATGTGATGTCTTCATATTTAACAGCCCCGTGTCATTTTTACCTTTCCTGGATTTGGCTATCTCTTGAATCCTTTAAAATTTTTAGCATCCACACTGCCTTCAGCAAGAAGTGGCATAGCTTAACTGTGCTTCACATGAAAAATGGTCCTCTTCGGCTTTTTCTGAACTCATTACCCAGCAGTTTTATTTGATTTCTCAAGTGTTAGTAGTGCAAAAGGCAATGAATAATAGATCCCCAGTCACTTTCCCTGTTTAAGATTTTATTAGCCTGCTAGAGCAGGCTCAAGCACAGTGCATTCAACATCCTGCCCAATTTTCCATGACTCAACAGTCTCATAAGCAACTTTTGTGTGTATATTTAATGATATCCTAATAAACTGGTCATACTCAGGTACAAGGAAATATGTCGTTCACTGAAGAGCACCTTCTAGCAGAGACTGAGGCCAGGTTTGCAGAAGGTAATGAGGAAAGTCAGGAAATCAGGTCTCTAGAACAGTTTGAGGTCTTAACTGTGAAAATAGAAACAGCCACAATTGGAAAAAGCAGAAAAAATCAATTGTGACCAGATCCTCATCCCTTTGAGCTTACCATAAAACACCCCCTGACCCGAACACTGAACAAATGTAGTATGAGGTTCAAGAGTGTGCATGGATTTGATTTAGAGCAGGAATTCTGTCCTTATCCACAATATCTCAAGTTCTTACCTCATTTTTCCCTGTTCTCTTCACCACATCAGAGTCTGTACTGTCTGGTCTCACTCCAGTGGGTGGAGGTTATTTTTCAGATGATAGATACGTGAAAACATCTCATCTTGTAGTATGAAATCAGTGATGCAATAAATCAATTTGGACTCTTAACGTGGCTGGAGGGGAGGAAACTGGATGAAAGGAGAAAACAAGATTCTGTATTGTTGTTTTGTTTTGTGGTTGTTGAGGTTTTCGTGCTTGTTTTAAACTACCCGTAAAGATTTTGATGCAAAAGGTTGAAATATGTAGATGATTCAGACAAAGCATTTGTTTAGACTAAAATAAAAACACATACTGGATATTTTGTTCCTTAGCCTTAGTCTCTTTTCCCTCTATGACAGTAAGAGCCTAAAATATATTAGTTATCAACCACACAAAACAATGTATGGTAAAATGCTTGCCTCTTTTAAGCACTCCTTTCAATGCTTGGCTACCAAATCAAATGTTTCCAAAAGAGCAGAAATCTCATGGAAGCCCTTTTTATAGGACCAATTTTGGAGGGCAAACTTTGGCTTCGAACTTGTGTCATGACACAGGAGCTTCCATTGCTTTAGTACTTTCTAAATGTCATGAAGAGAATTATAGAATAACAGAATTATAGATTCGTAGAATGGCTTGGGTTGGAAGGGAATAGAGTTCACGCCAACTGGGATAAGAAGAATTCTGGGACAATATCCTCTGTTTTTCTCCCTTCTAAAGTTTTGGCAGTTCATCAGTCTTGAGATGCCCAGAACGAACCATACTGGACTCAAAGAATGGGGCTGTCCTGGATTACTGATGTACTTTTATGTACTTCTGTAGTGACTAGGAGCAATTTTCCTCTACCAAAGGAATACTGTACATGAGAGGATAGCTGTTCCCATGGATGCTCTAGAAAAACTCTTTCTGCTTCTGTGAGAGTGCAAACTAAACCTACAGCAGAAGAAAATTGTAAAATAGCTGTAGGTTTGTTGACTGGATGAGAACTGCCAAAGATAGCCTTATCTAAAATCTTCAGGCTATGACAATCATCCACACTTGGCAGACTAGGATGAAGGAACGATATTTCTTCCAGACCTCCCACTAAAATATGCAGCAGCCCCATACAAGGCTGTGTTTTTCTATTGGGAACCCTTTGAGGCCATTTGTTTTGCTAGAAAGGAACTCTGACACTGTTACTCCTTGTAAAGGGACAGGGCAAGGAAAGAAAATATCTTCTGTCGATGACAATGCTTCTTTATATTTTGGCCTTGTGACACCCCCAAGAACTGGTGTAGTCAGTTACTGCTGCAGTTCAGTTATAACTGCTGTGG
Source organism: Phasianus colchicus (assembly GCF_987193195.1). Taxonomy (NCBI): domain Eukaryota; kingdom Metazoa; phylum Chordata; class Aves; order Galliformes; family Phasianidae; genus Phasianus; species Phasianus colchicus. The sequence goes on along the minus strand of NC_143441.1, from coordinate 49,975,295 downwards.
AAGGGCCTATTTGATGATCATGAATATTATAGCAATTACACTAGGAAGGTCAATAACTTTGTGGTCCCTCCAGGAGCAAACGGAAGATTTGCTCCACCTTGTAGGCATGCAATCAGAATTGACATCTCACCTCGTGGAGCTCATTTACAATAGACTTTGAGTTAAGTCAAACAAGACTTTGATTTGTGTATTTGCTTTAGGAGCATAAGACAAGATCGTCCCAGGTCCATTGACTGATGTGGTTGCTTAGTTTGAAGTTTCTTTTGATACTGGAGATACCTCAGGATATTTCACCTATCTTCCATCTGATGCTCTGAAAAGACATAAAGCTCCCTCATACATACTGTACCAGTTCCACATGGAAGTTTTACATTCTCTAAGAAGTGTCACATTACAAAAACGTCTATGCTCATTGAGGCCATCCACCATAGAGTGACCTCTACATCTGATCTCATTCTATACTCAATGGAAATACAGTTGACCATCGTTAATTAATAGTGAAAGTCTGTAATTCTACATTAGAGTCACAAATACTATGTATTCTTATTCTAGCTGATGTAAATCAGATAAACTCGAGACTGTCAGCAAAGAATATGTAGTGCTTTGCACTGGGAATGAAGACAAGAAAGCAATGCTTCCCACTGTCAGTCTTTTTTTAAATTAGCTTGGATAATCATCAATATCAAGAAGTGACTATTGTTGTATGGATTTCACACAAGTATAAAGGTTAGGATACCAACTGCTTTTAGTGCCAGTGTTCTTTTTTGCACAGAGTATTGACAAACTCTTTGGATCTAGCAGCATCCTCTCAGAATTTCTATGAGCCACAATAATTGAGATAAAAAGATAAACAGAAACATTAAGGCATTCCCTTGTAACAAGTAGGAATCTGTACTGAAGTGTCTTTATGAACCTAATCCAGATCCACTTCAGCACCTGCTTTGTCTTCCTTCAGCAAGACAGTTTCTTCCAGACATTGACCCACAGACCTTCCCAGCAGTCAGAGCTATAATAGCAGCTTCAGGGGAAGGATGGAACAAAGGCTGTGTTTTGGACATAAAAACCAGTCTGGAGGATATTGGCTGAATCAGCTTGAAGACTTATCATCAGCTGCTTCCACAACACCCCCAGTAAAAGAGCCAGAGAACTAACAAACACAAAATTATGACGCTTCAGTGTCGTGGGCAGAGTGTTCAACTGTGTTCAAATGATTGATTATTCACTACTGACTCCATGCCATTTGCTTGTCCTAGGAGAGAATAGAAGATGCTACTCAGTAAGTACACAGCCTTTGCACGTCCAGAAGTATCCAGAAATGTCTGGTTCAGTTGAGTCAACAATATCTCAGAAACTCTGTTTTGGAGAAGGGGAAGCTCAGATTCTTGCACTGCCTGTTTTGATTCCTGGATTTTCATTAAAGCCTTGATACAAAGACTTAAAGCAGCATCTACTTGAAGAATAATGACTCAATCCCTCTGTGTTTTTTAAGTCCCCAGCAGGGTTCTGAGGGTGATTTCACACACTGTTCAGTAAATTATCAGTTTTTTCTGAGCCCATGTTTGTGCAGCACCTGACTCAGCAAAACCACCAGGTGCCAATGTAATGCAGACGACTACTCAAAGTGAAGAGTGATAAATGATTTGTTGTCCCTCTTTCCCCTCCAAGAGCTGTTTATTCAATTCTGAATAGTTAAGTCAGAATATTTAGAAGAAACAGCAGACATATATTACAGCAAAAGTCAGCCAGTCACGTCAACCAAAAGGATTGATGCCAAAGCTCTATCTGCCAGTCTATCATTATATCTCACTTGATTAATCCAAGCCTCATCAAAGCCTGCCCAAAGACTCCTGCTGACTTTCATGGGTTTTGGATAAGTTGCTCTGTAATTTTCCCAAAGCAAACTAAACCAACATGATGAAAGAAATTTGAAGAGAAGAGAAACGCAGAGACCAAAACTAGCTGTGGAGCACCTCCTAATCAGGAGGCAACTTTATCCCATAGGAAGAAAAGAAAAATGTTTGGAGACATATACAAATTCTGAAAGACAGAGCCTGCTGCTCACTGACTTATAAATGTGGAAAGCTCTGTGCAATTATTCCCTTGGTAACAACAGGGCCCTATGCCTACAGATAGTTATCAGGGTCAATTGAATTCAGCCTAGCTCTCAGCTTCTCTTGTTATCTGATGACTTTACTACAGGTTTTCTGCAGTTTGCATCTGCCAGCCTTCTGTATGCTTCTTGTATACCTTGTGAATATGGATCTACCTTGATCATATGAGCTTGGAAAACAGGACTCCCATGTGCAGGTAACCACATCCCATCACATCAGATGGATGTGTATCACAGACAGATGCACACACAAAGAATTGATGGCCTTTCTTGATGACAAAATAGAACCTAAATGGATTAAATGCATCAGCTGCTCTATGTAGTACTTAATGAAAGCAAAAATGTCATTAAAGTTTCTTATAGTCATTTTGTGGCATGGAACTCATTACTTAGCAAAAATGTTTCATTTACATAACAGGAACTTAGTAGTTTCTGAGGGCTTGGTGCTCACTGTCTGATAACAGTCCATTTAGGAAACTGGAAGTGTCTCAATCCGTCATTTAAATCCCCAGTACTTCTGAAAGGCTTCTTGTGTCCAGCCTGAGAATAATGAGTAAAACTGATTCAGAGGAAGAAAAGCAGGTGAAAAATGTATGTTGGCTCTGAGAGTTTATTAGATATCTGAAAAGGTGTGATTTCACGCAGACAAATGGCAAAAACAGGAAAAAAGGGGAGGGACTCAGGAAGATAAAAGGAGCTGACAATCTCTTCTGCAAGGCTGGACAGCTTGCTGTGAAGGCGTGCCTTATTTTTATGCAGCTAAAGACAACCACGATGAATCCCACTCTGCAGTGACTGAATGTGCACAAGAAAACATTTTCACACCAAGGATGAGGATCCATCCTTCTCTTCTTCATCCATTAACAATGAGTAATTTTTTTTCTCCCTTTATTTTTCCCCAGACCAGTTACATTCAACAAAGCAGCTGTACTTCCATTGCATTCTTTTCTCTTCAAGAAAGCACTTGAGTTTTGTAGTCAATACCTCTTTTTTTTTCTGCACAGCAGGCAGCAGGAATGGAGCACAAATCACATTTCACTTACACAGATGTGCTATCTGAAAATAAAAACCATAGCACAAATGATAGTGGTTTCCAATCACAGTGCATTTGCACATCAGATGAGAAACAGATGAGTGTAGGAATAAGCACAGATATTTCTTTCTAAGACCGAAAGATTACAAAGGGTTCTCCAAAGGTTTTCAAGAAAAGGGTAGATGTGGCACTGGGGGATATGGTTAGTGGGAATGGTGCTGATGGGGTGATTGTTGGACTTGATGATCTTTGTGATTTTATAAAAGAGCATCTAGATAAAGAAGAACTGCAGCAATTAAAATCAAGAATGCATTGTCTGAAAAGGGCAAGGCTCAAGAGAAAAAGCTCACTTACAACTAAAGGAGTTACATACATTCTGTCTTTACATTAACAGATAGCATCGGTGTCAGTAGAGCAGCCCAAGTGCTAATTTTGGATTAGCAAAATCTAGAAAGCACACCTGCATGGATATTACACACCAAATATGCAAAAACCCCACAGGATGCTGTGAGTTGGTAGTTACTTGCACCAGTTCCAGATGGCAGTCAGTGCAGCACTCCTACTGCAACTACCATGAACACTGAGAGGCAAATCACTCTGCTGTGATACACTGGTTGAGTGAATGCATATCCTCTTTTGGCCAGCTCTTCAAGTGAAATTTTGCAAGACTGGAAGGATGTAGAGAAAGAAGAGTCACTAAAATGGGATGGTGTTGTGGAATTCGTTTTTACAATACATTTTTACCTGGGCAAAAAGATATTTGATGTTGCTCTCATACAGCACAGGTAGTGTTTTGTGCTATTTGTGCTGTATAGCAAGGCGATGCAATCAGGTTCCCTGGAAGTCCTTCCTCAGCTGAGGACTGAAGTGTATTGTTCAGGAAGCATAAAGATAATCAAACAGTGAGCATAAAAATAATCAAAAGTCAATACTGCAGCCAGTGTTTTCAAGAGTTCATTCACTCAAAGTGATGTCATATTTGGATTCTGCAAAAGATGTTTTAAGTACAAGGCTAAGAAAGCCCATGACCTAACTTTGACTCAGCCTGTCCCACTGACAGCACACCTCCAAAGACCTAGAACCAGGTGGAGGGAAATGCTAGGCAAGAGAATTTATGTAGACATTTACCTGATTCTGTGTTGAAGTAGTGCAGAACTTCCGGTTCTTAACCCTTAAAATGAGATAGTTTTCCCTGTAGTATTTCTTGGTGAAGGGAAAATTTCTCATTTATTTCCTTCAGCCATACACTTTGGCTTCATTTGGAATTGTGCTTTCTTCACCTCTGCCATGGATTTATGACTGACGTTTAAAATCTGAGTAACCAATTAGTGTTCTCCTTCTAACAGTTGCAATGTTGGCTCAACATAGACCATTAGGAGTTGGACTCAATGATCCACATGGGTTCCTCCCAACCTGGGATATTCTACTGATATAAACTGGGAGCATTCCTGACAATGGGATGTTTTCAGAAGTCACTATTCTTCATGGCTATCCATTGGACTAGGACCATGAATAAATACACGTGATCTGCTAGAAAATCTCAAAAGATGCTCATAAGCTCTTGTGATAGTCTAACTCTTCTTCTTGTGATGGTGTGAACATACCCCTCGTTTCTCTTCAGCTTCATGTTTTTTGTTACCTCTGTCTCACTGAAACAGTGCCTCACCTTATCAAACACTCCTCAATCATAACCTCACAAAGCTAAAACAAAGTCTGTTTTCTTTCTTCTCCTGACATCACATAAAGAAGAGTATCCAAAATTGTTCAGGATGGCAAGGAAGAGATGAAGATGATCAGAGATTTTCAGAACTACAATGTTCTACAATCACTCACTGTATATTAAGGACAAACAAACACGGAAAATGAATGAATTACTTAATAAATTAATAAATAAAGGCACGTATTTCACAGTGCTATCAGAAAATGAAAAATGAAACTTGTTGCAAATGAACTTGAAATCATATGAATCATCCCAGGGAGTGAGGTGGCTGGAACTAACAAAACACAACTTTACTTGTCCTGCCAATGGGGAAGTCCATAGTGTGTAAGAACCACATTCAAGGCAGCTGGTGGAGACAGAGAAGTGTTTTACTTTCTGAGCTCCTGGAACAATTCCTTGGAGGCCTTAACCAACTGGTACAAAGTGAACACTCTGATCAGTGGTATTGCTGAGCTGCTTGGATGTATTTATCCCACATTCCGATCCTCTGCAAAGCTTTATTCTTCATCATGGCTAAGACATAGCTGTGTAGTGAGCCATGGCCACATCCATACAACCACAATCACCAACCAGGACTGAGTTTAAAGCCTCTGAAACTGCAGACAGAGCCATCTTTACTGCTTAAGCTATGGAGGCAAATATCTTCAGAGAAGATAGACCTCAATACTTAACACTTAAGTGTTTTCTGTGGTATTGCACCCATGCTTACTGCAATCCAGATCAGGCTGAAATGATGCCAGTTTGGAGTATCCAAACTAAACAGTTAATGTCTGTCTTCACTCTTTGGGGTAACAACCTAAGAAGAATTGATTCAGTAAAGAGATTCATACTGAAGTCTGATGATGATGGAGCAGTTGAAGCAAAGATGTGAAATCAGACAAATGGCTTGTTTAAGTAGAACAATTTAACATGTTGTTCTGCTTGACATGAGATGGGCATACAGAGCTCAACAAAGTTAGGTAAGGTAATCTCTTTGAACCACAGCTAAAGGTACAACGATGCAGGGATTTTTTCTACCAAACTTATTAAGGAGGAATAAGCATCAGTGAGTTGATATACCCACAGGGCCAATTTATCTTCCTGTTTTCGAACCCATTAGGAGTACAAACAAAAACAAATGTATGTTGACTTTTTATACTTCTTCTGTCACTCTCATAACCTCTGTTCCTACTATCCACAGGAAGCAGGAACGAATACAAAAAAAGTCTCTTGGTTTAAGCTAGATATGTTTACAATTTCAGATTGAAGGATACACTTTGTCCTCAGGTTGACTTTAAATGGAGTCTCCCATCATAGTAGCATCTTATTTTTAAATCATTCTGTGCCCAGAAAGGAAGGAAACTCAATGAACTTCTACTACTTTCTCTTTTCCTGATGATACTCAGTGCAAAGACAAACCAATGCAGTACTTATCACAAGAGCTGGCTGTATAATCTGCTTACAGAAACTACAAGCTGAGGATACCTAGTGCTGCAAGAGAAAAACAGCTCTCCCATAATACTGATTTATTCTCCATTCCTTGGATGGAGATGTTTGGTGGGTGGAGAAAATACAGAAGTCTTCACAGTTACGAAGAGACTCACTGGTAAGTTTTGTATAACCTGAATGCCTGCTTGACCTGCTTGAAAATGGGCTGATTTTGGTTTTTAGCAGGAGAATAACTTGGTCAGCTTTCACTCATTAGCAAGATGGATCATGCAAGCAGACTATGGTTTCAAATGTCCTCAATGTGTCTGCAAAGTGATCCTTTTGCTGCAAATCCTATGTTTTGAAGTGCAAACTTTGCATCTCACAGTGATCCAGGCACGATGCACATTTGTTCCTCTGTAATGTTGGTCTGCAAACTGAAGTGAAGAAAATCCATTTAAGGCAAGTGCTTGAGTTCAGTATCCTTTCTCTGACAGCAGACAGTGAGGTAAGCAGAGAAGAAGCATGCCAAGGCTAGAGTTGTGTTTCTCATAGATGCATCCTACCAGTTTGGGAACTTTCTAAGCTGCTGGATTTGCGCATATGTTCCAGAAGCTTCTCCATTCCCTTTTTATCCCATTTCTGAATCTGCTTTCCATAGCACTCTGCCACTCAGTTACACATCTGAAATACTGCCAACTCTCTTCCTGTGTTTTCTGGAGACGTCTGTCCACTCCAAGCCCACTGGATGCATTTTGCCTTCTGTCTTTAAATCACTCCTACTGAGATCTTACCCCTTGGCCCTGGCCCTTGGAATCTTCTATATTCGCAAGCAAAAAGCCATTCATTTCCATTATTCCAAGGTTGCAGCCTCACAAAGTCTTGAAGTGCACGCTGCTGTCAAAAGAGTGGCCCTCTCTCCCACTTTCATGCCATCTGTCTGACAACGCAGTGAGCCAGACTGGGAAGTTACTCATACTGAAAACAAACCAGCTACCTTGGTCCATCTCACTGCATAGCATCACGGGCAAAGATCCAAGAGAGAGGAGTGAGAGTACTTGGTTAAGAAGCAAAGAGCAGCACATGGGATCATTTTTTGATTCAGTAAAAAGCATCACAAGACTGCATCCCAAAACAATCTCCCCACCTCCAGCAGCTTTTTTCCTTCATGACTTTAATAGTAAGCCTAAAAAGACATGGCCTCCCAAGCTGTTCCCTCCTGGAAGCCACAAAGTCACCAGCTGTTTGCAGCCTGAAGGTCAGTGTTGTCTAAACAGGATAGCTTTAGTTAGCAAATGGAAAACAGCCCTTTACCAAAAAATGAATGTGGGAAGCTGTCACTGCATGTGCAGCCCCAGTAGTCTGGCTTGCTGCTCCCTCCCATCACTCGTTTTTAATTCAGCTCTTTGAGCTGGCCCACAGTTTACAGCTGAGATAGCCATTTCAGATTGCAAGCCATGCCTGCCTCAGCTGTCAGTCACAGCTGAAACCAGGGTGGGATTCACTACTAAGCCAAAGTTGTGCTTTCTTTCCCTTGTATGAAAGGGCACCTTGCCACCATTTTTATTTCTATTTTAGACAATGGCTTCTCTCTGAGCACCTCAGCAGGAACCATCAGAAAGCACTGCCTCACACAAAGGAAGAATATGGCTAATCACTTTTTCCAGGAACCACAAAAGCCCAGATGCCACCAGTAAACAGCTTCTGGGTGGAGATGAGGCACCCAGCTCCCTGCAGAGCTCTGTACTGGCTGGCTGTGTCTGTGGCAGTGAGTTGAATGTGGAAGTACCATGCATAAAGGCCAACTGGCAGTAAATGCTCCGTGTGAGTATTCTTAAGCTCTGTTACTCCTTCAGCATGGAATCTCTGCTCCCAAACTGCCTTTTAGAAACACTGTCCGGCCTATGCATGACTAGGAGGATGGTATGAGCTAAGAACTGTTCCCAAAATACATTAGTATGTATGCATACTGGCAACCTATCCTAAATGGAGGGAGACAGCCTACCTACAGGACCAGTCATGGTGCTGCATTTGCCTTCAGGGTCCTTGGACATTTTACATAGTAGGTAATAGTTTTAATAGTGACTAAGAGCTAGAAATCTCAGTTTTTTCAGATAGTCAATCTGGTTGTAATCAAAGGCAGCAAAGGTTAAGAGAGTTGGAAGCAATCAGATCACAGATCACCAAGTAGTAGACAGAGATCTTTTATTCAGTAATGGAGCAAATTTTATAAAGTTGGTGCCACCCAAACCATTCTGTCATTGTATGTTTCTATGACTGATTCTATGAATTATGATCCGAATGTAGGTATTAAGGTACTGGATAAAGTCTCTCCACAGATTGGACTGAGTCATGCTTAAGGACACGGAAAAAAATGTCTCTTAGGGCAGGCAGTCTGAATATAGCCTTTGCTTTGATCTTAAAATCCAGGAATAGAAAAAGGATGAAAGGAATAGAATTGAAACATCTTAGAATTCTTCCATCCAATCTTTGCCGTAGAAAGATTTAAAGTCTCCCCTGCCTTGTTAACTGGTCCCTTTCTGAACAGTGCAAAAAGAACCCATTCATTTCATTAGTGTTATCCCATATGCCTTAATTCTCACTCTTAAAATATCATGAATCGCCTTCCAGATTTCCCTATCTTCCTTTTCCATAAGGGGAGCCTCAAACTTACATTTGGATTAAATGATTAAAGAAGGATTAATCTTAAGTTCAAAAGTCTAAAAGGAAATGTATCTGCTCTTAAGAGAGTTATTTGAGACAAATTGAGTTAATCTACTACTGAAAATGCCTATTTTCCTTCTTTCATTATGAAAGAAATCAAACTGATGAATTTTAAATATCTAATGGCAAGGTATCCAACTAAGGTAAGCAGATCTCTTGGTATGTATGCAGAGTAACTGGCATGATCATTCACAATAGTGCCTTGATTGTTCCACGGGATTCCTCCAAATCACCAAAATGCATACAAATATGGGGAAGTGGGAACTCATACCTTTGGTATGAGCAATTTGATTGCCTCTGAGACATATTTTCACAAGTTTGGTGCATCAGGGCTGTGCATTTTAACATAATTCTGATAGACAGAACCACATGTGATGAGAGAAGCACAAACCCAGACAACAGGGTAGTTCTGATAAGAAGCTCAAGGTCTCAAGAGAGTTCATACTGATAGAGCAAAGTAAAAAGCAGATAAACAAAATATGGCATTTCAGTTACACTGAGGATCACTCTTTTACCAACAGAGGTCAATGGTAACCCTCCCATACATGGGCAGTACCTGCCTTCCTTTCTTGACCACCTCCATTTGGAAGGTGGAAAAATATCCCATGTCCCTCCAAACTGTTCAGTCTTTGTTCTCTTCCTTTACTGATAAGGAATAGCCTTGCTTTGAATACACACTGTCCTGGGTTGGTCAGCATTGGTTGATGGAGCACAGCCCAGGGAAACCAGAGTGGGAGATGTTCTGCAGAGTTGCTCTAATAACGTAAGTGAAAGGAATGCCATTGTGATTGCAAGAAACTCGGCAATGTGACAGAGCAGTGAAATGTTTTCTGTCCTTCATTTGCAGCTATTTTCCTTGCTTTGGATGAGATTTTAGGTATAATTTTTCTGAGTAAATGTAGATATCTAATTTATACTAATACCTACACTTGAGCTAATCACTATTCATATGCATTTCATAGAATTGTAGGATGGTTTGGATTGAAAGGACCTTAAAGACATCTAGTGCCAGCCCCATGGGAGGGATATCTTGCACTAGACCAGGTTGCCCTAAGCCCTATCCAGCCTAGCCACTCATTGTCTACAGATAGAAATTGGCATCTCAAGGACACATTGGATACATGTAAGATAAATCAAATTCCCGTAGATTCCTACTCATAATTCTCCAAATTCCTACTTCTCCCTGTATGAGTTTCAGTCATTAGCACAGATGAAGGAGTGACATTCTAGATGTCTGAACTGAATCCCACCTGTAGTCTCAGGTGGTCCTTTGTAGCCACCCCTCACCATTATTGAAGAAAGAAAGGTCTCTTTATCAAGCAGTTCACCTGATCTATTGTAAACACAACCCCTCCAGAAACACCTTTTCCCTGCATTGACTTTTAGGGAAGTTTCTGTGACTAGACGAGGGTGAGCAACTAGGACAAGTCCTAGCTATGAACCTCCTGCCCTATGTATTTTTCCAGCCCTACCGACCCATGATCAGGAAAGATGAACAGATACATAAAATAGCTGCATGGAAAAGCTCATGGGATGATCATGGGCAGGGGTGGTTGTTTTGCCTAAGCTGATTAAAGCTATGAATTATTTATCTTTGAGTGAGTCCAAGTGAATGTCCTGTTGTTTCCATACTAAGGGGCATGGTTTGAACCTGAAGGTATGGTGACCCAGTCAAACAGCTGATTAGTCACCCTGGAGCAAAATAATATGCAAACAGAGTGCACAACCAGGAGACAAGGACACAAGAACAAAACAGGGGTTTGCTAACATATCATGCTTAGCCCAGCAAAGTGAATGTTGAGTAGGGATACAGATACGAGAGAGAACTCCTACCAAGAAAGGAGTTATTCATTTATGCCAAAAGTCATTAGTGGCACACAAAGAGAGGTTAAAGATTGACCCAACATAAACTTAGGTTGCAAATCAGAAGGCTATTTTGGGTGACTGGAGCAGGATTGTTCCAGTCTAGGTGGTACTGAGTCACAACACGACCAATTAATAACTTCCTACATCTGAAACAGGGTCTAGAAAGAATTTGGCTGACATCTGAGGGAGATGGAGATCCCTGTCATGCCTCTGAATCTCTTTGTGTCCTTGTCTTTGATCTGCCTGATCTACCTGGACTCTGGTGCAGCTGTATACCACATATACCTGGTATAGCTCATATTATATCAGAGCAGGTGAGAGACAAAGATTAAATAAGTGTGTAGAAATCCATTTTGTCCACATCATTAGCTAAGATTCACTACATCCAACTTCAGACAATGGCTTTCAGCTCCAGATTCGTGCACCCTGTTCAAGGCTTACTGCCTTCTTTACTGTCAGTGGTAGGAAAACAGCTCCTCTAGATGCAGTTTATATGACCTATCTTAGATGAATACTCTATGAAGATACAAGAAAAGATAAAAAATAACCAAAAACAATACCAAAAAGACACAGCAACAGCAAAAAATAAATACCAACACGTGTGAAGGGAAAGAGTCATATTGAAATAACTGAGCCAAGTGGCAAACTTACTACTGGGAATGTTTTGCTTGAAAGATTCTCTTGTCACTCATACATTTTAAAAGTCATCCAGAGTATTGAGAAACTGAAGGAAGGGCAATAAACTGTCAGTAGTTCTGTGCATTATGAAACCACTACCCACAAGAAATATGAGCTATATTTCATACTTATTCTGAGAATTGACAATTTTGGGACACTGTGGATGGTTCTCAGTCTTCTAGATGAATTCCTGACTATATTTTCACGTAACAAAATACCCATTAAAATAACATCTACAGTTCAATTAAGAAAAAAGTACCTGTATTAATCTTTAAACTACTTTCCCCCACCCCCGATCCCTCCCAACAAGGTTGCTTGAAAAGCTGCTTTGCTGCAAGGATAGTTAAACTTTAGCTGTAAAAGAGACCTGAAATGCAGTTCATCTGGGAAAAAAAACACTGTACCAAGAAATATGTCACGTTCTTTATTAAGGTGCCTGGATTTGGCAGTGCTTCTCCAGGTCTGACTTTGCCAAGAGAGGATCTTCAAAAGAACTGGTCTCTTTGTTAACTGTGAGTTAAGAAGATGTCTTCCTTCAGTCAGGTTGCAATCATGCCTACTGTTATTAACAGCTGTAAGAGTAATACTGATTGTACTTACCTTGAAAATCACACCTTATTTCTTTGTCCTGTGAGGGTAAACGTGGCATTTATTATACTTCCCTTGCTTTGAGCAAGCTAGAAATTAGCAACTGATCTAGTCATGACTAGAACTTTGCATTCATTTCAGCCCAATTAAATGCTTCCAATTAATTTGAAACATTATATTCAGACCTACATTTAACTAAAAGAAAAAAATAAAAACAACAACAAAAGAAAACCAAAAAGATGAAAAAAAGCAGCTGAAGCAGATCAGAACTTCTTATTTTTCTTTGAAATCAGAACATCGAGTTTTCAACTGCTTTAATTACAGTATCTGCTAATTCTGTATTTAGCCTTTGTTTCTTAGTCATTTCAGTTGTGATCAGCTATCTTGCCTTGTTGCTCGTACTGCAGAAATCTTCAGCTAAGGATCAAGACTTTCCTGTTTTCCCTTTTTGAAATGCCTTGTGTTGCAATGTAGACCACAGGTTCATTAGAAGTAACATTACCTCATTTTGGTTCCATTCACGTTCCTTGTTCCTGTAACAGCTTGGCTGCTACAAAAACGCAAGAATACTTTTTTATTCCTATTGGCAGCAAGCTATGTAAGGCAAAACCAATATTTCATGATGTATGTAAGACTTATTACTGCAGCAGATGGATATTCAAGAAATTTTAACATACTCAGTGACTTAGGCTAGAGCACAAGTTTCTTGTGTTTCTTTCAAGAGATGTTAGGAAGTGTGCAGGAACATGAGTGCCAGCTCCACCATCTCAGAAAGAAAACTTGTACATCACTAGATGGCTTCATTTCTAGCTTCAACTATGAAGAGCTATGTTGAGTTCATAGTACTTTTCTTCTGGTACACAAGACCACACTACTCTGGGCTAGGGAGAACAGATCACACCTTGGCTAAATTGTCATGTTTAGGTTTTGGTTTTTAGTTACAGGGCTCTTTTCACTTGCCTTCAAACATCAACTTGGATATTAGGAGAAACGTCTCTTCATAAAGAGTGGTGATGCAGTGGCACAGGCTGCCCAGGAAGGTGGTGGGGTCACCATCCCTGGAGGTGTTCAGGAATGTGGAGATGTGGCACTGAGGGATGTGGTTAGAGGGCATGGTGGGGTGGATTGGGAACATGATGATCTTAAAGGTCTTTTCCAGCCTTAGAGATTCTATGATCAATTTCTAAAATCCAATCTTATGATGAGCTGTCTATTTTTTCATTTTGCTGAGCAATTTATGGCTCAAGATCCAGTGCTCAAGAGATCCACCTGCATTTCAGCAAAACCTTGTATTTCATTGCTTTTTTAGATGAGCCCAGGATCTGCATGGGATCCCTTCCTCCCTTTTACAATCGTAGAATCATTCTGCAGGAGCACTGAGCGTATTTATCTCCCACTAAAAGCAATGGGAAGGTAGATGTAGTTTGACAGCTCATATGCATGAGCCTGACACAACTCTGCTGACTCAGCAAATCCCCATCATCTCAATTCCGTAGCTGCACAAGCTTTGCAGTGTCTCTTTTAAGATATTATTCCGGAGCTTGCATACACTGTGATCAAACTACTGACTCCAGTTTTACATTTATGACTATTAAAACAGAACCAGACTAAAATAGTATCTTTATAATATGGTAGATGTTGATAAAACCTCCACAGGCTGCCAGATTGCACTGGCAGGAAGAGATTCACCGAAGCCAGAGAAATATTTCCAAACAGCTCCAGTTATTGCAGCAGGTTCTGCTATTGGGCCTCTTTTCAATTGTGTTCTTCGGGAAATTAATCCTCTTGCACAAGATCTCCAGAGTGTGCAACATTTAGCTGCAGTCAAAAGCAACAGAGCACATTACTCTGGATTTCTCAGGCTATGTCTTGATTTTTTTAAGATTTTAATGTGTTTTTGTCTTTGTAGTTGCAAAATTATTTAAGCAAGTGCGGCTGTGCTTGCAGTTTGCTTTACGTTCAGATGTTCTAACTTGTTCTATCTCATCCTAGTCACAATGGGAAAATTCCTAGGTGCTCATTGCCTGCTCTGTTGTTCAGGGCTTGTATTGGTAAATCATCTATTTTTAAGGTGTTTTTTAACTTAAAATTTCCTTAGATTTGTGTGTGTGGCATTTGCCTAAAAGCAAATTTTCCATAAACACAAAAGAACAGATGAATGAATCACTCTATGAATATTTGGGGCAAATAAGGAAAAGGTATTATCAGCAAACTTGAAATGAATAAAAAGCAATCCCTGGTGAACCATGGCTTGGGAAGATATTGTACTCTTCAGGTATAGATGTTGGCATAATGATGATTTGCTCTAATGACACGTGGAAAGGAAGAACATAAGACATAAGACCAGAGAAAGGGGTAAATTGTAGGAGGTTGGTGCACAATAATCATAGAGTCATAGAATGGCCAGGGTTGGAAGGGACCTCAAGGTTTATGAGGGTGGATAGTGATAGGACAAGGGGGAATGGTTTTAAACTGAGACAGGGGAGGTTTAGGTTGGATATTAGGAGGAAATTTTTCACCCAGAGGGTGGTGAGGCACTGGAACAGGTTGCCCAAGGAGGCTGTGGATGCCCCATCCCTGCAGGCATTCAAGGCCAGGCTGGATGTGGCTCTGGGCAGCCTGGTCTGCTGGTTGGTGACCCTGCACATAGCAGGGGGTTGGAACTGGATGAGCACTGTGGTCCTTTTCAACCCAGGCAATCTATGATTCTATGATTCTTAGGACTCAGGTGCCCAAATCCAGAGCTCTTTGCAAATTATCAATAGAAAAGAACTGTACTTTTAAAGACTTTCCAAGAGAGATTACCACCATTCCCTTCCACTGAAGCCTTGTTTTTTTTTCACTCTTGTTTGTGCAGAGTAGAAGCAGGAAGGAAAGTATTTCAGTTCTGCATGATTACTTTCTCCTTAAAGAGAAAAAAATATCCCTGGGGGATTAGCCATTACCATACTCATGGTAAGAGTTTGCTGGCTGTTAACTGCTTCTTGCCTTCAGGACCCTTAGCTAATAACAGATGAGCCATTCATTCATTTCTGATAAGGCAACTGAGCTCTTTCTTTTCCATCCTTCTCAGCAGGGAAAAGGATGCTGTGGTCCATAAACTTCCTAGCATTTCACAGGCACTCTGAGATTTCAAAACTGCTTGTCATAATATTGTAACAGCTTTGTAGCTATGGCAGGCCTGGCAGCAGTCACAGCATTTTAAATGGTGGCCAGACAGAAACATGTCCTTCATCATAGAGATCAAGAAACTTCTCGTTACACTGCCTAAAAATGCAACCTGCAGGTATGGTTCTTTGCCTCGAGGTCAAGACATTACAAAATGACAGCAAAGAGCTGAAAAGAAGTCCAGCCAGTATGAGAGGAAAAAGCAGGCTTAAAGAAACCTTGCAGGTCAGTTATGGCAGTGCGCTGATTATTCTGCAAGTTTGCTTTGCAATTTGCAAGTGAGTTGTGGAATAGATTCTCAGTGAATGTAGGCAGGAGACATACCACTAAACAATGCCATGCCATTTAACTCCAGACATAATACCAGACGTAAGTATCTGATGACCCACCTGACATTGCAAGGTCTCCCAGATCCAGGCTGCCACAGACTGACAAGTTAAGGTGAGTTTCATGCTGATGCTTCTGATGGTAGTAAGCATTTAGGTGTGTTCTCTCAGCTCCCCTGGATGACAGAGGATGAAAATCATCTTAGTTTTGGTACATGCTACACTAACATGGTAGTTGGAATTGAAGAACCTTGTAGATTCCTTCCAGCTGAACTACTCTATTCTATTCTATTCTATTCTATTCTATTCTATTCTATTCTATTCTATTCTATTCTATTCTATTCTATTCTATTCTATTCTATTCTATTCCGTCCCGTCCCGTCCCGTCCCGTCCCGTCCCGTCCCGTCCCGTCCCGTCCCATCCCATCCCATCCCATCCCATCCCATCCCCTTCCGTACTGTTCTGTCCCAGCTTGTGTTCTCCATTTGGCACACGGTAGGATCATAGACACTGACTATACCTGATTTAGTGGTTCCCAACCCTGCCTGCAGCAGAGGGTTGGAATTAGGTGATCTTTGATGCCCCTTCGAAACCAAGCCATTCTATTATTCCATTTTATTTCATTTAGATGTTGTATAGAAAAGGACCTCTATAAGTTAAAATGACCACATATTCAACATTTCAGAGAAGGTGCAGCAGTTCTTGATTTAGAAAAGCTCTGTCATTTCCCTCAGAAAATGCAACCTTTAGCTGCCTACAAAGGTGGCCAAGGCACAAAGACAGGAGAATTGATGTATTTCCCTATAATATTTTTGATTTAACTCCAGATTACAACTTACCTGTAGTGCAGGCCCAGACATTTTCAAACAGCCTCATAGGTGAAGCTTTGTTTTAATCCAAACCAAGATATCTGTGTGCTCTATTGCCTTTGAACTCAATGAACCAAGGTGTATGGAAGAACAGTTCCTTTTTTTAATCACCTTCCAATGTTTGACCTCTGCAGTGTTATCATTAACCCCTGTCATTACACAGAAGATACAGATGATATGGAAGTGGGGTGAAAAGGGACAAGGGTTGCTGCAATAAAGTCACATGCCAACTCCCCTCCTGGGTTCATTCCTACGTCTCTGCTAATGACATTTTCATTAAGTGAACAAAACAAACCTTACAGGAAAATCATGTTTAAAGGTCTATTTGGTATATAGTATCTACAACTGGTCTCTGCTTTCTTCTCTTTTTAACAGTCTCTGCTGAGTTTTAAACATTTGGCATTTTTTCTGAGGTTTCCTTGGACTTGTTCACATGGGGAGGCAGACTGGACGCATCTGTTAAATACTTTGAGATCTGGAGCATAGTTCTGGTGACTGAAATTTGGTGTCTGGTTCCTCCCTTAAATCTCAGCTTGAGAAAATATTGCTGAAAAAAACATGTTGGAAAGAAAATTCCTTCTGTATCTTATAGCATCCATAAAAAAGCCTTCTATACCATTTCCAATAGACTGAAAATCACTATTATTTTATTCTTCTTAATACCCTTTCACAAAAACGTGTTGGGTGACTATGGAAATAAATATCCTACAACACAGTTTGCTCACTTGGATTACTAGTTTATGTTTGCTGGGACACTTTTTCCCCTGCAAGATATCAAATGCTGTTTCCTAGAAAATAAGGTTAGAAGGGAATTAGAAAACTCCTCTCCTCTTCTCTTCTCTTCTCTTCTCTTCTCTTCTCTTCTCTTCTCTTCTCTTCTCTTCTCTTCTCTTCTCTTCTCTTCTCTTCTCTTCTCTTCTCTTCTCTTCTCTTCTCTTCTCTTCTCTTCTCTTCTCTTCTCTTCTCTTCTCTTCTCCTCTCCTCTCCTCTCCTCTCCTCTCCTCTCCTCTCCTCTCCTCTCCTCTCCTCTCCTCTCCTCTCCTCTCCTCTCCTCTCCTCTCCTCTCCTCTCCTCTCCTCTCCTCTCCTCTCCTCTCCTCTCCTCTCCTCTCCTCTCCCTCTTGCCTCTCCTTGCCTCCCCTCTCCAATTAGTAGAGAAAAAATTCCCCAAATTCCCCTCTCCTTCATTCTTAACTCCATCACATTTGCCTTCCAATTATGAAGTGTTGGTTCCTGGACTTTCCCCACGCTCTCAGACAATTTACACATGAGGAGTTGAAATCAGAGAATAATTCTACTTTTTACAAATTATGTAGACCACACCCTGCATCTCCCACTGCTTTGACATCTCAGAGAACATAGCACAGAAGGTTTTATTTCACTGGTAATACGATGTTCATAACGAGGAGGTTGGGACGTCTAAGCAAGAACACAACATTTATTCTTCAGTGTAAATCAGTTTTGCTATTTACTCTTTGGTTAAACTTTTCCACTGAGCATTATGCAATCATCAGTACTTGTTGGTGCAACACAAGCACTGACTTTCTTGGTAAGCTGAACACTTAAACTATCAGCAAAGATGTAATTCTAGGACTCCCCATTCTGTTGAAGCATAAATTGTACCACTGTCAAAAAGATGGTCTCACCCTCCTCTGCTCACCTGTCTGCTCATTCCTGTCCACCTACACCATATTTTAGCAAGTAATGCCTCAAGCATTCCTGTGACCACCATTTGGATGGTTCAAGAAATTGTCTTGCATTAAATAACCCCGAGAAAATATGATTATTTTTATTCTGGATCACCTTTCTCTCCCAGTTCAAGGCTGCCTACATGAATGTGACGATTTGATTGAAAAGTTGGCAGAGAAGGGTTTGGAGGGAAGTGTGAATTCATCTCCACTGGCAACAGTGGCAGCTGAAGCTGACTGCAAAATCATGGGCCCTGTCCCACATGTAGTGAAGTTACGGACTTCAAAGAAAACTGACAAGAGTGGACAGGCATTGGAATAGGCTACTTGGGGATGTGGTAAAGTTACCATCTCTGGAGGTATTTAAGGGACGTGTAGATGTGGAAAGGTATGGTTTATTCCTGGACTTTGTCATCTGGTGGTTGGACTTGATGATTTTATTGGTCATTTCCAACCAAAATGATTGGTTTTATGCTTAATGTACGGAGTCTTCAAGTAAATGGGGATGATGTCCATTAAGGCCTTAATAATCCAGCTGCAACCAGCTGACCACAGTGCTTGGAGGAGCGATTTGGCTGTCCAGCAGACCTTATATAATAAATGACATGAAAAAAGACACTGCACTGTAGCAAGAAGTCATTGTAAGTCAAACAAATGGCTTCCTTTCTGTGTGTGGCATACTGCTCAAATCTTTTGAATATTTATTTGCAAATAGGAGCCAAAGAAGCATCAATCCAAGCTTGATAAACTCACCCAATGACAGACAACTGAGCTAGGTGAAACAAAACATCTGGAACTGCTTGCTCTTTGATGTGTGAAAAAAAAGAATCCAGATAACTGGCTTAAACTTCACACTCTACTTGCACAGAGTTAAAATTCATTGACAACCTCATTCTAAATCATCAGGCAAGGATGTAAGGGGTTTGGGATCACTTCCCAACTCTATAACAATCTGTTTTTTTAACCCCCATCAAGTCACTTAATTTCTCCATGACAGTGCTCACCATCTGTAAGACATTTTTTTTTTTGCCTGACTCGTTTGCTAAGAAACTGAACTGTTGAAGTAGAAGACATAAATCTTACCCTAACTTCAGTACTGAGAAAAAAAAAAACACACCACATTGTTCTCAGTGAGGTGCTGTTGTAATTTAGTTCTCATCTTTGTTACAGCTTTCTTAACCTGTGTGAATTTACTAGCATGATGGACAGGGTGTCAACAGCAAACCTGGACATATCATGAACGTATTTCCCAGCCCCAGTTGTCATTGTTTATGTTAATTTAATTTCAAGAAAGCAAAAAAAAAAAAAAAATTCTGATCAGCATCACTAAGTTTGGATATGGACTCGTCAGCTGTTTCTTCCCATTCTCCACCTTTCTTTTGCCTTCCCATTGTTTTGTTGTTGTTGTTTTTCCATCCCATAACAATCTTCTTTTCAGGGAATCCTATAGTTAGGCTTTCTCAAGAGTCCAATAATATTTACTCATAGCTTCCCTTTGGGAGACCTTGTGTTGCTGAAATCAATGTTGCAAAAGTAGGTGACCACTAAACAACATACCAAAGATGCATTTAAGCAAATTTTACTATAGGACTGGGACTTTGGGGGTTTTCTACTTTTCTTTTTATAACACGGTTCTAAATTAGGCTTTGTCCTCCCAAGTTCATCAGACCATAATGCAATTGCATGACCACAGCTTACACATCCTACAGAATAAATGAATTTTATTTAAGTTTGGGACAGACGTAGAGAAGCAATTCCTTCTTTAAGCAGAAGAAAATGGAAAAGAAAAGCAGTTCCATGAGCAGCAGATCTTAATGGAGTTCTGCCTCCTGCAGCTCCATCCTTACTTTTTCTTTGGTGAGGATTTCACTCTGCAGCATATTGCATGCGGTTGGTTCTTTTCTGGAATTTTTCCTCTTCACACAGCAACATATTTTCACAAAACTTACCGTAATTTTGTATTTACAGAACTTTTGTCCGGCTGTTAAAGTTATTTCAAATTGAGCAACAGGTTCAAAAGTTACTGAGACAACAACTGAGAGCCCTGACAAGCAAGTAGACAAGGACAGGGTCCAAACAGATCTGTAATACAATTAAATAAGTGTACTGCTGTAAAATAACTGTAATAGATTTAATTATTCTGATGAGGAAGAACAGAACTAAATATGATTGATACAGTTTTTCCTTGAGTTTTCCCTTAGTACTGCAAAACACCAATATTTATCAGTGCTTCCCTCATTTTTTCTATTCATCATCAAAGTAACAACCATAGGAATTGTTCATCAGCGTATGAAGGTCCCCATTATCTTTGAGTTTTGCTTCTGATACCTGCAGTCTCCTTGCAGCTTCTCACCAGAGCATAAGTAAAACACAGCTGGAACTACACAGATTCCAAGATTGAATGTTGCATTTTGCTGAGATAGAAAAATGTAATAAGATCTGCTGGTGTAGAAAATAGCCCTGCCAGGATTTGTATCACCTCATTTTAGCTATCTAGAAATTGCATATATGCTCTAAAGCAGTCATCCAGGCTCCCTCTAGAGTCCGTGATGAGAGATCAGCTTCTCCAGAGAGCAGGATAGAGTAGGTCTCTATGATGAGCCAATCCCTGGTACAACACCTACACAATTAGTTTAGACCAGATTACAATCTTTAAATGACTAAATGTAACTGTGTCTATTTCCATGTACTACAAAAGAAGGCTGTAAAACCCTATAAAACAGGTGTGTCAGGAATACAGTGAAGCCTAAGGTCAAGGAGTCAATAATACAGCCAATGCATTAACCCAGTCTGCTAGACCCCAGGCAAGGGCACAGCTACTTTGGGTAACCAATAGTCAATCCAAATGTGACATTCAGTGATGAATTTAGAGCATTTTCTGAATTCAGCTCAGTGCCCTTGCCATAACGTAGTCCATGTCTGGAAAATTGGAAATCATGGAGATTCTCTAAAGTCAGCAAGAGGAGATCATAGAACCATAGAATGGCTTGGGTTGGAAGGGACCCCAAGGATTGTCAAAATGAATTTTTAATAACATAACATGTATTAAAAATAACATGTTTAAAGAGCATGTTATGAGTGGCATGGGGATAGCATGCATGCCTTAGTCAATCTTGACAGTGAGTTTCCTCTAACAGTAATGAGTCACCTAGGTGCTCCTTTCTGGTAGGCTATAGAGAAGCATCATACTAGGTATTCTGGTACCATAATCCACTCAGACCCCCCCAGGACTAGAATCCCTCAGATGAGCCTTGAGAAAGTGAAGGCATAATTGACCACTATCACACAACAGCCTCAACTTTGAGAAGGGCAGATGATTTCTTTATGTTAGATCACCGAGTAACAAAGCACAAAATAGTCGTAAAGCTGGGATGTTCAGCACAAGTACTATAGAACAGTGGGGTTTTGTTTGTTTGTTTGTTCTTTAATGGTATTTTTTTATAATACAAAGTCATTGCTTTAAGAAACCAGGCTGAAAGTTAGAGTGAATTAAACCTGGCTTAAAGCAAGACATAATTCGTGGGAACTGACAAGTGGGATTAACTGAACAAATATGGGTTGTCTAAAATATAAGATTGCAGATTGCAAAGTGTACCTGGTCAAAGGTTTCCTCAAAGGATGGCATCTCACCAAGTCACCTTCTGGAAATGCCTGCCTCCTACCATGAACTCTCAATTTGACTGGACATCTAAGTTTCAGACCTGTAACTTTAGGTGATGTCACTCAATTTTTGTGTTTAAGTAGCACTACTAGGACCAAAAGGACTACTCGCATTGTTACCTTTAAACCTGTTAATGAGCTGTTAATCTTCTTTTCCACCTTCAGGAACACTGTGGCTGTTTGTAAGAGAATGACCTGTCTAGAGTCTTTCCACTTGCAGTTGACTCCTACATATTCCTATACCTTCACTTTTGGATGACTGAACGTCTGGCTGAATCTCATCTCTAATTTTAGCTGTCTTTATATGCAAGTTGAATCCCACCTGCAGTAACTGTCCTACAGGAAGTCTCACAGGAAAAAGTTTTCTTAGGTTTGTGTTTTAATGTCATTCAAATCCTAAGCAAGAGGCTTAATTTCTTGACTTTATATCCTAGGAAGAGAAAGGCATTATTCCATTCTACAAGCAAAGACCTGATTAAATTTGTTGCCAGACTTAATCAGTAAATTGATGGCAAATCTCTGCTGTCTCACTATAAACAAAGCCAATACAAAAGAGGCTTATTGACCATTTGATCCAGCTCCATTTATTTCAGGAGAAGTTGTTACAGAACATGTAAGGAAATGTATTCTGCTGCATATTCAAGTAATTGTCCAAGTGTCAGCCCCTATTATACCTGAAGCTTCATTTCCAGTCCCCTTGGATGGGCAGAAACCAACTTCTTCATTGCAGCCGCAAAGTACTTAAGGCCAATTTATACTCAGTGACAAAACTGTTCCCTAGTTCACACAGCACTTTTCCTTCCCCACCCTTCGTCCTCTCCTCTCACACCCGCAAAGGTTTACAGTCTGGCCTGAGATGTTCTGCTTGACAGATGCAGTTCCTGTCCCCACCAGTTCAAACAAGACCTTGGGGCTGCCTCCTTGGATGCACTTGTGCATGTCAGTGGACTGTACCCTCACGAAAGCAATGAAATGCAGATTTTTTAGCAACCAGCACAGATTTTTAGCAGCAAGCACTTGGGCAAACTGGCTTAGTGAATTGCTAGACACTGATTCACCTCTTCTGGAAATGGATTGGTTCCAACTAGTTGAATATCTCCAGGCAGAGCTCAGTTAAAAATTGCTGACATCTCACAGAAATGTTGAACCAACTTTCTATTTCAAGACCTCTGTCTATGTAGCATATCACACACTGTTTTTTTTCAAGGCTATCTGTTGAGAACAGGGATCTCGATGTTTATCCTTTTCTGAAATCATAAATTCCTTCCTTTATTAGCTCACTAGAAACTCTCTTGGAGTTAATGAGTATAGAATGTCTTCAGCTGGAGCCTGAGCAGCAGCAGGGGATGGACAGAAAAAACGAGATCAATTTCACCCAACTTTAGCCATCTGAAATTAGGTTCTCTACATTAAAGTAATCCTCTATACTCCTTCTAGAGACATTAGTTAAAGAAGACAGCACTGACTTTCAACCCCACCCAAAGATAAGCATATAACCTAGAAATATATCTTTAGTTCAGGCCGAAGCTGAGAAGGTGATTTTTGCTATTATTTTGGACAATTATTATATTATTTACAGTACTACAGAAGGTCTCCTACCTCTCAGCTAAAGATCTGCCTCCCTCTGGAAGTTAGGATCAGTGATCAGTTCTTCCTTTTCTCTTTTTAGATATTTTCTCCCCACACTTGTGTCATTAGAATTCCATTCCTTTTTCTCTACTGCCACTATTTGACATAAAAACTGTTCCATTTGTCTTCATTATCTCCTTGCCACTGCGTGTGTATGACTGCATTTAAATGCAGGCTCATGAGTAAATAAAGTCTAGGCACACGCATGTGGAATCTATATGTGATTCAATTTATCCCATTACTTGGAAAACAAGGAAAGAAAGAGAAGAAAGCTCATAGAAATATGCTCAGCCTTGTTCCAGTCTTCAGAACCAACCCCAAACATCTCCATTTAAAGTTTTCCAGTGGAAAAAGCATTAGATGCAACGAACAGAGCAACAAATGCAACTGCACAGCACATGGGGCAATGACATTGCTCTTGCCTAAGGAAACACTGATATTTTGACATTTGTTTTCCTCTCTAACTAGAACAAAGTCAAAATACTTAAACATTCCTGGAGGGAAACATTTCAGTTTAGTAAGGTCAACATTTCATCTTAACACACGAGACTGACATCAGTGGGAGACCGATGAAATGCATCCCTTTCATTTAACATTAGCCATTGAATCAAGCTAACACCACATGGAAGATGTTGCTTTGGGTTTCTCTTTCTGCTATGATCCCTGTGGACTCAGCACTTTGGCAGTGCTTTTTCTCCATGTGTAGCATTTTTTGGTTTTCTTTCTTTGTTGCCCCAAATGGTCTGAGCTCAGAGTGGGCTGCCAATGCCATACAGTTTTTTTTCTGTGACTTCAGGCTTATAATAATGGGATACAGTACTGACTTCTTCCCTATCTCTGACCATCTAGACCCTTCTGCTACAAACACCTGCTGTATCACTAGAGGACCAGAAGGATTCAGTTTGAATACACATCACTACCATTGCAATGCCTCAAAGGATCTGCTTGGGATTCTCTCCAAACTGGTAGGAGTCCCCCCTAAACCCAGTTTCCAGCCTTCCAGCTCCACATGGATTTGCTGTATGGCACAAAGTATCTCACAAAACAGGAAATGCCTACCTTTTAGACAGTAAATCCCACCCTTACTGTGCACGGCTGTCATTTAGGATAAGAAAACAATAAAGTCCATTCTAGACAAAATTTGATTTAGAGGTGACAGAAAGCAATACTTAAACTGCAACTGTACAAATCTGTTGTGGCCAGCTCCCATATTTACCATGCTTCTACAAAACCATTTGTCTCTCTATAGACCCAGATGGGCAGGGACTCCATTTGTCTCACGGCTTTTGGCACACACATCATTCTTTCCTTAGCTGCTCTGGAATTAATGAACATTGATTCCTTTCCATTCATTAGGAGATAAGATTTAACTTCTTGGCTCACTAAGTGTTGTTTCCTGTGACACCTGCAGCTTATTTCAGTTACTACTTCAGCTCTTCCACCCACTCTGATAAATGAGTTAATTACATCCTGAAAAAGTGAAAGCAAATGATAGTTCACTGCTTAGATCACTACATCCAGATCAGACCCCATCTGGGATTCTGTAAACTATATTTTTGGGACTGGGTCAGCCTGTGACCAGAGCTGGGCATCCAAGATCTTCCATAGATCCTTATAAACACAGCAGAATGACATCTGCAGGACACCCTGACATCACAGAGGTGCTGAAGAAAACTAAGTATATTGAGTAGCTCTCACTTCAGTGAAGCAAAACTGGGAAACATAATGACTTGCTCAAGTTCTTGGACGAAGGAAAAAAGATCATTTCTACTGCTGTAAAGAAACAAAATAGGAAAGAAGTCAATGAAGTGAAAAACCCCATGGAGACAGGATGAGACTGCTATGGAAACTTCTCCTGATACTTCAGTTGAACTGGATCCTTTTTAATTAAATTTCACTCTAAGATCTAATCTGGCACTCAAAAGGAACAAGTCAATCTGTTTGACTGGCCACATACAAGGTTCCCTGCCCTGCCTGTGCTCCAGCATCACTGAACTATAACTGAATCATAGTAAAAGCAGATACAAAAGGGACCTCAAGACACAGTCTGATCTCTCCCCAACTTAAATTAAGAACAATGCTACCTCAGCTGTCCCTAACACATTTATTTAAGTTCTTTTTCTTCCAAACGTCCCAAATGGAGAATATTACTTTGCCCATAGGCAGCAGAGGATAAAGTTCCACCCATTGAGAATATCCCAGCCAGAATCACACAGAGAAAAGTGGAGATAAGGATAAAGAAAGAATACCCAGTAGTCCCCAACATGCTCAGTCCTAACAATAAGAGTCTGATCCCTCAAATACAATACATGACTTTATTCTTTTCACAGTCCTTCACACTGACAAATAGTCCAGAAGAAGACAATGCCAAAGACATCTCTGTGAGAAATGTTTCAATTTAAAGATCTCATATTGAAAGATGGAAATTCATTGTCTGTGATTACAACAAACAACTCTCTAAAAAAAAAACCAAACAACAATAGAAAACTGTTCTGTATTTCTTCCCTTCTTTCCTTCCTTCTTTCCTTCCTTCTTTCCTTCCTTCTTTCCTTCCTTCTTTCCTTCCTCCCTCCCTCCCTCCCTCCCTTCTTTCCTTCCTTCCTTCCTTCCTTCCTTCCTTCCTTCCTTCCTTCCTTCCTTCCTTCCTTCCTTCCTTCCTTCCTTCCTTCCTTCCTTCCTTCCTTCCTTCCTTCCTTCCTTTCTCTTCCATTTTTCTCCCTTATTCTTATGCTTAGCTGAGTAACATTGTTGAAATATGCAAAAGCCAGCTTCCACAATTTCCTCATGCAGAAAAAAAATAAAATAAAATAAAAAAATTATGGTGTGTAACCATACAGTATTCTGATTTATTTTATAGATGGTCTCTAGGAAGTGTAGAGCAATGTAATGGAGCATGAGGATGAATCTCAGTACTGTCTGAAGAAAGGATGTTTAAGGGATAACCCACTTCACAGATGCAAGGTATAAAACATTAGTAAAATTTTTTGAATGAAATATTAGAAAGATGCATTTCACGTACATTTAAAGCGTTTTTATCATGGTGCTTCTGCCAACAAAATAACTGTCATATCTAACTTTCCTAACTGATAACTAATTGCTTCTTATATTCACTGGTAGTGATGTATTGTTGCATCCTTTAAGGCTGACAGATTATTATAGACACAATACTGGAGTTCTTTAAGAACACTAATGAGAACATCTTTGAAATGTCTTTATTAAAAGCAATAGCATCTTTTCTAAATGGTGGATGGCAGCTGGCTGTCTGCCCTCACAGCCCAGAAAGCCAGTAGAAACCTGGGCTGCATTCAAAGCAGTGCAGCCAGGAGGGTGAGACAGGGGGATCTGCCTCTTTGCTCTGCCCTATGGACCTCACCTGGAGCACTGTGTCCAGATGTGGAGTCCTCAGTACAGAAGAAACATGGACCTGTTGGAACACATCCAGAGAAGGGCCACAGAAATGATCCAAGGGATGGAACAACTCTACTCAAAGAATAGGCTGAGAGAACTCACTCAGGATAGATAGTGAAGCACTGGGAGAATTGCCCAGAGAGGTGGTGGATGCTCCATTACTGCAGATACCCAAAGTCAGGCTGGACAGGACTCTGAGCACCTGATGGAGCTGTGGGTGTCCCTGTTCATTGCAGGGGAATTGAACCAGATGGTCTTCAACAGTCCCTTCCAACCCCAAAGATTCTGATTCTATGATTAAATGGAACAAATCAGTGTCAGTGTATGAATTTGGAGAAAGTATTGCTGGATAGTGAGGATATTTTGTTTGGAATCAGTGACCTGAGCTCCTGACACAGCCAGCTAAGTCATCTACATTCAAATCCTTGTATTAAAAAGCTTGAACACATAGTCCACTCTAAACTGTCATTTGCTTCAGGGAGCAAGGTATCCCTTAGTATTTGCCAAGAAATGTGATTCATTTTAGGATCTTAAGAGGTTCAGTGTACAGGAAGAAGAGCACATGCACAGACACACATACAAGTATTTCCACTCAGGTTTTACAGGGCATCTAATTCTCATGGGCATTGACTCAGAACTTGACTTAATAACGCAGATGGCTGGGAAGCCCATACATCCCCTGCCTACTGTTGTAATGTGATATGCCCATCTTTTGTGCATGAGATACCAACCAGTCCTTGCTTAGCAAAGTCATGAATGCTGTCAGAAGAACTCCTCAGGCATAAATGGAAAAGCTACAGATGTGATGAAATAATTTGCCAGCGTGGATGGGGATAGGAGATTGTAGCAAGTTTCGTTTGCTATTTAGAAGAACTTAACTTACTTTTACTACCCCCTGGCTTGAAAGGATAGGAACAACTAGAAGGCACAAATGGGGAAATAAAATACATTGCTCACTCATTAGCAGAAAGAAACAACCCAGAAAGCTGTCCAACAGATGCTCTCCAAACCACTTGTAGTTCTGAAGAGACCAGAAAGGAGCATGCAATTTCTCTTTTGGAAATATGTACCCAGATGACAGATGTGTGCACTTGCACAAAGCCAGAGAAAATAAATGAGGGTTGGTTTTTTTTTTTTTTTTAATTAAAATATTAATGATCTTGCAGTGATTTTGTAACAGCTTTTTTTTTCTTTGGGCTAAAGGAGGCCAGTAAGTTTTTCATCCATCACAACTCTTTCTTTTCTAAATAGCAGACAATAGGAGAATATAAGATTAACCATTTCTCTACCTGTGTCTTACACTCAGAAGGCTGGGCAGATATCTGATGGGTAGTTTCCAGCTGAAGAGTACAGCTTCATCAAAACTGATAAGAGTGTGGAAACCTGAAAAGAATGGGTTTCCTGGATAACATGGCTCCTCCACTTCTTGGCATCTTCCTTGGCTACTAATTTATAAATAAGACATCTTAAGGGACAGTTCCCAGGCTGTGAAGTGCCCCCATTGAACAGATATCCTTAGAGCACGCATCAATTTTCTGAGCACCATAATTCAGTAAATAACTCTCTCAAGATTGATTGTAATAAGAAAGCTTGAGTTTTGCAAAGGAAAAATTATACCCTGCTCCATGTAAAACTTAGAAGAGGCAACTTTGACCAAAATCAAGTTTGATATTAGGAACAATTTCTTCTCCAAAAGAGTGGTAATGCAGTGGCACAGGCTGCCCAGGGAGATGGTGCAGTCACCATCCCTGGAGGTGTTCAGGAACAGTAGAGATGTGGCACTGAGGGATGTGGTCAGTGGGCATGGTGGGGTTGGGTTGGGTTGGGGTTGGATGTGATGGTCAGGGTCTCTTCCAACCTAAATGATTCTATGAAAAACAGAAGGCAAACATCTATTCCTGCTTTTTTAAGCAGGAAATCTCATACTTGTCTCTGTTTCCATGAAGCATGGAGTCAGGTGTCCCAAGAACTGTTGTGTCAGGTGTCCCAAGAACTGTTGCTTCCTTCTGCTCTCTAAGGCTGAAGAATTACTCCTTGTCACTAAAACATTGAACATCCCTTCTACAGTAGGAAAAAAGCATCTCCTTCACAACAAGGCTTCCCATCTTAATTTGGAGGCTTGATTGTCTGAGAATATGTTGTTTCTTATGGCTGACTTGCCAATAAAAGTGTTCACAGAATCATAGAATATCCTGAGTTGGCAGGAGCCAGAATCAGACCGGTTCTTCAGAGACACGTGCAAATGGAGAAAGAATGCTCTTGCAGCCATGTCTGCCAGAACGTCATTCTATCCTCACTCTCCAAGCCATGATTTTCCATCTGAGCACCAGAGAGGTGTCACACAAGCTGGGGCAGACCCAGAATGCACATGTCCCATGAGCTGCTGGAGAAGAAGCGGTGCAGATGATCAGGTGGCATGTGGGACACGGAACTTATTCTTGGTCACCATTCTCCAAAAACCAGTCTGTCAGATTGGATGGACTTGGCCAGAGATTGAGTATGCCTTCTGTGAGAATAGAAAATCATCTTTTCTATATATGTAGACGTCTCTGAAAGTTATGCCTCCCATTTATTTCCAAGGAAACTACAGCAGATACAAAGAGCACGATAAAAGTATTTGATAGAGCTACAAAACACTATTTTTCAACTTAGCCACTACTATTATCTATGAATTGTTGCCAGCAATGAACAAGAGACTGCATGCCAACTTGTAAAATCTGCATGGATGTCTAGAATGTGGCTTGTCTTTCAGGTTGCTGTCATCAGTGCCTCACTGTGCTCACACCCACTGTTTGGCCTCTATAAACATTCATCAATGAATTTCAGTGAGTGCCATTTTTTCCTCATGAGGGAATTCAGTGATACACTTTTGCTTCATAAGCATTTCTATGTCAGACATCATTTTGTCAATACCCCTCTACTGCTGTCTGTCACACGGCAACAAAATGTAATGGGATGGAAGGGAATTGGTTGGAAGGTTCAACCTCTACTGCCATACTACCAACATCCACCTCTGACACTGTAGGTCAACATAATAAAATTGGAGGCATTACTTATGGAACAACCATTATATAAAAAACCAAACATCTCTTCTTGTTTGTGCTTTGCTTGTCCCAAAAATTTCAGTCTTGTGTTCCCAATGTCTTTATTAGGAGATGCACTCAATAACCATTCCCCATTACTCTCATCATCATTTTTACAGATCCATCTCCTCCTTTTGATCACACCTCTTCAGCAGCCTCTTTCCTCGGCTGAAAGTCCAAGTCCACAGCATGGTTAACTAACAAAGCAAGATTCAGTCCAATAACCTAAGCACTACCAGGGCTCAGTATTTGTGATCTTTCCCTGGACTGGGCTACAATCCCATTCAGGACAAAAGCTGAGGATCTTCGTGTACTCTCTGAGGAACCAAATGAAAGATTTCATTCAGTGCACGGGGCACACCAGCAAGTTGGAGCAGCCTCACAAAGAGAGCTTGTTCCCATCTCACCACCAGCTCTGCAGGTTTCAGGCCATCACCTCTGAACTGAAATGGATTGTGCACTTTGGGGAAAGCTCACCCCCAGGGGAAAAAAACAGCTCAGAGAACGCGAGGCTGCTCATGAGAGTCCCTCACATGCTTCCCACACGCTCAGCCCAACAAGCTGGATGGAGATAAGCAGAGCTTTATGAGGGCAAGATGATATGTGCTGGCATACAGTACCAGGGAACAGGTTACAAGCTCAGCAACTGCAAAATAAATAAGGAAATAAATAAATATTATTAAAGAAAAAAAAGAAAAAATGTAACAAATTATCTCATCTTCTCCCTATCTGACTCATCAAGGATCTCTTACTGTCGATAAGGAGGCTTTGGCTTCTGACATCCTGCTTTGCACCCTGCCTGGCATCAGGTTGGGGCTGATTGCTCCAATCTGATTTCCGGAATAGAAAGTAAATGAAAATGAATAAATAAACACGCCAATTAATTAATTAGTGATTGTAATTGAAACGGAAAATAAAAATCATGAAAATAAAAGATAGAACCAATGATTACTTACAAAGGAGGCTTTGTCTGGCAGCAGAAGTCAAAGTCTCGAGGGTCCCTCCAGATGTGCAGTTGATGCTGCCCTATCCTGCAGTACGCCCAGCTTCAGGCCCTTTCCCACAGGCTCTCAAAGAAATCTGCAAAGCAACTCGGGCTCTCGCTACAGCCAGACTCCTCCAGCTGTTGTGGATCCAGGACGGTCCATCAAAGCTGCCTCGATGGATGCCAGCAGAGGATCTGGCCCACTCATTTACATTCACAACTCCCTGGCGCAGCTGGCAGCTGTGAAAGGGCTCATTTGGAAGGCAGCGTGGCTGGGATCAACATCACTTAAGTGATAATCTGCTAATCAGAGCTTCTTCTGTTGGAGTAATGCTCCCACCTCGTCTTTCCCTGCTGGCAGTTTTCTCCTGCAAATCTTGCCAAATCATTTTAGCTCCTGGCTGTTTTGGAGGGGTTTTCCTTGCTCACCTCCCAACTGGAGTTTGCCCTTGGTTCTGGCCGTGCATTGGATGACAACACACACACACACAGAAAGAAGAAAAATCGATTCAAGTCCAGGTGTGCTGCCAGGGACATTTGGTCTGCCATGCGATGGGGAGAAGGGTCTGGGGTTTTTTAAGAGCAAAAAAAGATCTTATGCATATGGAGAAAAGCGAGGAGGTTCGAGACACTCACTTCTCCTTTAGGTCAGGAATGCTGTGCAGATATCACTGAAACAGCTAAGCTGTGGAGAGCCACAGGCACAGTAACCATATATGAAAAGTGTTATGAAATTTCCCAGGTTGCTGTTTTGAAAGAAGGAGCTGATAAATAACAAAAGACCCTCACTAAGAAGAGAAAAACAGAGAATAAGCCAGAAATGGCACCAGTTGCTGCTCTGCAGGGAAAAGCCCAGGGCTCTGATCTCCATTCCACTTGTGTCTATCTGGGTCCAAAACATCAGCCTACAGCAAGAAGAATAACAGAGATGGGATGAGCTTTGTAGAACATGTTGCTTTGTAGAACCTGTCTGCCCCACCTTGTCTGTAAGAAAACACAACCAAATGGATGCTAAGCCTATTGCTGATGAGGATTTTCCTTCACCTACTTGCATACCCTGAGCTCCTTCTGTACAACTTTGTTTTAGCTAAAGGTCACTGTATGAAGCCACTGACAATTGTGGCTTCACACAATTCCACTTCACACAATTCCACTGCTGACTTTGTTAGCCCATCTGGCTTGCTTAAGATGCAAAATGCCTTTGGGTTCATCTGTCACCTCCTACACTCCTTTGTCTATCTTAACCCAAGACTTCAACTCCACATGCCTCATCTCTCTCTTCTCCCAAACCATTTTCAGCTCTGTGATCTCTCTGACACATCCTCTGCATCATCTTCTCATGTAGGGCACCCAACTCCACCGTGTTGACTTCACCCCATTTACTGAGTCACCTTGTAAACCATACTGCAGGGCATTAGAAGAGGCATACTGCCCATCATATCACAAGTATTTCTGTGTACTTAAAGAAGTAAAGAGCCTTTGCAGAAAAAATGTAATTTAAAAAATATATGTTTTTATTTATTTATTTATTTTTGAATTTTTCTTGTACAGAAAAATCTATTTCTTACTATTTTTTATTTCATACCACTCGGAGGACGAGGAGCAGGATTTAGAAGGAATTGAAACAAAACAGAAGAGGAAGCTGCTGAAAACCAAAATACTGTCCCAGGAAGTGTTTTAATAGCTTTGACTCTCACCCTCATTCTTTTTGAGCATTTGTTTTCTGTGAGTACAAAAAGTCTATTTTCCTTATTCTGACATTCATTTCCAAAGCAACCCCGTTCCTTGAGTGCTGGATGCTAATGGAGAAAGTCATTGAATCATAGAATAGCTTAGGCTGAAAACATCCTCAAAGGTCATCCAGTCCCAACCCTGGGCCATGGGCAGGTTTACCACCCACCAGATCAGGAAACCCAGGGTCCCATCCAGCCTGGCCTTGAGCACCTCCAGAGGTGGAGCATCCACAGCTTTTCTGGGCTTTTCATCTGGCTTCTCATTTTGTACTGAGAGGATTTTTCACCCTGGGTTTTGTCCATGAGACCCAGAGCAGATATTTTCTTAAAGAGCCAACAAAGAAGCCATCACACACACAGCTTCCAGTCATCTCAGCCAGGAGTTACGACTTCAGCTTTGGACAAACAGTGTCAATTACACCTCTATTCTATTCCTTCTCCTCTCTGACCATGCAAAAATAGAAGGTTGACAGCAAAATTTTGCTCTTTACAACGCATACAACAAAAATGGCCAGAAATTCATCATGGCTATCCGGCTTAATGCACAAATGCAACGTGTCCAAAGCTGCTTCTTGTATATTTTGGCCTTGACTTTGCAAACAAAACACCAGCAATAGCCAAGTGAAAACAGTGCAGAAAAGGCTGTCTCACCCTTGGTGACACTCAGTCATTGGACTGGCTTCTTGCACAATGAGGGATTTTTGCAGCGTGGCTGTCAACCCCATCCATGTCAGACCTTTCCCTCCCTGATCAAAGGCTTTGGCTGATGTAAGTCGTGATGTTTCAGTGAACCTGAGTGACCCAGGAGAGAAAGGACAAGAGGTGTTTTATCCAGGCTGGGATCTCATCTCCAGCAGAAGGGAAACATTCTCCCTGCTGGGACGAGGAGATGTTTATTGTTAGGCCATGTAAAAGTTAGCTACAATACACAAGAGCAATAATTCCTGGTCAAAACCTTAGCCAGTTTAGATTGATTATGTATTTTTTTTAATGCACTTTTACATCAGTAGGAGGATCTAAACATTTTGGTTTGTTGTAAGACGTTAGAGAAACTCAGTTCAACACGTGCCATACCCAAGGGTCTCCTTAAAATAGCAACATTACAAAGGCTTCTTTTAGTGCTGCATTCCTTCTGAGTTCATTATACACACATTCGTGGATACAATCTGAAAGAAAAACAAAACAAAACTTAGATGTCCGAATTACCTTTGCCTTGACATAAAAAAAGATGCCTGAAACAGATCTGCAGGAGAATGGAGTCCTGTGCCCTCCAGTGGGAAGAGACCGGACAAACAACAGCAGGCATCTGGACATGCAGAAGAGCTCATCTCTCTCTCAGAGGTCTGGAGAGAGGGGAAGAGTTGCCTTGTAACCTTGGCTGAGAGAATACACAATGTCTGGGGATGAATAGAGAGGATAAAAGCATCTTCCTGGGACACCACCCTAAAAAATGAGCAAATTCAGCTGTTTCTTGTTTGGCCTCGCATAAATCAGAATTTCCAATGGCGGTAGGACCTAAAAGCAGAGGGCCTGATCCTCAGCACCCAATGAGTCAGGCTGAGAGTGAGAGACCTTTTTCATGTAGGGAGAGAACTGGGCAGTTTGCTTGGGAAGAAAAGTGCTGGGATGATGCAAATCAGGAAATTCTCACATGTTCTCCTCTGGTGCATGACTGGGAGCTCCAGACAGGGTTTAGGCCTTAAGGCGTGCTGGGGAGGTTTCAGATTGGATGTTAAGAAACATTTGTCCTTCAAAAAAAGGAGTGATGCAGTGGCACAGCTGCCCAGGGAGGTGGTGGGGTCACCATCCCTGGAGGTGTTCCAGAACCATGGAGATGTGGCACTGAGGGGATGTGGGCAGTGGGTATGGTGGGGTGGGTTGGGGTTGGTGATCTCAGAGGTCTTTTCCAAACCTTAATGATTCTATGATTGTCTGATTCACTGTGACTTTAGAGGGACCTCAGCCATACAGTTCAACTGCTCAGCTCCCACAAGCCTGCTCTGCTCACCTCATCTGTCCTCACTCCTATCTTGCACAGAGCCATGGGAGCTGGGTTACATCCTCTACTTGAGGAAACTCCTCTTTAGAGTTGCATTTGATGCTCATGACTCCAAAGACTTGCAGCCCTTGCAACTCCTATCCTCCCAGAAAGGAGCAACGAAGCGGACGCAGAGTGCTGTAATTGGATTTAGGGGATCCTATTGTATTGGATTTAATTTGTAGATAACAGGGATCCAGAAGAACGTCCATCATAGTCTTGGTGGCCATAAGATTGGGGTCCTGCTGGGCCAACTTTGAGCTGGGGCTGGAGGGAGGGAACAGTTTTCTTCTTGCACAGCTTCAGCAGTATCTGTCTTTAATCATTAAATGATTGGATGGAGAAATTACCAGCATAAAGGCATCCCTGGCCCAGTCCCAGCACTGGATACAGAGGGGTGACCAAAGTCTGGATGTCTCCTAAACCGTATCAGATCCTGTTTTATTTACATCACCTCCCTGTAACAGCAGGAGATGTTGGGCAGTGCAACATAGGAGCAAAACTGTTGCTTCTTCCCTCTTTCCCACCCAAATAATAATAATAAATTAAAAAACAGCCAAAGAGATTCGATGGGGCCCATGAAACTTTGCAGCAGAATTTTTTTTTTTCTTTCTTTCTCAGGAAAGACTTCTTCTCAGAAAGACTGTAAAGCCCCAGGTACACATTTGCTCAGTTTGCCCCATACTTAAACACATGCAAACGCTCAGCTCCCACCAGGGATGGAGGCTGTCCCACCCCTTCGGTTGAGCAGATTGGAGAGAAGTGAGCCAACAGCCCCCTCAAAATGAAATGAAATAAAGCAGCAGAGGTAAAAAAACCTTCCCCAGGATCCCCTTTCAGGAACCTCCTTTTTGAGCCCCCCTTCCCCCGATAAAGATATTTTAAATCCCTATGTGGGGCATAAATTTGGGAACAGGGCGGATGAGGGGCAGTGAGGCAGACTGACGGTGTTGGGGTGGATGGGGGGCGGATGGGGGAGGTTGGGAGGGGGGACGTTGGCTTCATCGCTTTTAAATCCTTTATCCCAACCCTTCGCGTGGGTGCCCCCTTCAGCACGCATTGCCCAACCGGAGAGCAGGGGGTGGGACGGGGGGTGGGATGCGGTCCGGTGGAATGGGAAGGACTGCGGGATGACCCCGTGCCTCTCAGCCCGATGGTCAAAGGCTGAGTACGGCCGACCAATGGTAACCAAGCCGGGGGGGGGGGGGGGCTTTTATACCTTCCCCGCTCCCCCTGCGGTGCAGAGGCTGGCAGGAGAGAAAGAGGGTGGCAAGAAGGAGGAGGAGGAAAAGATTGCATCAAGAGCAGCACTTTTTCCCCCCTCCCTCTCTCTCTCTCTCTCTCTCTCTCTTACAGGAAGCCCTACTCTACCTTAGCCTTGGAAAGAGCCCCTTTTCATAAAATTAGCTGAAGGCACCTATTCACAGCCATGGGGCCGTGAAAAAAAAAAAAAAAAAAAAAAAAAAGCAACAAACCGACTGTAGAAGCACTTTTTTTTTTTTTTTTCCCCTCTCTCTCTCTCTTTTTTTCTCTCTTCGCTCCAAAAAAATAAAAGAGAAATGCGCGCAGCTCCGCTCGGCCAAAACGCGTTGTTTTTACCGTCTGCCCTCCGGCGGGGTATAGAGGTCCGTTTAGTTTGGTTTAAGGCTTTTTTTTTTTTTTTTTTTTTGGCTTTCCCTCTCCTTATTTAGCTCCTAAATCACAAAATCCGGGAAGAAAGAGAAAGAAAAAAAAAAAAAAAAAAAAAGTGAAACGGAAAAGCGAAGCAAAGCAACGCGCAGGAGTTGATGTCCAAAGTTCCCCCAGTCATTCAACCCGCAGCGCAGCGCTGTGTCCCGCCTGGTGCATCCCTGTCCCCTCCTCGCTTCTCCTCCCACACCGAAAATAAACCCGATCAGGGGATGGCTGCCGGAGTTTCACCCCCTGCGGCACGGCTTTGGGGGAGCTATCGTGGTTTTTTATTATTATTTATGTATATCTATATCTACATATATGTATATTTACCTTGCAGTTTTATGAATGAAAGCGCCCGGCTGAGCTGGGAATACCATCCCCAGCCTTGAAACAGCGATGCTGGTGACATCCACGGGGGGTGCGAGGTGCCGGGGATATGAGGGGGGGGGGGGGAAAGCGGGGATGCGATGCGCTGTGGGTTCCACTGGGGCTCCTCCTTGCGGGGCACGGAACGAGGATTGCGCTTCCGTGAGAGTGAGAGAACGGGAAAAAATTCAAACAGTAAAGATACAGAGATGTATTGAAAAAGATTTTAGAACATCTCGCGGAGGGAAAGTCTTTTTTTTCTCTTTTTTGGCCGCGAGAAAAAAAGTATATTCTAAAATGAAGTACCTAGTGGCGGTAGGAGGCCCCCCCGGTCGTCAGCCTCGCGCTTTCACGCCGTGCTCAATCGGCTTTTTGAAACTGCAGATCCTCTGAGGCAGAGAGGGGAGAGAGGAGCGAAAAAATCCCGTTTTGTAACTGAAACACACCGCGACCCGGAGGGCTGGAGAATAAACCTATTGTGGAGGC
Organism: Phasianus colchicus; assembly: GCF_987193195.1. NCBI lineage: Eukaryota > Metazoa > Chordata > Aves > Galliformes > Phasianidae > Phasianus > Phasianus colchicus. Next base: position 49,938,056 of record NC_143441.1, on the reverse strand, counting down.
GAAACGCGCGGCGATACACCAGCAAAAAAAAAAAGAAGAAAAAAAGAAAAAGGAAAATAAAGGAAAAAAAAAAAGAAAAGAAAAAAAAAATCCCCCAGAGCACCGCTGTTTGCGAAAAGGTAATTGAGGAGGGAAAATATTGCCAAGTTTTCGCTATTTTTTTTTTCCCCGTAACTTTCTGCTCTGAGAGCTGTTCGTGTGGCCGAAAGAGAAGAAAAAGGAGAAGAAGGAAAAAAAAAAAAGGCTTTTTTTTTTTTCTCTCTCTCTTTCCAAACCCCTCCGAAACCCAAAAGATAAAATTACTGGATCTAAAAATAAAGCCGTGGTTTAAAGCCTCCCCCACCCTCTCCGATCTCCCACCCCTTCCACCCCTCTCTCGCCTTTCTCCCTCCCTCCCTCCCTCTCTGCCTCTTTCTGTGTGTTTGCGTTTGACAAAGAAATTATTTGAACTTCCCACTGCCTCATAAAAAGGAAACAGAAGAGAGCGGCTTTGACATATGGATGTGATTTTTCTGCTCTGAGACAGATGCACGCGGAAAACAACCAGCACCGGGGGCTGAGGAGCTGAGCGAAGCCGAAGTCGCTCCGCTTCTTCACATGGGTTCCTCCGTTGCCTTTCGGGAGCTGCCCGCATCTCCAGCCATGAGAAAGCGAAGCAAAGGACCGGGTTTTCTCGTCATGTGCCTTTCTGGCTAAAAAACAAACAAACAAAAACAAACAAACAAACAAACACCGGTTCTGGAGAGTGAGGAGGGGGGGAGTTGGAGGGAGGGAAGGAGAAATCATCTGCGAGAGGAGCGCTGGAAGACCTCTCCGTCCTCCAACTTCCCCGAGAGAGCGTGGATGCTGGAAGGAGCCCCTTGGATATGGGATCATATCTGGTTTATCACAGCCTGGGTTTGATCCTCTGCTGCTCCGTGCTGAGCTCGGTCTACGCTCTGGTGAGTGTCTCCGATCCTTCTTTTCTCGGCTGTTTCCTTGATGAGTAAAACCGTTTTGCTTTTGGGGGATTTGAGGAAGCAGTGAGCCGCTTTTGCAGCCCCGGTGGCTGATCTCGCTGCTCTCCGAGTTTCTGCACCAGATGAAATTAAAAATGTCTGTGCTTCCCGGAGAGTTTGAATCACTTTTCAGTCCCTCCGGACGGGAGCGCGTGTAGTTTGACAGGGAGCTGCTCCGGGAAAGGCGTTTTGGGGGATCACTCAAAAGACACCTCCCAGGAAAGGGCGATTTTTCCTTTTTTTTTCCTTCCTTCCTTCCTCTCTCTCTCTCTCAAAAAAAAAAAAAGAAAAAAGAAAAAAAGAAAAAAAAAAAAAAAAAAGACATTTAATTTTCATTTCATTACATTACCATTTAATCTTCCTAATTTGCAAATCTGCTTAATCTCTGCAAAACAGTGCCTTGCTTTCCGAGATTGATTTTGGAGAGCGTGGGGACTGCAGACAGTTTACAAACAGGAACGTGAAAGTAGTATTAACCCTTTGCTCCCTGGCACTATTTTCACCTGCTCCTGCACACACCAAGGGAGAAAACCTTTACAGAGGTGACAAAAAAAGAGCTAAAGGCTGCCCAAGCTGCCTTGATGGTGGTGATGGGCAACGGGTTGAGATCCACAGACAATCCCTCACCAAAGTCCTGCCACAGAAATCGGCCACCAGGTATTAACTCATTGCTGGGTGTGCTGCTTTGACACGTGCTTTGCTTCCTTTCTCCATCCCTGATGGAGTGGTGATGGGTGGCATCACCATGATGGAGTGGTGATGCCACCCATCACCATGGCTTGGTCAGTTCTTGGTGTAGGAAGTGGCACAGCCACCACCTGACCACCAGACACCACTCAACGCGGTGTCTGCTCTCCAGGAGGGATGGAGATCATAGAAATCATAGAATTATTAAGGATGGAAACGACCTCTCAGATCATTTAGTCCAACTGAGGTGTGTTGGGAAAGGGGCTGACCCCAGTGCTGATTCTGTTCAGGTTCTCTCCAATGGGCTGGCTGTCACATTCTTTTGGGTTTGGTAGGAACTCATGCAGGGTGGGTGAGGAGGTATTTCCCCATTTCCAGCATCGTGCTGGGAGGAAAAGTCAGTACATAAGATGAGACTTTTCCCTTGGAAAACAGTGTCTGTCACAGTCCATCTTGATCTAACTAATCATGACTCAAAGGCCAAAGAAAACTGGGGGGTGCTGAGGGGCAGAAAGTGTAGGTTCAGTGAGGTTTTAATGACATCTGAGGTTCATCCCACATTCTTGGGTTGGGTTAGCATCTCCATCACCTGCAGCTGTGTCAGGACAGGCTCTGTGGGTTCTGTAACACCTGCTGTCCCCATATATAGCCATAACGCTGCAGGAGTCAGCATCAAAACTCCCTTTAGGGCCAATGTTCTTGAAACAGCTCCATTAGAGCTGAGCAAACTTCAGTATCCAGAAAAGATAGGCAAGCACTGCCAGCCCACCTTTACTCCCAGTCCCATTTTGGTCCCTGTCCCAGTACATCCCAGTACCACCAGAAGACACAAGGAAGCAGCCAGTGAGCCATGTCTCAGTGTCTGGTATCTCATGTAGCTGTTTTATTTGTCGTAGTAGACATCAGAACAAATTGTTTTAGATGAGGATCTCCATGCCATGGAAATACATCAGGAATTGCTCCACCAGAAGCCCCATTCAGTGTAATAAGGACCAGGCTGAAATATTTCAGATGCTGATTTTCAAGCCCACCTGTGACAGCTTACCCAAAGATTTGAAAAATCACTCTGAAAATTCAGGAGCTGCAGAGTTAACCTGGGAAAAAAATACTGAGGGTAGCTGCAGAATGATAGGGATGAAAGGACTTAATTTAGAGATAGACTGCGTGACAGCTTTGGACTGGGCTAAGAGCAGTACCCAGTCCTCCAGCAAAGAGTCAGGAGGATTCCCACAGAATGATGCAGTGAGTTCTTGGAACTTCAGGGCATGATTTATCTGTCTGGGGCAGGAGGATGTGAGGTTGGAAGACATGGGACTGCAGGATATGAGATTGGAGGACATGGGACTGGAGGGCATGAGGTTGGAAGTTGTGGAACTGGAGGACGTGAGTATGGAGAGCTGTGGTTGTTGGGCTCTTTGTTGGTCAATCCTTTGCATCCCAGAGCTGGTGAAGCCCAAAGCCCTGTGCTTCCTACATCTGAAGCTGTCATTCCCTTTGATCAGTAAGCAAAAGTGGCAAAAAAAAAAAAGTGGCAAAGGGATGGGGAATGATGTTTTTGATGGTCTGAGCTGGTGCTGCGCCTGTATTCCCACATTAAGTCTAAGCATGGGGGGAATTCAAGCACACTTTAAATTGCAGTGGGAGTGGGTCCCATTGCAAAAGGAGCGGGTGATGCTCTGCTCTCCTCCAGACCCCCCAGCAATCTGGGGAAGCCCTCCTCCTTGCCTTTCCCTGGGAATATTCCTAATTAACACCTGCTTAAGCATTGGCAGAAATCAGTTTCTCGATTGAGTGCTTTACACTCCAGTCTGGCAAGAAGAGGGGTGACATTTGGGTCCATTTTTCTATTTGCTGAGACCAGCCTGAGTCAGACAACCCTGCAGATGCGGGCTTGAAAAGATGATGCATGCAAAAGGAGCTTTAAAAGTAGGTCGAACACCAGCACGAGAGGAGAAGTTCAGGTTTTTATCAGGAAAGCACTGCCAGAACTGCTTGCAGGAAAACCTCCCCGTGTCCCTCCTCCAGCTGATACCCCCATGGTTTGCTCTGCTGAGCTGTTCAGTTCTCAGTTTCATCTTCAGGTTGAGCCTGCTTATCTCTGTCAGAGATACTCAGCAGAATAGTTTAAATATATACATAAAAATAAAGCCATACCCTGCTCAGATGCTGCTGCGGGATTTGGGTTGGAATAACTCAGTTTTGGGAAATGGGGAACAGCCTGAGCCAAGTGCATGGTTGGGAAAAGTGGGTGCAGGTGTGGGTGGAAAAAAGGCATCAAGCGTTGCCTTTCTGCCATGCCCCAGTGCCTCTCAGGAGGTGCTGCTCTTCTGGAGATTGTGCTTGGCCAGCAGAATGGGCTCAAGCCCTGCCTGTTGGTTCCCCAGCCCTGGCCCCTCTGCTTGGGCACTGCTGAAGTTTGGCTTTGCAGAGAAGCTGGGATGCTCCCCTGAAAGTTCAGGGGGTGTCAGCCCTGTTCTTGTGGGAATGAGCCAAAATGGGGACAAGCTTGGCCAGGTCATCATCAGTACAGTTGGATTAGATGATCTTAGATGTCTTTTCCAACCTTCATGATTCTGTGGTTCAGGAGGGCCTCAGCCCTCATTCCCAAGGGTGTCTGCACCAGTGCTGATGTTGCTCTCCAGCAGGAAGGTCTGGTAGGAATAAGAAGAGTTGTTCTGCTTCACCCTGGAGGAGCAGCAAGTAGCAGAGATCCCAAAGCTCTGCAGCAAAGCCATTGGGGCCAACAGTAAAAAGAATAATCATCAAATAATCCTACACAGAGATCCTGCAAATCCTGACTACTGTCTGAGTTCATTAAGTAATGACAACCTCCAAGTGCAAGGAAACAATGTCTGAAATGTTCTTTTTCTCCACATGAGCTTGGGAATGTGCCCATCCCTGCCCCGTGTATTTATGAAAGATATGGTTTTTGTTATTGTACTTTGGGATTAGCAGATATCCTTGGACTATAAAACACCCGACCGCAAAATATAAAGCAAACAGGGCTCTGCATCAGGGCAATACATGGGCTGTGATTTCACCCTGCAGAAGCCTAAAGTGCTCAGTGGCAAATCTGACCTGAGCAGGCTGGGTTTGGTGCAGAGGGAACAGGGAATGCAAATATGCACGCAGAGGGTCAAGGCTCGAGGATACGAAACCTGAGGTGTGCCTTTTAGGTCCAAGCAGTTGTTGTTTGGTTTCTGACCTCCTAGAAATAGCACCAAAGCACTGCTTTGGGATCAGTGGGGTTATCCTTGGGAGAGCAGTGTGTCTGCAGTCCCAGCCAGGGGTAACCCAGTTCAGACAGCTCAAGCAGGGACAGCTGTTGTCTCCATCACCAGACCACCAAGCAGCCCCTGTGCTCCCACGTCCACATGCAAAATGAAGCTGAGATCCCTGCCCTGACAGCAGGAGTCGTCTCACATCTTTACATCCATTGACTTGGCATCCGTTCTCTCCCTGGAGAAGAGAGGCTCTGGGGAGACCTGAGGGCAGCCTTTCAGTATCTAAAGGGGCTGTAAGAAAGAAGGAGACAGTCTCTTTAGCAGGGTCTGTTGTAACAGGACAAGGGAAAATGGTTTCAAGCCAAAAGAGGGGAGATTTAGACTGGATTTAAGGAAAAAGCTTTTTTACAGTAAGGACAGTGAAGCACTGGAAGTATTGCCCAGAGAGGTGATGGATGCTCCATTCCTGCAGTCACTCAGGGTCAGGCTGGATGGGGCTCTGAGCACCTGATGGAGCTGTGGGTGTTCCTGTTCATTGCAGAGGAATTGAACCAGGTGGCTTCTAAAGGCCACTTCCAACTAAAACAATTGTATGATTCTGTAAATCCATTCCTGGGCACACCAATAAGGGACCGTAGGTGGAAGATGCTGGCTGGAGGCTTTGACCCCATAGGGATGTGCTTGGGAATTCACTGCTCAGCCACCTGATGAAAAGCAGTTAAAATCAGTCCCTGATTTGCAGATATGTGGTACATAGACATACACACATCTTGCCTTGTTTTCTCAGGAGTTTTGCTTCCACTGATCCAAACCCTGCCTGGGAAGTGGTCCTCAGGTCCTCATCACTGCCAAGCAGCTCCATCCTCACCCCCCACTGCTGCGAGATGCTGATGATGTTCAGTGCATACTTACATGCTGATGGGATGGCTTTGCTGTTCAATCCCACTGGGCTCATCACAGACTTTTGGGCCCTGATTCCTCCCAGTTCTCTTGCTGTTGACCAAAGTGAAGACCTCAACACGCTCAGCCAGTGTTAAAGATCAGACACCTTGGCCTGGCATTGAGAATTTGCTCTCTCCCTCTGCATCCACATGGATGCTATAATAACCATGTGAATCTCAGCCTAATTTTCAGCTGACCTTACAAGAACTGCTGTAACGAGAATGATCTTTGTGCTGCACATTTTGCAGGATGGTTCCATTAATAAGTGACACTTGGAGCTGAAATGCAACCAGCAGAATTCCTGCCTGGGTCTGATCCTGAGCTTGCATTTGTCATGGGAACATCCAAACTCGTGCTTGCTACACTTGGCTTGACATTAACCTGTTGTTTCCAACGAGGCCAGGCTGACCCTTATTACTAATCAGCGGGGCTCTATGCTTTGGGAGTCTCCCTTCCCTGTGGAGGCCCAGCTTGGTTTGACTTCCAGAAACCTGATTTCCAAGAATGGAAAATTCTGGATGGATGACACCCTCTTATCAGGCTGTACTTTGATCCTCCTATTACACAAATCTCCCTGAGAGCACTCAGGCGATGCTTTCGTTGCTGCAATCTTCTGCAAGGCTGTCCCATCTTTCTGCCTACACATTTTTCCCTTTAGCTAGCAAAGCAGAAAGCGGACTTCTCTGCCCCTTTTCCCTCTCACTCCTCCAGCGTTCCTGGCTCAAAGCACTTCAGCAGTGCAGGGATTGTGCTATCCCTGGGTGAGAGAGAAATATTTCAAGCGTTGTAGCTGGGGTGAGGGGAAGTCAAGGGGAGAAAGCCATTTATCTTCTCCTTCCCTCTCTCCTGTTGGGGCAGCCTTATATTTCAGATAACACTGGAGGGACACAAGAGTACAGACAGCAGGAAGGTGTTGGCCTGATGCTGTGACACATGAAAATAAACCCAATGAAACAGCTCAGAAAGGAGCGGTCCCACTTACCCACAACTCCACCTCCTTCTCCTCCGTGGGATGATTGAACTCCCTGAGCTGGCGTGAAAATAACTCAGGATGGGAAAAGGGAAATAAATGCAGAAGGTTTGTTGCTGGGTCAGTGAACGGTGTCTGCACATCAAAGGTTTGGATGAGCTCCTGAGACACACGAGGGAGAGATTGGGTTGCACCGGTGGGGGCAATAAGGAGAGCCAGCGATGTGTGCAGCTCTACCCTGACACCACACATCATTATGCAACAGCATAAATCCCCCCACTCCTCCTTTTGACAGATCCACACCCCGTCCCAAGCCTGCTGTGAGGTCTGCTGTACCTTTTGCTCTTGGCAGTAAATGCACACGCAAGGTGTGAGGAGCATAGGCTTCACTCTACCTCTGAACCTCACCTCCCTCAGCCAGACTATTTAATCATGAGCGCCATTCTTGGCAGGGTTTTCATCTGGGCAGATGAGCAATCCTCCAGATAATGTTCCCAAGTGCTGGTTCAGGATAACACAGGGACTGGATGTGGTCTCATTCTTCATTTGGGGAAAAATGAGTTTGGGCTTGTAGGCATGAGATGTGCCATCTTGCTTGGCTTCAGGACCAGGACACAGGACCCAGCCCCTTTATTTAGCAGCAAACAGGGTCTCCCAAGTCTGAGAATTGGCCTGGAGACAGCACAGCCATCCAGTCCTAGCCCACCTCTTTGACTCTGCCAAAGTACAGAACAAGTTAACCTTCAAAGTCCGAATGCATTAGGAGTCTTCATGTTTTTTCACTGTAAAAACCTCAAATATCCACCCGTTTTCCAGATAATGGGCTCAACCAGGGCAGACCTGGCCTCTTGGAAAAGAAACCCCTTAGGTTGGTGTATGGGGCAAACACTGGAGATAGCAGTTGCTGTCTCAGCACCCAAGGCAGGTTGGTTATCTCACTTCTCACATGGCTGCCCCATTGTTAATCAGGGTTCCTCGCTGTTATCTTTATGTCCGTCTTTCTCTCTCCAGGCATTTCTGCGTATCTGTTTGCTTGGTCTTGTCACACTGAGAGCAAGAAGCAATCACAATTGCATCTGTAAAGGCAGGTTTGAAAGTCACTGCGCGTCCTTAGAAAACCTTCTCTTCCCTTTACTGAACCTTGGCTTGGGACTTCATTTCTTTTTTTTTCTTTTTCTTTTTTTTTTTCATTTCTTTGTGTTTTAACAGAAAAGTGAGCATTATGCAAAACTTAGCTTATTTTTACCAGGGTTTATGGGACAAGGTGCTCTGAAGAGGAAGGTAGGCAGTTGCTGTGTCTTGGGAGTTTAGCAGAGAACAAGTGATCATTTAACTGAGACGCAATGGAGTCTTGGGGGACTCCAACACTATTTAGGACCACTAGTAACTCATTTAACTGCTGATCCTGTGGAGGCAAACACGCTAGGAAATTCCTAATCTCCTCCAGGAGCGAATTACCAGCAGCTCCTATTGTTTTGTAGTGCTACAAACCAAACTCAATCAAAGTACTGGGATGATATCCATGAACTTTGCAAGCTATTTTCATCCATCCAACTTTTATTGCCTGAACTCCTGCCTCACCTCAATGTTACCTTGACTTTCTTCTTGGCGTTTCAACTCCAGACCACTTTTCCTTTCAGACACTGAGCAGTTGGAGTTAAAATAGATTTGAGAAAATGGCCACGGCGAGTGGTTGCAAGGAAATGACCTGTTTCCCCTTGCTGCACTAAAGAATAAGATCAATAAAGCAACATTATGCAGCGTATCTATTTCATGGTTCTCTCAGCTCAGAGAAAATACAGGAAATTTCTTTTAAAAATAAAAGAGAGAGAGCTGATAAGAAGTGCTAAGAGATGCTCAATGCATACAACTTTGAAACACTGTGTTGTGGGCTTACCAACAGCCATCTGCTCATCAGACCTTTTCACCTTTCAGAATTGACATCAGGGTTTTCTCCAAGCCTGTGTCTTCTTCCAGTGCTCTTGAGGTTAGGCTGACTTAATTGCTTGTTGAAAAATGACCTCTTCAGATGAGATCAGGAACTGAGATTTAGCTCTTCCATTGAATTTCTGCATGCTTTCAGGCATTTTTTTCTCTGTATATGCAGTAAAGGCACAGAGGACTTGGTTTTATCATGGTGGGGATGGGTTGACAGCTGGACTGGATGATCTTAGTGGTCTTTTCCAACCTTAACAATTCGATGATTCTGTGAGCGAAGGTGCACTTGGAAAGATGGCTCATTTTTATTGTTCTTCCCAGAAAAGAATAAAAGAGACAGAGATGTCTCTATAGGCGCAGAGGTAAAAAAGTGTTCCCATTCTAAATAACCATGCTCACTAAAACATATGCCTGCAGGTGGTCAGAGGTGGTCAGATGCACTGCATCTAATGCAGACATAACTTGCTTTCACTTGAGCTGAGTTATCAGGACTGTCAAGTCCCAGTAGTGTTTCCCCAGGCTAGCCACTGGATGGGGACAAAGCAGAACGGAGCTGATATCCCATGCCTGGTTTTAGATATCAGCGATCTATATTCACGCATCTCAGAGCTGCTCAGTGTCCTCAGGGACCCACTCAGCCACAGGGCATCCCACCTCAGGTCATCTGTGGTTGCACTCAGAAGATAGTGGGTGGGCCTGGAGGTCTAATTTCCTCAGCTAGTGAAGGCATGAGGTTTGGTGCAAAGCTGTTATGTACGCACGCCCATACAAGTAGGCGCGTGGGCAAAACTCTGTGTCTCTGACTCATGCTGCAGCATTGTTAAATAGTCTCGGAGCATCCCAGCATATAACCCCACAGCAGAGCACCGTCTTCATCTCCATTTCATTTCCAACCACGACTGGTGTTTCTCTGTCAGCCTTTCACCACCACAATGAAGTGTGTTTGTTGTTTTTTGCCTCATTCCTGGGATCAGATTTTTTCTCTGATTTGCCTTAACCTCATCATAGAAACCACAAAGCTCAAGGGGCCAGAGCGTTCTGCTGGCATAAATCAGTGGTGTTCCTGTGGAGTACAGAAGGACCAAGAGTCTCATCTGATGTCAATCAGCATCACTGCAGGGAAATAAGAGAGCCAGGGGGTGATTTGGAGTAGCCCAGCTAGCACATTCTGGTACTAGCCTCTTGGCCCTGGGTTGCCTCTGGATGGAAAGGGACAGGATTCTGCAAGTTGAGAGATCTGGGTTGGATGACAAGCCCCTAGATTCCACATGCTTCTCCAAACCATGTACAGCCATGCTTCAGTAGCTTCTTTTGTGGCTGGCTGTCTTGTGCAATGAATGTCTTTTTGAAAGCGTTTAAAGACGAGCAATTTGGGGGGGATCTCAGAGGGAGGGTATGTCACTCTTGCTTCTGGCTATGGTGGTGGTGGGAAGGATGATAAGCATGCTGGTAAGCTGGATTTAATTCAAACCACAGGACGGGGCTGAATTCAGCAGTTGATTTGGGTCATTCTTAAAGGCAGTCAAATCATAATGTTTGAATGTAGGAGATTTGAGCAAATTAATCATCAGTGTTTCAAGTAGACTGAGCAATAGACGGTTCCTTTTTCTTCTTTCCTAACTCACTTCTAATGCTGATTTTGTCCTGGCATTCTTTGGTATCATGGACAGTTTGATCAACAAATTGAGCTTAAGATGGCTTTTGCATATATTTTGTAGGATTGAAAATGGGAAATTTGGCCATTAAAAGTCACAGCTAATGTGTATTCCTAATTTACTCTGTCATCAGCAAAAGATGACTCAGGTTTCTGCAGGAGCAGGGGGAGGGGAGAGTGCTTCAGCTGCTGAAAATGGAACAACATCAACCCTTGTTTTTCACCCTGGTAAGGATCCAGCCCTGGTTGTGTGCCAACAAGTCTGCACACTAAGAGGATCTCCATAGGGGTCGATGTGGGTATGTGCTCAGCTGAGCTGACTCAGCGCTCCATAGGGCGATAAGGTCTTTAAGTTAACCAGATAAGCATAATGATGGCCAAGCCAAAGGGTCAACAGACTGCCATCTATGAACAGAGCTGGGTGGAGCCCCAGCTAACCTGAATACCCGACTCCTTTCTCAACCTCATTCCTTTCTTTGCTTCTATTCTGGATTTTCTTGTTCGTTGCCTTCCCTTTCGCCCTTTGGTAACACTGTTTTTTCATGCTTTATTGCTGGACCCAGCTGCCAAAATGGACATCTAAGATAAAATGAAAGAGAAGAACACTTCAATGAGGTATACCTCCTTAGGATTCAAGTTAACATCTTGTAGAGAGCAAACTAGGCAAAGATCTGTGGTTTATGTCTCCAAAGGCATCAGGTCAAGAAGGCCAAGTTTCCAAGGACAATACAAAACAGAAGGAGTTGGGAAGAGAAGGATGTTTGTTCCATCAAAGCCCCAGCACGTGCATCCTCCCAGCCTATGTACTACAAGGTTAGGGAATACACTGCTGCAAGGCTGGCAGTCACTGGAACGAATCCCTCATCTACAAATCATCCATTCCTATCTGGAAGCTTTGGATGAGACCACACTGATCTGGGTTAAAATATCATAGCCATATGGATGTGGACACAGTTAATGGGGACAGAGAATAAGATACAGCTGATTTATTTCCTTCCACAGGTCTAGTGTGGCCCCATGGACAGGGATCCCAGACTGCAGCAGATCCCACTCCATGGATGCCTGGCTCAATCTCTATGCAGCTGCATGTGAAGCATTAATAACCCTGAAAAAGGCTCTGTTAGCACCTCAACCAGCAGCCACCACCTTGTGCTCTTGAAGCACGAATATGCCCTTATCCCTTCCAAAAGATGGATGGATACCACCCTGCAATGTGCTCCAGGGTTGATTTGGCTCCAGGGCCACCTGCAATAGGGCCTTCTTTTCTGAGCAACCGCTCCAATCTGTTTCATCTCCCATTGGGGCCACCAAAGCTTTACTCCCCTCCAAGCTTCCCCCTACATCTCCTACACCATCTCTGCCCTCACCTCCAGGTGAGCACCATGTCAGCATCCCATATTCATGCTCCTTCCCCTGTTCCAGCCCAGAAGGGACAGCAGAAGGAGGAGGAAGGGGGGATGCTGGAGCTGACCGGCTGGAGTGAGGACGTCATGCCTCAGAGCAGCCTGCACAGCACTGAGGGCTTAATGTGCCATAATCACAGAGCTGGCCTTGTTGTAACTGCACCCCGGCTCCCAGCGCTGCTGGCAGCTCCCGCACTCCCTGCCTGTGGGATTTTTTGGAACAGATTCCCCCCCGAGCAAAAGGAGAGGAGCCTGAAGGGAGGAGGGGAGAGCACAGGGAATGGGGTGTTGACCCGCCTTGGCCACAGACGGTTCTGGTCCTATCGGGAGGTGAATCGGGACATTAATCAGTGCTACAGGGATTGGGACGGGGTCAGATACCTGTGGTTTGAGGCATGCTGGCAGGGCTCAGCACTGCCAAAGTCATAATACCACACACTGCTCATGAAAGAGCAGTGCTGCGACGTTCCAGGGAGGAATGGTGCTGGGGGGGGGATGGTGATAAGCAAGGGCTGACGGGGGTGGAAGGGTAAAGGTGAAGGGAAAAGGAATAAAGAATAGAAAGAAACCCTCTCCATGGGTTTCCTGGCAGGAGAGCAAGAAGAGAGAGCTGCCTGCTTTATAGCCTTCCTGCCAATCCTTTGCCTTGCCTCTCCCAACCTCCACGCAGAGGGCTTGTTTCACATCCCTTCCCACAAGTTATGAGAGCGTGCAAAATGATCAACAGCAACTGAGATGGTAGAGGAGGAATAGAACGCAGAACCCTGTGGCTGAGACAGGAACATAGGAAACAAATCAATGAGATTCCTGTTTCTGGGAAGGTGGGAGTGGAGGAGACAAGGCCCTTTCATTGTCCCTGTGATTGAAGCTGCTTTGCCCTCCAGGGAGGGACATATGTGAAATAGGGACCTTGTTGCTTCTGGCTTTCAGGTATTATAATGTCTTAAGAGAGCTCTCAAGAGTTTGGGTCCACCAGTCTGCAGAGTTCTCCATGCTGGTTTCTCATCACATGTGATAGGACATAATAGTTGGGCTCACAGGATGGGATATCGTAGAATCCTAGAATGGTTAGGATTGGAAGAGACCTTGAAGGTCACCTAGTTCCAAACTCTTGCTGCCAACAAGGTTGCAAACCTCTACATCAGATACCACATCAGGTTGCTCAGAATCCCATCCAACCTGTCCTTGAACACCTCCAGTGTTAGGGGATGCATGGATCTGGGGATCTTCTACGGAAGTCAAGCAATGACAGGGGTATGAGACTAAGTGTAGCCTCTCCATCTCCAAGGGAGGCAGTCCAGGTTCCTTCCGTAGGAGGTAAAGATCCAGAAAGAATAGAGATGCTACAACACACACCTAAAGAGGAGCAAAGTCACACCACAGCATGGCTGATTTCCGTCCTTCAGAAGGTTGCCCTCCCAGGGCAAAGTCCAGGCCTGTTGGCTCAGCACTGCATCTTTCTCCTTTTTTTTTTTTCCTGTTCATTACCTTTTTCTGTTTTCATAGCTTTATTGTTGCATCTTTTAACCATGGTGGACTTTAAGCCATCCTCCTTTTTTTCTAAGACAATAATATTATTGTGTTTGTGGAATCGTGGTTAGAGATATCAGCAGGATGTTCTCAAAAGCTTCCTGGTTTCCATGAGCTCTGCATGCTCTGAATTTATGGTGCTAGATGATGCCAACAATTGGCCTTGTACATCTGTTTTCCCCTCTACTATGTAGAAAAATGCCCTTCAGACTCTGCAGTACCATGAACTGGTGAGGGTTTCAGGTGACACCCAGTGGTGCTGTGAAGAGAGACCCTGCCTTAGGAACCCATGCAAACTAATATAATCCCACAGTTATGACAGCTGCCTAAAATATCATGAGATTTTCAAAAAAGGGAAGTATTTCTCTTTCTTTTTTCTTCCTTTAATTCTGACACTCTGGAGATAATCATCTCCAGCTTCTCTCTGCTACTGTACAGGGTAAATGCTTGCTTTTGTTTTAAATGCAAGCTGAGTATCACCCAACACATGACTCCAGTAACTCAGGCACAAAGAAAACCAGATTTTATAAGTATGAGATAAAGCAGTGAGAACTCACTGTTCCCTTGCTTGGCTGGCTACCCAATGTTCTTGAAGGGTAGGGACAGAGAATACCTTGCAGTCTGGTGCAAGTTCATCCTCCCTTCTTTAGGCATTCTGGGAAGGAGAATCCTCTTGCCTACTGTAGGATGTTGAAGTGTCTCCTTGGACACAGCCCATGGAGCTCCAGCCAGCACAGTGTTGACCCTGGGGAGCTCAATCTGTATAGACAATGAAGGATCAATTTATTTATAGATACATAGAGGCCTCAAAAGTGTCTGAAATATCTGCCAAGGGAAGATAGATGCAGCTCAGGGCCAACAGGAAGCAATGAAGCAGCAGCTGAAAGCCAAGAGAGATATGGTAGTTGAATATCAAGTTGAATATGATACCTTGGTGCATGCTACTAAATGGCCTCTGGCAAGGCAAAATCTGGAATTTTCCTCTCTGGGGCCTAGGGAACAAGACAGAGACCTGGTACATAATTTCTCACAAGCAGAGATGTTTTAATCTGTTCATTAAGCTGGAGGAACTTGCCCTAGGATAGTTCAGGTGCATGTGGTGGATTTTGGCCTATGTGGTTATGCTGTAGCAAGGTTTGGACAGTTCCCATTCCAAATCAAAATCTGAAACTACTGTAGAAGTGCAATTAGTTGTCACTAATAAAAATTCCACCAAGACAGCAGTGAGGTTGAGAGTCTTCATTTTTCCTTTCTGTCCGGAATACCAAGCTCTAAGTCAAATAGTGTCTTTTAAATGGATTTTAAAAAAGAGGGAAAAAAAAGTATTTATCCAAAGATCAGAAGAAAAACACGTGAGCACAGTGAAATACATGATTTCTGAGGAAATCATGGCAAGTCCCTTTCCCTTCCATTTCATTGCATTTTCATGGCTGCTACAGTTACACTATTGATTTCCATCCTCTTCAGAAATATTTGCAGCTACAAATAGTACCTGCTATTCCAGGCTGTACCTCCCTGGGTTTGAGTCTGTAGTTCCCCACTTCCCAAGCAGCCATGGACACTCATAAGAGGTTTGCAAAGACCATGAAGTCTACCACCAAGGGACAACTGGTTTTCACACAGGGTCCACACCTCCACCAGAAAGTGGTGAAAGTCTCTCAAAGGACAGAGAAAGACTGAAAGCCACTGCTCAGTCAACAGCATCCACATTTCTGTGGCTGAGGGAACAATAAGCCACCATTATTTCCTTCAGATCATCACGATTTGAAAATTTTGACCTTTAAACTGATTAATGCTGCTCTTGCTGTACTTTTGTAGAGTAACTTGAAATCACTTACCAAGACCTTGTCAGCTACCAGTTGTTGTGATCTATGGCATAGGAACACTAGCTTAAATGTAGAGTTGCTGGCCTCTGCTGAGCCACACGCTAGCTGATGGGATTAATCTCATTTTATCTGACTTCTACAAAGTTGTTTATTCTTCTATAGTCGGTGGAGAGAGCCAACTAGCACCATTAGAAATATCTTGTCCTGCATGCAAAGTGGTTTGTATCACCTGCTGTTTGTTCCTCTTTGTGGTCTACAGGAAGACCCTTCACCAACACACACGGTTAACTTTGGCTGAGAATGGAGAAGCTCTGCACCAAAATAACCTGAGTGCTATTTCCATCTTTTTCAACCATCCTTGGGTAACTTTGAGAAGATCCTTTGAGAAGATTCTTTCTTTTCTGGTTCTTCTATCCTTTGATTTGCTCCTTTGAGCTTATCTATAGAAACATCTGGGTATTAACTTTAATCTAAGGTAGTTATCAACAAAACTACTTTGCACCCGAATTTCTGGGCTTGGGCCATAAGTTCCTCAGAGAAGAGATGTGTTTTGTCTGCATAAGGACAAGCATCAAAACAGTAACAGACTCCCATCTGTGGCTCAGAATGTGTTCGTCCTACAAATTCTGATGTAAATATCTAGCCTGTGTCTCCCACAGGAGTCACTAATACAGATCTATTGGCTTCAGAGAGCAGTGGCTGGTTTTGCTATGGGCAAGGAGCCAAAGATAACATCTTCCCGTCCTCCTCCTGTAGAATCTATTGTGTCAGTTCAGAGAGGGCTTTATTTTCAATCACATAAACTCTCTCTAGGGTGACAGGGAGGATGCATACAGAGATTATAGCTTACAGACTCGGTGATTATACCAGCTCTTGTTCAGTAGTGTAGTAATGGAGGATCTGGAGCTGAAGTGAGGGTGTTCCCCAGTGTCTGCTCACCCACATAGAGGATGGAGTCTGGCCAGAGAAGCTTTTTTCTTTCTTATTGTCTCTGCTGCAAATCAACATCAGGAAGGGTGAAAAGAATCACAGTTAATGGGTTTGAGAGATCACAACAACCAAAACTTATCACAAAGGCTTTGTGGTTTCAGCAGCCACTCTAAAATAACTATTTCCTCCTCCTGTCTGCATTGGATCACTCATGGATATTGTTTCAGACTGAGGAGCAGAAGCTGGGTTTGTGCACTCTAACACTTCGTTTTCTCCAAAACTATCTCCTGTCTCTTCTCATTTGTCATGAAAAAGACAATGAAAATTCTGAACTTTTAGGAGCTGTAGCCTACAGTACTGTGTGGATAAAATATCTCTCCCTCTAGCTGATTTTTTTCCATGCCAGCGCACATTTCATCTGTGGAACTCACTGCTGTAAGACAGCATTACAACCAGTGATGGAAAAGGATTCCTGTTTGGGTATAAAAATGGATTAACATGTAATAGTGATAGCTTCTTTGGAAGATAAAAGATACTGTGAAATTTGGTGACATAAGGCAGTCTATCTCCTCCGGGCAAAATGATAGCCAAAATAAAGGCCAAGAAGTTTCTTTCAAAGGAAGACTATTTAATAGTTGTGTTTCACAACATTTCTTCTGGCTTTATGTAAAGCAAGTGGCTTTGGCCGGAATCAAAGACTTTGATTTTTTTTTTTTTTTTTGGTATTTTTTTGAGTATCACAAGGGCATCACAAACAAACATGGTTTTGCAGTTCCTTCAGGCAGAGGCCAGAGACCTGCCTCTTCCTCTCAGGCAACAAAGCAGAGAGTTTGATGTGATGTATTTATGAGTATTCAAAGACTCCAGCAAATTCCAGAACTCTTTAAAGGACAAAAGTGCTTTGCCCACAAGAGAAAGAGACAAATCTACTCCACTGCTACATAAAACTCATGAGTATATGCACTGAGGTCTCTGCTTTGAGTAACTCTCAGTGGATTGCTCCTCCATGAGAAACTCTCATCCAGTTACAACTGCAGTCTTTCATGCCACCGCATCCCTCAGCAACGAATCCCATGAATTAATACGTGTCCCATGTGAAGAGTGCCAGATTTACCACCTCCTAATGCCGGACATCCCACATTATCACACCGCAGTGTTTGCAGCCAAGCATTGCCAAGTGTTGTTAAAACCCATCCTTCTCCCTCCCTGGAAAACGGAGGTCTTCTCAGACCATGAGGATGTGCTTTGTTTGGGATCACTTACCAACGACCTGTCAGCACAGACCCCATTAAGTTGTTAAGGGCTCATTAGAAGATTTGTGACTCATTGTTTACGCATCTGCTGTAATCATCCCTTCAGTTCATTGTTTCTGAGCAATCTTGTCCTTGTCTAAGATAACAGAGCCCAGGAATAATGTTTTCTCAAGCACTGGATAATGACTCATTGCCTTTTCTTGGCTGTGTTTCCACCAGTCCCATGAACTGCCATAAAGTTACCGAAGCAGCCCTCGGGTCAGGGATTTTCTTGCTCACAGTCTGCATTTTCCAGCTTATGTACAACATATCTATATCCTGCAGAAATCTCTCCAGTACCTGAAAAGAGACTCCACAGTCTCACTCTGAACATGGTAAAGACATGGCAAGGCAAATCCTTGACATCGAAGACTGGAAAGTCATACGTCCTCCATTTCTAGTGCTGCCCGCTTGGAATTGGGTATTGAGACCTTGATCCCTGGAGGCTCCCATGTCCTCTGCCCAGCTTATGGGAGAAATCTTTAACTTCGGCTGCAGACAATAATGACAGCATTCTTTGGTTGCCATAAAACTCATAACAAGTTCAGAGTTCACCCGTGAAGCTCTGTCCTAAGGTAGCCTAAGAGCAACCGAGAACTCATGATCCATGAGACTCAGGAGACGTCTGGTCTAGAGAAGATCAAGGGGACACATGATTGCAGCCTTCTAACACATAAAAGACTTCTTCACAGATAAGAAAAAGCTCCTCATGTTCCTCAGGAATAGGAGGTAGTGACTTTAGATTAGGGCAAAGGAAATCACACTGAATGTCAGGAGGAATTCCAAAAGCACAGTAGGGCAAGGGAGCAGACTACCCTGTAAAAGGAGAGACGGTCTGTCTCCGAATTTCTCAAACAGCTCAAGCATCTTGCCAAAGCAATTACAACAAGGCTTGTTCTGTGTTAGATTAGAATCATAGAATCATCATAGAATTGCTCAGGTTGGAAAAGACCTTAAAGATAACCGAGTCCAACTAGAAGCTAACCGTACTACCCTAACAACCCTCCGCTAAATCGTGTCCCTGAGCACCACATCCAAACGGTTTTTAAACACATCCAGGGATGGTGACTCAATCACCTCCCTGGGGAGCCCATTCCAGTGCTTAACAACCCTTTGTGTAAAGAAGTTTTTCCTGATATCTAACCTGAATTTACCCTGGCACAATTTAAGGTCATTCAGATTAAGAATATGGACACGGTCCTTCCCAGCAGATTTCTTTCTAACACATCAGAAATGCTGTGATTTTCCCAAAGATCACCTCCACCACCACCTTCCATACCCAAGACCTGTTTATTTTTGTCTGCATTCTCCAAGGCAACCTCCTAGAAGTGGATATATTGAATAAAACCCGATTGGGATATTCAGAAACCTTGAGACAACGCCTTCTGCACCCAATTGCTTTTCTTTAGAGGAGAGGAGGAAGCAAACACCTAAAGAAATCACTGCATTTTTAACGTGTTCCTGGAAGGGTGCTTTTTTTGGTTTTTTTTTTTTTTTTTTGGTATCGTAATGATGATGATTGAGGACTGGACAAATTGGCTTGCAGTTTTAATGGCTCAGTCAGTATGGCCTTCCTCTAGGACAGGGAAGCCTTTCAGCCTGGGAAGAGCTATTTAATGGAGTAGTAAGCTGTTGTTATTTACCCGGCTGACTCTTTCAAGTGTTCCATATCTGAGCTGTCAACAAAACCTTCCTTTCTCAAGCAGAACCAAAGCGATTTGCCTCCAGCGAGGCCGGGTTTCCTTTGTTATGTAACTGTCAGTGGCCTCCGAGTTTAACTGTGTAATTAGATTCTCTACACTTGGCTTCGGTTCAATGCGTTTCTTTTTCACAGCCCGTAGCTGCCAGGCACTTGCACGGCGTGCTTGTATCTTGAAGACATCTTTCAGTGCCCTGAGTATATATACATGTGCATTGAAGGTGCAATCAAAGCTGCAAATTCCCAAGTATGCCCAGACCCGAGTGCATGGCTTGGCTAAAACGAGGAGGTTGTTCATGGCAATGACCGCGTTGACAGCTGCTTTGCATCACTGGAGCCTTGCAAAACAGTGAATGCAAACCGTCCACATTGCTCTTTGCAATCTTCATTGTGCTTACACTGTTGGTAGTGTTTTACTGAGTGTTTATACATACTCCATGCCTGACTTTTCGGTAGGCACATGCAGAGCCAGGTGCATGAGCATGGCAAGGACCAGGGTCAGCCTGCATTAGGGACAGGTGATCCACGTGGAAACCTGCATCTGGACCTGATTTGCACTATCTGTTTGCTTAGATAACAAAGAAGTACACAGGCATTGCAACGCGTGTATTTTTCATTTCTAATCAGTGCTGCTACTCCACTCTTCCTCCTTTTATGTGGGTTATTCTTTCTCCTTCCTCCTGCTCTACCCAGGAAGTGCTGGGAACTCTGCCTTTCATAGAGCTCCCCAGAGGTAGAGCAGATCAATATTTAATTCAATTTCCTTTCCTTTTACCATGGGTTTATCTAATAGTGTAAAGTACCTAAGAGGCAGAAGACTGGAAAGAGAAAGATTCGTTTGCTAATACCCATAAGGAAGAGAAACCAAAGGGAGCCCTGATATCATGTATTTCTGTCTGACTTGCAGGAAAAGAGCTTATCATTTTCTTGTAAAAGTCATCGGGTTGGTCTTGCAGTGATGATATTTCTATGCTACACTTTTTAACATTCAGACTTGGGCACGCTCAGCAAGAAGTGGGATAAATGCTGTCCCAATGAGTGGGCAACCATCCCAAACATCCCAGCCAGCCTTGGGATTCCTTACTTGGTCACGAAGCACTTCCAGAGTGATTTACCATCACACAAAGCAAATGTCACGGAGTGAACTAGATCAATCTATGCCCATGACAGGGAGGCAGTAGGCCCCTGGTCCCCCCCCAACCCCACAAAATGGGAAGGGAAAAGGGATAGGGAGATGGAAGCTGGGCTCAAGGAAGGAAGAAAAAAACCAGCAGCAATGATCTATGGAGGAAAACTTATTTTACTAACTGTGATATCGGAATGCGAGATAACACAATATAATACAATCTAATTGAAATGGAGACTAATAAATCAAATAAGATAGGAGAGAGAGAGTTCCTGAGACCCAGTCAAACCTGAAAAGCTTGGAACGGCTAGGAAAGCACCTCCAGAGCCCACTGCAAGGCAGTAAGAGATCGCCCCATCAGATCCCATGACTTCTGTAATGTATAGGGATAGGTACCTGGAATTGGAGCATTAACACTTTAACTCCCAGTGCACTACATGATGTTATGATGCGGAATACTGAAAACCAAAAAACATAAAACCATGACAGCAAATCTGCTAACTGCTACCAGGGGAAATGTGTGCATGTATGTAGTGTTAGGAGCCTGCTTCAAAGACAAGGACATGTCATCTGGAGATGCTGCCTTCATTCTCTTCTATGGCATTGAGAGGGCTTGGAGAGGGCTCTCCTTCATCTTATGGTTGTGAGCTGATGGAAAACATGCAAGTGCTCTCAGTGGGAGATCAGTGGGCTGGAGTTAGCAGAGGAAGTTCAGTCAGCAGTGATGGAACTCCAAGCTGGGAGGTGCTGCCCATTCAAATTTCTCTAACTCTCAGGCATGAAGAGACATGAACACAGGTAGGACAGGGCGTATCTAGGGCATCATCCCAGTCTGCAGAGGTGAATGTGACTGGGAGGATGGACTCTTCTGGGGATAGGATGGAGAGATACTTTCCAGTGATGAGAGGTGCAAAAGTGGACTGCCAGCCTCTCACCATGTGGGCTCTTCACGCCTTTTCATGAGATGCATCTTGCGAGGGGAGTGATAAGACCTCAAAGATCAAGGAATCAAATTAGGAGGGGATGCCCTGGCCCCCTTGACAGCCTCACTTCTCCACTCCATTTCACCTCCATCTGTGCCATAACAAGTAGGCATGGAATCATCACAGGGATGCCACCTCTTGCTCTCCTGGTGATGTTTTGGCTTTGTCTGTGTATGGCTCTGCTGGCGCATCATTGCCTGGTGACGGGATTCTGGTCTTGAACAAAAGTCTCTTCAGTGCTTATGTAAGTAGCTGGTAAAATATTTATGAAGCCAAATTGATCTGCACTATGGGCCTTCTGAAGGCAAGGAGGGCTGCAGAAGAGAGGAAGTGCTACAGCTGCAGAGACTGCTACATTTTCCGGCTAAAATACATCTACAAATCCTCCTTGAAGTGTTTTCTTGTAAAACAAAAAAGCTCCTACACTCCTGGTCTGCAGCAACAACTTCTCCAGCTTTACCCAAACTCATACATGCTGATCCTCAAGTGGGTTAAGATGGAGAAAGGTAATTTCTATACCTATCTCTGTCACAGATCCATCAGGGGTCCTTTGGTACACACGTCTTCCCTAAGCAGACAGGGCATCTCTGTGTTCAAAATCATA